>NC_073273.2:23524090-23827121 GCF_029289425.2 Pan paniscus | reverse complement strand
GAATGGATTGGAAGAGTGGAGTGGAGAGAAGTGGAGTGTAGTGGAATGGAATGGCATGGAGCAAAATGGAATGGAATGTAACGGAATGGAGTGGAGTGAAATGGAATAGAGAGAAGTGGAGGGGAATGGAGTGACGTGGAATGGAATGGAGTGTGGTGGAGTGACATAGAGTGGGATAAAATGGGAAAGAATGGAAGGCAAATGAATGGTGAAAAGAAATGTGAGCTGATATTGTGCCAATGCACTCCAGTAGTTGTGACAAAGGGAGATCCTGTGGAAAAACGGATTGGAATGGAATGGAGTGGAGTTGAGTGAAGTGGAGTGAAGTGGAATGGAGTGGAGTGAAGTGGAGGTGACTGGAGTTGAATGGAATGGAATGGAGTGGAATGGAATGGAATGGAGTGGAATGGAATGGAATGGAGTGGAAAGGAATGGAGTGGAATGGAATGGAATGGAATGGAATGGAATGGAATGGAATGGAATGGAACGGAATGGAATGGAACGGAATGGAATACAATGCAACGCAATGGAAAGCAATGCAATGCAACTAAATATAAGGCAATGAAATAGAGTGCAATGCAATGGAAAGTTGATATATAATGTGAGCTGAGATTGTGCCAGTGCACTCCAGCCTGGGTGACACAGTGCTGTCCTGTAGAAAGAAAGGAATGGAATGCAGTGGAGTGAAGGGGAATGGAATGGAATGGAATGGAATGGAATGGAATGGAATGGAATGGAATGGAATGGAAAGGAATGGAATGGAATGGAAAGGAATGGAATGGAATGGAATGGAATGGAATGGAATGGAATGGAATGGAGTGGAGTGGAGTGGAATGCAGTGGGGTGGAGTGGAATGCGGTGAACTGGAATGGGTTAGAGTGCATTGGACAGGAGTAGAAAGGAGTGGAGTGGTGTGGAATGAGGTGGAGTAGAATGGAATGGAATGGAGTGCAGTGGAATAGAGTGGAATGTAATGTAATGGAATGGAGTGGAGTGGATTGGAGTGGAGTGTAAGGGAGTAGAGTGGAATGGAGTGGAATGGAATGGAATGGAGTGGAATGGAGAGGAGTTGAGTGCAGTGGAATGGAATGGAATGGATGCAGTGGGGTGGAGTGGATTGGAATCGAGTGCAGTGGAGTGGAACGGAATGGAGTGGAGTAGAGTGGACTGGAGTGGAATGGAATGGAGTGGAGTAGAATAGAATGAAGTTGAAAGGAAGGGAATGGAGAGGAGTGGAATAGAATACATTGGAGTGGAATGGAATGGAGTACAGTGGAATGGAATGGAGTGGAGCGGGGTGGAGTGGAGAGGAATGTAGTGGAGTAGAAAGGAATGGAATGGAGTGGAGTGGAATGGAGTGGAGTAGATAGGATTGGAGTGGAGTGAAGTGGAATGGAGTGGAGTGGAGTGTAATGGAGTAGAGTGGAATGGAATGGAGTGCAGTGAAATGGAATGGATTGGAGTGCAGTGGAATGGAGTGGACTGGATTGGCCTGGAGTGGAGTGGAGTGGAATGGGATGGAGTGGATTATACTGGAGTCTATTAGAGTGGAATGGAGTGGAGTGAAAAGGAGTGTAGTGGAATGGAGTGGAGAGCAAAGGAGTGGAGTGAAGTGGAGTGGAATGGAGTGGAGTGGAATGGAATGCAATGGAATGGAAGGGAATGCAATGGAATGCAATGGAATAGAATGCAATGCAATGGAAAGTGACATGTAATGTGAGGTGAGATTGTGCCACTACAATCAAGTGTTGGTGACATAGTGATATCCTGTCGAAAGGAAGGAATGGAATGCAATGGAGTGAAATGGAATGGAATGGAATGGAGTGGAGAGGAGTGGATTGGAATGGAGTGCAATGGAGTGGAATAGAGTCGATTGGAAAGGAATGGAGACAAGTGGAGTGGAGTGGAGTGAAATAGAGTAGAATGGAATGGGATGGAATGGAATACAATGGAACGGTGAAAATAAATGTAAGCTGAGAATCTGCCACTGCACTCCTGCCTTTGTGACAGAGAGAGATCCTGTTTAAAGAAAGGAAAGGAATGGAACGGAGTGGAATGGAACGGAAACGAATGAAGGGGAATGGAAAGGAATGGAATGGAACGGAATGGAATGGAATGGAATGCTTTGCAATGCAATGGAATGCCATGCAATGCAACGCATTGAAAGGCAATGAAATAGAATGCAACGCAATGGAAAGTTGACATTCAATGTGAGCTGAGATACTGTAACTGCACTCCAGCCTGGGTAACACAGTGATATCCTGTTGAAAGAAAGGAATGGAATGCAGTGGAGAGGAATGGAATGGAATGGAGTGGATTGGAGTAGAATGGAGTGGATTGGAGTGGTATGCAGAAGGGTGGATTGGAATGGGGTGGAGCGGATTGAACTGGATTGGAATGGAATAGAGAGGAGTGGAATGGGGTGGAGTGGAATGGAATGGAGTGAAGTAGAATGGAGGGGAAAGGATTGAAATGGAATGGAGCAGAGTGAATTGGAGTGGAGTGAAGTGGAGAAGAGTGGAATGGAGTAGAATGGAACGGAACGGAGAGGAGTGGAGTGGAGGGGAAGGGAATGGAATGGAGTGGAAAGGAGTTCACTGGAGTTGGGTGGAGAGGAATGAAGTGGATTTGAGTGGAGTAGAATGGAATGGAATGGAGTGGTATGGAGTGGAATGGAAAGGAAAGGAAAGGAATGGAGTAGAGTGGAGTAGAATGGAGTTGACAGGAATGGAATTGAGTGGAGTGAAATGGAAGAGAGGGGAGTGGAATGGAGTGGAGTGGAAGGGTGTGGAATTGAATGGAAGGGAATGGAGTGGAGTGGAATGGAATGCAGTGGAGTGGAGTGGAAAGGAGTGGAGTGGAGTAGAATGGAGTGGAGAGAAGTGGAATGGAGTGGAATGGAGTGGAGTGAGAGGAATGGATGGTAATATAGTGGAGTGGAGTGGATTGGAATGAACTGAAATGGAGTGGAATGGAATGGAATGGAATGGAATGGAATGGAATGGAATGGAGTTAAGTATGGTGGAGAAGAGTGGAATAGAGTGGAATGGAATGGAATGGAATTTAATGGAGGGGAGTGGAGTGGATTGAAGTGGAATTGAATGGAGTGCAGTGGAGTGCACTGTAATGGAATGGAATGCAATGGAGTGGGGTGGAGTGGAGTGGAGTGGAGGTGAATGGGGTTGAATGGAATGGAAGGGAGTGGAATGGAATGGAATGGGATGAAAAGGAATGGAATGGGATGGAAAGGAATGGAATGGAATTGAATGCAATACAATGCGTTGGAATGCAATGCAATGCAATGCAATTAAAGGCAATGGAATAGAATGCAATGCAAAAGAAAGAGGACATGTAATGTCAGCTGAGACTGTGCCACTGCACTCCAGACTGGGTGATACAGTGATATCCTGTTGAAAGAAAGGAATGGAATGCAGTGGAGTGAAATCAAACGGAATGGAATGAAATGCAGTGGACTTGAGTAGAGTGGAGTGGAGTGGAGTGCACTGCAGAGGAGTGGAATGGGGTGTAGTGGAGTGGACTGAAATGGAATGGAGTGGAGTGGAGTGGAATTGGGTGTAGTGCAATGGAATGGAATGCAGTGGAGTGTAATGGAGTGGATTGGAATGCAATGGAATGGAGCATAGTGAAGATGAGTGGAGTAGAATGGAGTGGAAGGGAATGGAATGGAGTGTAATGGAGTGGAGTGGTTTGGAGTGGAGTGGAATATAATGGAATAAAATGGAGTGGAATGCAATGGAATGGAGTTCAGTGGAATGGATTAGAGTGGAATGGAGTGGAAAGTATTGTAATGGAATGGAATGGAGTGGAGTGGTGTGTAATGGAATGGAACGGAGTGGAGTGGATAGGAATGGAATAGAATGGAATAGAATACAATGGAATGGAATGGAGCGGAGTGGAGTGGAATGGAGTTGACTGGAATCGAATGGAGTGAAGTTGAATGCAATAGATGGGAATGGAATGGAATGAAGAGGAATTGAATAGAATGGGATGGAAGTGAATGGTGTGGAGTGGAATGGAATGCATTGGAGTGTTGTGGAATGGAGTGGAATGGAGTGGAATGGACTGGAGTGGAGTGGAATGGAGTGGAATCGAGTAGACTGGTGAGGAATGGAATGTATTGTAGTGTAGTGGAGTGGAGTGGAATGAAATGCCTGGAATGCAATTTAATGGAATGGAATGCAGTGGATAGGAGTGTGGTGGAGAGGAGTGGAGTAGAGTGGAATGTAATGTAATGTAATGAAATGAAATGAAATTGAGTGGAATGGAGTGGAGTGGAGTGGAATGGAATGTAGTAGAATGGAATAGAATGGATAAAAATGGAATGCAATAGAATGGAATGATAAATGAAATATGAGCTGAGATTTTGCCACTGCACTCCAGCCTGGTTGCAGAGTGAGATTCTGTTGAAGGAAAGGAAGGGGATGTAAAGGAGTAGAATATAATGGAATGGAACTCAGTGCTGCGGGGGAGATTGGAGTGGACTGGAGTGGTGTGGAGTCGAGTGGAATGGAATGTAATGGAGTGGAATGTAATGGAATGGAATGGAATGGAGTGGAGTGGAGTGGAGTTGAGTGGAATGGAATGGAGTGGAGTGGAATGGAATGGCATGGCATGGAATGGAATGCAATGGAATGGAAGGGAATGGAAAGTAGTGGATTGGAGTAGAGTGGAATGGAATACAGTTGAGAGGAGTGAAGTGGAATTGAATAAAAAGGAGAGGAGAGGAATGGAATGGAATAGAATGGAACGGAATGCAATGGAATGGAGTGGACTGAAGTGTAGTGGGATGGAATGCAGTGGAGTGGAATGGAATGGAGCAGATCGGAGTGGAGTCGGGTGGAGTGCAGTGGAGTGGAAGGGAATGGAGTGCAGTGGGATAGAGAGAAGTGGAATGGAATGAAGTGGAGTTCAGTGGAGTGGAATGAAATGGAAAGCAGTTGAATGGAATAGCATGAAAAAGAATTGAATAGAATGGAGTGTAGTGGAATGGAGTGGAGTGGATTGGAATTGATTGGAGTAGAGTGGAATGGATTGGAGGGGAGTGGAGTGGAATGGAATGGAGTGGAGTGGAATTGAATGGGTGGAGTAGTGTATAATTGAATGCTATGGAATGGAATGAAATGAAATGGAATGGAATGGTGGAATGTAATGTAAGCTTAGATGGTGCCACTGCACTCCTGTATTGGTGACAGTTTGATATCCAGTCAAAAAAAAAAAAAAGAATGCAATTGAATGAAGAATAATTGAATTCATTAGAGTGGAGTGGAGTGCATTGGAGTGGAGTGGAAACGAATGGAATGGAGTGGAATGGAATGGAATTTAATGGAAGGGTGAAACAAAATGTGGGCTGAGATTGTGACGCTGCACTTCAGCCTGTTTGACAGATTGCGATCCTGTAGAAAGAAAATCTAGGAATGGAATATAGTGGAATGGAATGGAATGGAATGGAGTGGAGTGGATTTGAAAGGAGAGGAATGGAATGGGATGGAATGAAATGGATTGGAGTGGAGTGCATTAGAGTGGAATGGAATGGAGTGGAGTGGAGTGGAGTGGAAAGGAAAGGAGGGGACTGGAGTGGGAAGGAATGACATGGAGAAAAGTCAAGTGTGCTGAGTTTGTGCCACTGCGCTGCAACCTGTGTGACCGGGACAACGTGTTGAAAAAAAACGAGTGGAATGAAAGGGATTTATATGGAATGGTACAGAGTGAATTGGAGTGGAGTGGAGTGGAATTGAGTGGAGCTGAGTGCAATGCAGTGGAATGGAGTGGAATGGAATGGAATGGAATGGAGTGGAATGGAATGGAATACAATGGTGAAATAAAATATGTGCTAAGATTGTGCTACTGCACTGCAGGCAGGGTGATAGTGTGAAATCCAATCGAAATAAAGGAATGGAATGGAATGGAGTGGAGTGGAGACGAATGGAGATGAGTGGAGTGGAATGTAATGGAATGGAGGCAAATGGAATGGTGAAATGAAATGTGAGGTGAGATTGTGCCACTGCAATCCAGCCTTGGTGACAGAGGGAAAACCTGCCAAAAGAAAATATTGGAATGGAATGCAGTGGTATGGTATGGAATGGAGTGGAGTGACATGGAAAGGACTGGAATGTCGTAAAATGGAATCAGATGTAATGGAATGTAGTTGAGTGCAGTGAAATGGAGCGGATTGGAGTGGAAAGGAACAGAACAAAACAAACCAAATGGAATTGAACAGAGTGCAGCGGAGTGGAGTGGAGTTGAGTGGAGTGGATCGGGGGGAAGGGAAATGGAATGGTGGGGAGTGTTCTGAAGTGGAGTGGAATGGACTGGAATAGAGAGTATTGGAATGGAGTGGACCGGAGTGGACTGAAGAGGAGGGGAAAGGAGTAGAGTGGAGTGGAATGCAGTAGACTGCAATGGAGTAGAGTGGAATGGAGTGGAATGGCATCGAATGGAACGGAGTGGAACAGAAAGGAAATGAGTGGAATGGAGTTGAGTGGAGTGGAGAGGAGTAGAGTGGAATGGAAGGGAATGGAGTGGAACAGAATGGAATGGAGTGCAGTGCAGTGGAGTGGAGTGGAGAGGAAAGGAGTGAAATGGAATTGGAAGGAAAGGAAATGAGTGGAATGGATTGGAATGGAATGAAGTGGAGTGGAGTGGAATGGAATGGAGTGGAGTCTAGTGGAATGGAATACAATGGAATGGAATGGTGAAATGAAATGAGAGCTGATATTGTGCCATGGCAATCCAGGCTGGGTGACAGAGTGAGACACTCTCGATGAAGGAATGGAATAGAATGGAATGGAATGGAATGGAATGGAATGGAATGGAACGGAATGAAATGCAATGGAATGGAACGCAGTGTACTGGAGTAGAGTGGAGTAGAGTGGAGTGAAGTGGAGTGGAATGGGGCTGAGGGCAGTGGAATGGAATGTGATGGAATGAAGTGGAGACATATTGGGTGAAGATGAGTGCAGTGGAATGGAGTAGAATGGAATGGGATGGAGTGGAATGCAGTGGAGTAGAGTGCAGTGGAGGGGAGAGAAGTGGAATGGAGTGGAATGGAATCACATGTAACGGAATGCAATGGAGTAGAGTGGAGTGGAGTGGAGTGGATCGGAGTGCAGTGGAATGGAATGGAGTGGAATACAACTGAGTGGAGAGTCGTGGGGTTTAGGTTAATGGAGTGGAGGGGAGTGGAATGAAATGGAGTGGAATGTAGTGGAGTGGAATGTAATGGAGTGGAGAGAATGGAATGGAATGGAATGGAATGGAATGGAATGGAATGGAATGGAATGGAATGGAGTGGAGAGGAATAGAATGGAGGAAGTGGAAAGGAAATAAGAGAAGTGTAGTGGAATGGAGTGGATAGGATGGGAGTGGAATGGTACGGAATGGAGTGTAGTGCAGTGGAGTGGAAAGGAATACAATGGTATGGAATGGAATGGAATGGAAGGGAATGGAAGGAAACGGAAAGGAGTGCAGTCGAGCGGAATGGATTGGAAAGGAATGGAGTAGAGGGGAATGGACTGGAATGGAAAGGAATGGAATGGAATGGAGTGCAGTGGACTGGAATGGGATGGAATGGAATGGAGTAGAGAGGAGTGCAATGGGCTGGAATGGAATGGAGAGGAGAGGAATGGAATGGAGTGGAATGGAATATAATAGAGTGGAAAAGAATTTAATGGAATGGAATTGAATGGAATGCAAAGAAATGGAATGGAATGGATTAGGAAGGAATGGAATGGAATGGAATGGAAGGGAATGGAGTGTACTGGAGTAGAGTGGAGTGGAGGGGAGTGAAGTGGAGTGGAATGAGCTGGAGGGCAGTGGAGAGGAATGGAATGGAATGAAGTGGAGAGATATTGGGTGAAGATGAGTGCAGTGGAATGGAATAGAATTGAATGGAATGGAGTGGAATGGAGTGGAGTAGAGTGCAGTGGAGTGGAGAAAAGTGGAATGTAGTGGAATGGAATCACATGTAACGGAATGCAGTGGAGTAGAGTGGAGTGGAGTGGATCGGAGTGCAGTGGAATGGCATGGAATGGAATGGAATGGAATGGAGTGGAGTGGAATAGAATGGAGTTGAGAGTCGTGGGGTTTAGGTTAATGGAGTGGAGGGGAGTGGAGAGAAATGGAATGGAATGTAGTGGAGTGGAATGCAATAGAGTGGAGAGAATGGAATGCAATGGAATGGAGAGGAATACATGCAGGAAATGGAAAGGAAATAAGAGAAGAGTAGTGGAATGTAGTTGATTGGATGGGAATGAAATGGTATGGAATGGAGTGTAGTGCAGTGGAGTGGAAAGGAACAGAATGGAATGGAATGGAATGGAATATAATGGAATGGAATGGAATGGCAGGGAATGGAAGGGAATGGAATGGAGTTCAGTCGAGAGGAATGGATTGGAAAGGAATGGCGTAGAGGGGAAAGAACCGAAATGGAATGGAATGGAATGGAGTGCAGTGGAGTGGAATGGAATGGAATGGAATGGAATGGAATGGAATGGAATGGAATGGAGTAGACAGTAGTTCAGTGGGCTGGAATGGAACGTTGGAGTGTAATGGAATGGAGTAGAATGGAATGGAATAGAGTGGAAAGGAATTTAATGGAATGGAATGGAATGGAATGCAATGCTAAGGAATGGAATGGAATGGAACAGAATGGAATGGAATGGAATGGAATGGAATGGAATGGAATGGAAAGCAGTGTACTGGAGTAGAGTGGAGTGGATTGGAGTGAAGTGGAGTCGAATGGGGCGGAGGGAAGTGGAATGGAATGGAATGGAATGGAATGAAGTGGAGACATATTGGGTGAAGATGAGTGCAGTGGAATGGAGTAGAATGGAATGGGCTGGAGTGGAATGCAGTGGAGTAGAGTGCAGTGGAGGGGAGAGAAGTGGAATGGAGTGGAATGGAATCACATGTAACGGAATGCAATGGAGTAGAGTGGAGTGGAGTGGAGTGGATCGGAGTGCAGTGGAATGGAATGGAGTGGAATAGAACTGAGTGGAGAGTCGTGGGGTTTAGGTTAATGGAGTGGAGGGGAGTGGAATGAAATGGAGTGGAATGTAGTGGAGTGGAATGTAATGGAGTAGAGAGAATGAAATTGAATGGAGTGGAATGGAATGGAATGGAATGGAATGGAATGGAATGGAGTGGAGAGGAATAGAATGGAGGAAGTGGAAAGGAAATAAGAGAAGTGTAGTGGAATGGAGTGGATAGGATGGGAGTGGAATGGTACGGAATGGAGTGTAGTGCAGTGGAGTGGAAAGGAATACAATGGTATGGAATGGAATGGAATGGAAGGGAATCGAAGGAAACGGAAAGGAGTGCAGTCGAGAGGAATGGATTGGAAAGGAATGGAGTAGAGGGGAATGGACTGGAATGGAAAGGAATGGAATGGAATGGAGTGCAGTGGACTGGAATGGGATGGAATGGAATGGAGTAGAGAGGAGTGCAATGGGCTGGAATGGAATGGAGAGGAGTGGAATGGAATGGAGTGGAATGGAATATAATAGAGTGGAAAGGAATTTAATGGAATGGAATGGAATGGAATGCAAAGAAATGGAATGGAATGGATTAGGAAGGAATGGAATGGAATGGAGTGTACTGGAGTAGAGTGGAGTGGAGGGGAGTGAAGTGGAGTGGAATGAGGTGGAGGAATGGAATGGAATGGAATGGAATGGAATGAAGTGGAGAGATATTGGGTGAAGATGAGTGCAGTGTAATGGAGTAGAATTGAATGGAATGGAGTGGAATGGAGTGGAGTAGAGTGCAGTGGAGTGGAGAGAAGTGGAATGTAGTGGAATGGAATCACATGTAATGGAATGCAATGGAGTAGAGTAGAGTGGAGTGGATCGGAGTGCAGTGGAATGGCATGGAATGGAATGGAATGGAATGGAATGGAATGGAATGGAATGGAATGGAATGGAGTGGAGTGGAATAGAATGGAGTTGAGAGTCGTGGGGTTTAGGTTAATGGAGTGGAGGGGAGTGGAGAGAAATGGAATGGAATGTAGTGGAGTGGAATGCAATAGAGTGGAGAGAATGGAATGGAATGGAATGCAATGGAATGGAGAGGAATACATGGAGGAAGTGGAAAGGAAATAAGAGAAGTGTAGTGGAATGGAGTGGATTGGATGGGAGTGAAATGGTATGGAATGGAGTGTAGTGGAGTGGAGTGGAAAGGAACAGAATGGAATGGAATGGAATGGAATATAATGGAATGGAATGGAATGGAATGGCAGGGAATGGAAGGGAATGGAATGGAGTGCAGCCGAGCGGAATGGATTGGAAAGGAATGGAGTAGAGGGGTATGAACCGAAATGGAATGGAATGGAATGGAGTGGAGTGGAATGGAATGGAATGGAATGGAATGGAATGGAATGGAATGGAATGGAATGGACTGGAGTAGACAGGAGTGCAGTGGGGTGGAATGGAATGTTGGAGTGGAATGGAATGGAGTAGAATGGAATTGAATAGAGTGGAAAGGAATTTAATGGAATGGAATGGAATGCAATGCAATGCTAAGGAATGGAATGGATTGGAAAGGAATGGAATTTAATGGAGTACAGTGTACTGCAGTAGACTGGAGTGGAGTGGAGTGAAGTGGAGTGGAATGGGGCGGAGGGCAATGGAATGGAATGGAAGGGAATGAAGTGGAGACATATTGGGTGAAGATGAGTGCAGTGGAATGGAGTAGAATGGAATGGGATGGAGTGGAATGCAGTGGAGTAGAGTGCAGTGGAGGGGAGAGAAGTGGAATGGAGTGGAATGGAATCACATGTAACGGAATGCAATGGAGTAGAGTGGAGTGGAGTGGAGTGGATCGGAGTGCAGTGGAATGGAATGGAGTGGAATAGAACTGAGTGGAGAGTCGTGGGGTTTAGGTTAATGGAGTGGAGGGGAGTGGAATGAAATGGAGTGGAATGCAGTGGAGTGGAATGTAATGGAGTGGAGAGAATGAAATTGAATGGAGTGGAATGGAATGGAATGGAATGGAATGGAATGGAATGGAATGGAATGGAGTGGAGAGGAATAGAATGGAGGAAGTGGAAAGGAAATAAGAGAAGTGTAGTGGAATGGAGTGCATAGGATGGGAGTGGAATGGTACGGAATGGAGTGTAGTGCAGTGGAGTGGAAAGGAATACAATGGTATGGAATGGAATGGAATGGAAGGGAATCGAAGGAAACGGAAAGGAGTGCAGTCGAGAGGAATGGATTGGAAAGGAATGGAGTAGAGGGGAATGGACTGGAATGGAAAGGAATGGAATGGAATGGAGTGCAGTGGACTGGAATGGGATGGAATGGAATGGAGTAGAGAGGACTGCAATGGGCTGGAATGGAATGGAGAGGAGTGGAATGGAATGGAGGGGAATGGAATGGAATGGAATGGAATGGAGTGTACTGGAGTAGAGTGGAGTGGAGGGGAGTGAAGTGGAGTGGAATGAGGTGGAGGGCAGTGGAATGGAATGGAATGGAATGAAGTGGAGAGATATTGGGTGAAGATGAGTGCAGTGGAATGGAGTAGTATTGAATGGAATGGAGTGGAATGGAGTGGAGTAGCGTGCAGTGGAGTGGAGAGAAGTGGAATGTAGTGGAATGGAATCACATGTAACGGAATGCAATGGAGTAGAGTGGAGTGGAGTGGATCGGAGTGCAGTGGAATGGCATGGCATGGAATGGAATGGAATGGAATGGAATGGAGTGGAGTGGAATAGAATGGAGTTGAGAGTCGTGGGGTTTAGGTTAATGGAGTGGAGGGGAGTGGAGAGAAATGGAATGGAATGTAGTGGAGTGGAATGCAATAGAGTGGAGAGAATGGAATGGAATGGAATGCAATGGAATGGAGAGGAATACATGGAGGAAGTGGAAAGGAAATAAGAGAAGTGTAGTGGAACGGAGTGGATTGGATGGGAGTGAAATGGTATGGAATGGAGTGTAGTGCAGTGGAGTGGAAAGGAACAGAATGGAATGGAATGGCATATAATGGAATGGAATGGAATGGAAAGGCAGGGAATGGAAGGGAATGGCATGGAGTGCAGTAGAGAGGAATGGATTGGAAAGGAATGGAGAAGAGGGGAATGAACCGAAATGGAAAGGAATTAAATGGAGTGCAGTGGAGTGGAATGGAATGGAATGGAATGGACTGGAATTGACTGGAATGGAGTGGAGTAGACAGGAGTGCAGTGGGCTGGAATGGAATGTTTGAGTGGAATGGAATGGAGTAGAATGGAATTGAATAGAGTGGAAAGGAATTTAATGGAATGGAATGGAATGGAATGGAATGCTAAGGAATGGAAGGGAATGCAACGGAATGGAATGCAATGGAATGGAATGGAATGGAATGGAATGGAATGCAGTGTACTGGAGTAGAGTGGAGTGGAGTGGAGTGAAGTGGAGTGGAATGGGGCGGAGGGCAGTGGAATGGAATGGAATGGAATGAAGTGGAGACATATTGGGTGAAGATGAATGCAGTGGAATGGAGTAGAATGGAATGGGATGGAGTGGAATGCAGTGGAGAAGAGTGCTGTGGAGGGGGGAGAAGTGGAATGGAGTGGAATGGAATCACATGTAACGGAATGCAATGGAGTAGAGTGGAGTGGAGTGGAGTGGATAGGAGTGCAGTGGAATGGAATGGAGTGGAATAGAATTGAGTGGAGAGTCGTGGGGTTTAGGTTAATGGAGTGGAGGGGAGTGGAATGAAATGGAGTGGAATGTAGTGGAATGGAATGTAATGGAGTAGAGAGAATGAAATGGAATGGAATGGAATGCAATGGAATGGAGTGGAGAGGAATAGAATGGAGGAAGTGGAAAGGAAATAAGAGAAGTGTAGTGGAATGGAGTGGATAGCATGGGAGTGGAATGGTACGGAATGGAGTGTAGTGCAGTGGAGTGCAAAGGAATACAATTGTATGGAATGGAAAGGAATGGAAGGGAATCGAAGGAAACGGAAAGGAGTGCAGTCGAGAGGAATGGATTGGAAAGGAATGGAGTAGAGGGGAATGGACTGGAATGGAAAGGAATGGAATGGAATGGAGTGCAGTGGACTGGAATGGGATGGAATGGAATGGAGTAGAGAGGAGTGCAATGGGCTGGAATGGAATGGAGAGGAGTGGAAGAGAAAGGAGTGGAATGGAATATAATAGAGTGGAAAGGAATTTAATGGAATGGAATGGAATGGAATGCAAAGAAATGGAATGGAATGGATTAGGAAGGAATAGAATGGAATGGAATGGAATGGAAGGGAATGGAGTGTACTGGAGTAGAGTGGAGTGGAGGGGAGTGAAGTGGAGTGGAATGAGGTGGAGGGCAGTGGAATGGAATGGAATGGAATGAAGTGGAGATATATTGGGTGAAGATGAGTTCAGTGGAATGGAGCAGATTTGAATGGAATGGAGTGGAGTAGAGGGCAGTGGAGTGAAGAGAAGTGGAATGTAGTGGAATGGAATCAGATGTAACGGAATGCAATGGAGTAGAGTGGAGTGGAGAGGATCGGAGTGCAGTGGAATGGCATGGAATGGAATGGAATGGAATGGAATGAAATGGAATGGAATGGAATGGAATGGAGTGGAGTGGAATAGAATGGAGTTGAGAGTCGTGGGGTTTAGGTTAATGGAGTGGAGGGGAGTGGAGAGAAATGGAATGGAATGTAGTGGAGTGGAATGCAATAGAGTGGAGAGAATGGAATGGAATGGAATGCAATGGAAAGGAGAGGAATACATGGAGGAAGTGGAAAGGAAATAAGAGAAGTGTAGTGGAATGGAGTGGATTGGATGGGAGTGAAATGGTATGGAATGGAGTGTAGTGCAGTGGAGTGGAAAGGAACAGAATGGAATGGAATGGAATGGAATATAATGAAATGGAATGGAATGGAAGGGCAGGGAATGGAAGGGAATGACATGGAGTGCAGTCGAGAGGAATAGATTGGAACGGAATGGAGTAGAGGGGAATGAACCGAAATGGAATGGAATGGAATGGAGTGCAGTGGAGTGGAATGGAATGGAATGGAATGGACTGGAATGGACTGGAATGGACTGGAGTAGACAGGAGTGCAGTGGGCTGGAATGGAATGTTGGAGTGGAATGGAATGGAGTAGAATGGAATGGAATATAGTGGAAAGGAATTTAATGGAATGGAATGGAATGGAATGGACTGCTAAGGAATGGAATGGAATGGAACGGAATGGAATGGAATGGAATGGAATGGAATGGAATGGAATGGAATGCAGTGTACTGGAGTAGAGTGGAGTGGAGTGGAGTGAAGTGGAGTGGAATGGTGCGGAGGGCAGTGGAATGGAATGGAATGGAATGAAGTGGAGACATATTGGGTGAAGATGAGTGCAGTGGAATGGAGTAGAATGGAATGGGATGGAGTGGAATGCAGTGGAGTAGAGTGCAGTGGAGGGGAGAGAAGTGGAATGGAGTGGAATGGAATCACATGTAACGGAATGCAATGGAGTAGAGTGGAGTGGAGTGGGGTGGAATGGATCGGAGTGCAGTCGAATGGAATGGAATGGAATGGAAAGGAATGGAATGGAATGGAGTGGAGTGGAATAGAATGGAGTTGAGAGCCGTGGGGTTTAGGTTAATGGAGTGGAGGGGAGTGGAGAGAAATGGAATGGAATGTAGTGGAGTGGAATGCAATAGAGTGGAGAGAATGGAATGGAATGGAATGCAATGGAATGGAGAGGAATACATGGAGGAAGTGGAAAGGAAATAAGAGAAGTGTAGTGGAATGGAGTGGATAGGATGGGAGTGGAATGGTACGGAATGGAGTGTAGTGCAGTGGAGTGGAAAGGAATACAATGGTATGGAATGGTATGGAATGGAAGGGAATGGCAGGAAACGGAAAGGAGTGCAGTCGAGAGGAATGGATTGGAAAGGAATGGAGTAGAGGGGAATGGACTGGAATGGAAAGGAATGGAATGGAATGGAGTGCAGTGGTCTGGAATGGGATGGAATGGATTGGAGTAGAGAGTAGTGCAATGGGCTGGAATAGAATGGAGAGGAGTGGAATGGAATGGAGAGGAATGGAATGAAATGGAATGGAATGGAGTGTACTGGAGTAGAGTGGAGTGGAGGGGAGTGAAGTGGAGTGGAATGAGGTGGAGGGCAGTGGAATGGAATGGAATGGAATGAAGTGGAGAGATATTGGGTGAAGATGAGTTCAGTGGAATGGAGCAGATTTGAATGGAATGGAGTGGAATGGAGTGGAGCAGAGTGCAGTGGAGTGGAGAGAAGTGGAATGTAGTGGAATGGAATCACATGTAACGTAATGCAATGGAGTAGAGTGGAGTGGAGTGGATCGGAGTGCAGTGGAATTTCATGGAATGTAATGGAATGGAATGGAATGGAATGCAATGGAGTGGAGTGGAAGAGAATGGAGTTGAGAGTCGTGGGGTTTAGGTTAATGGAGTGGAGGGGAGTGGAGAGAAATGGAATGGAATGTAGTGGAGTGGAATGCAATAGAGTGGAGAGAATGGAATGGAATGGAATGCAATGGAATGGAGAGGAATACATGGAGGAAGTGGAAAGGAAATAAGAGAAGTGTAGTGGAATGGAGTGGATTGGATGGGAGTGAAATGGTATGGAATGGAGGGTAGTGCAGTGGAGTGGAAAGGAACAGAATGGAATGGAATGGAATGGAATGGAATATAATGGAATGGAATGGAATGGAAGGGCAGGGAATTGAAGGGAATGGCATGGAGTGCAGTCGAGAGCAATGGATTGGAAAGGAATGGAGTAGAGGTGAATGAACCGAAATGGAATGGAATGGAATGGAGTGCAGTGGAGTGGAATGGAGTGGAATGGAAAGGACTGGAATGGACTGGAATGGACTGGAGTAGACAGGAGTGCAGTGGGCTGGAATGGAATGTTGGAGTGGAATGGAATGGAGTAGAATGGAATGGAATAGAGTGGAAAGGAATTTAATGGAATGGGATGCATTGCTAAGGAATGGAATGGAATGGAACGGAATGGAATGCAATGGAATGGAATGGAGTGGAGAGGAATAGAATGGAGGAAGTTGAAAGGAAATAAGAGAAGTGTAGTGGAATGGAGTGGATAGGATGGGAGTGGAATGGTACGGAATGGAGTGTAGTGCAGTGGAGTGCAAAGGAATACAATGGTATGGAATGGAATGGAATGGAAGGGAATCGAAGGAAACGGAAAGGAGTGCGGTCTAGAGGAATGGATTGGAAAGGAATGGAATAGAGGGGAACGGACTGGAATGGAAAGGAATGGAATGGAATGGAGTGCAGTGGACTGGAATGGGATGGAATGGAATGGAGTAGAGAGGAGTGCAATGGGCTGGAATGGAATGGAGAGGAGTGGAATGGAATGGAGTGGAATGGAACATAATGGAGTGGAAAGGAATTTAATGGAATGGAATGGAATGGAATGGAATGCAAAGAAATGGAATGGAATGGATTAGGAAGGAATGGAATGGAATGGAATGGAATGGAATGGAAAGGAATGGAATGGAATGGAAGGGAATGGAGTGTACTGGAGAAGAGTGGAGTGGAGGGGAGTGAAGTGGAGTGGAATGAGGTGGAGGGCAGTGGAATGGAATGGAATGGAATGAAGTGGAGATATATTGGGTGAAGATGAGTTCAGTGTAATGGAGCAGATTTGAATGGAATGGAGTGGAATGGAGTGGAGTAGAGGGCAGTGGAGTGAAGAGAAATGGAATGTAGTGGAATGGAATCAGATGTAACGGAATGCAATGGAGTAGAGTGGAGTGGAGAGGATCGGAGTGCAGTGGAATGGCATGGAATGGAATGGAATGGAATGAAATGGAATGGAATGGAATGGAGTGGAGTGGAATAGAATGGAGTTGAGAGTCGTGGGGTTTAGGTTAATGGAGTGGAGGGGAGTGGAGAGAAATGGAATGGAATGTAGTGGAGTGGAATGCAATAGAGTGGAGAGAATGGAGTGGAATGGAATGCAATGGAAAGGAGAGGAATACATGGAGGAAGTGAAAAGGAAATAAGAGAAGTGTAGTGGAATGGAGTGGATTGGATGGGAGTGAAATGGTATGGAATGGAGTGTAGTGCAGTGGAGTGGAAAGGAACAGAATGGAATGGAATGGAATGGAATATAATGAAATGGAATGGAATGGAAGGGCAGGGAATGGAAGGGAATGACATGGAGTGCAGTCGAGAGGAATAGATTGGAACGGAATGGAGTAGAGGGGAATGAACCGAAATGGAATGGAATGGAATGGAGTGCAGTGGAGTGGAATGGAATGGAATGGAATGGACTGGAATGGACTGGAATGGACTGGAGTAGACAGGAGTGCAGTGGGCTGGAATGGAATGTTGGAGTGGAATGGAATGGAGTAGAATGGAATGGAATATAGTGGAAAGGAATTTAATGGAATGGAATGGAATGGAATGGACTGCTAAGGAATGGAATGGAATGGAACGGAATGGAATGGAATGGAATGGAATGGAATGGAATGGAATGCAGTGTACTGGAGTAGAGTGGAGTGGAGTGGAGTGAAGTGGAGTGGAATGGTGCGGAGGGCAGTGGAATGGAATGGAATGGAATGAAGTGGAGACATATTGGGTGAAGATGAGTGCAGTGGAATGGAGTAGAATGGAATGGGATGGAGTGGAATGCAGTGGAGTAGAGTGCAGTGGAGGGGAGAGAAGTGGAATGGAGTGGAATGGAATCACATGTAACGGAATGCAATGGAGTAGAGTGGAGTGGAGTGGGGTGGAATGGATCGGAGTGCAGTCGAATGGAATGGAATGGAATGGAAAGGAATGGAATGGAATGGAGTGGAGTGGAATAGAATGGAGTTGAGAGCCGTGGGGTTTAGGTTAATGGAGTGGAGGGGAGTGGAGAGAAATGGAATGGAATGTAGTGGAGTGGAATGCAATAGAGTGGAGAGAATGGAATGGAATGGAATGCAATGGAATGGAGAGGAATACATGGAGGAAGTGGAAAGGAAATAAGAGAAGTGTAGTGGAATGGAGTGGATTGGATGGGAGTGAAATGGTATGGAATGGAGTGTAGTGCAGTGGAGTGGAAAGGAACAGAATGGAATGGAATGGAATGGAATGGAATGGAATATAATGGAATGGAATGGAATGGAAGGGCAGGGAATGGAAGGGAATGGCATGGAGTGCAGTCGAGAGCAATGGATTGGAAAGGAATGGAGTAGAGGTGAATGAACCGAAATGGAATGGAATGGAATGGAGTGCAGTGGAGTGGAATGGAGTGGAATGGAAAGGACTGGAATGGACTGGAATGGACTGGAGTAGACAGGAGTGCAGTGGGCTGGAATGGAATGTTGGAGTGGAATGGAATGGAGTAGAATGGAATGGAATAGAGTGGAAAGGAATTTAATGGAATGGGATGCATTGCTAAGGAATGGAATGGAATGGAACGGAATGGAATGCAATGGAATGGAATGGAATGCAGTGTACTGGAGTAGAGTGGAGTGGAGTGGAGTGAAGTGGAGTGGAATGGGGCGGAGGGCAGTGGAATGGAATGGAAGGGAATGAAGTGGAGACATATTGGGTGAAGATGAGTGCAGTGGAATGGAGTAGAATGGAATGGGATGGAGTGGAATGCAGTGGAGTAGAGTGCAGTGGAGGGGAGAGAAGTGGAATGGAGTGGAATGGAATCACATGTAACGGAATGCAATGGAGTAGAGTGGAGTGGAGTGGAGTGGATCGGAGTGCAGTGGAATGGAATGGAGTGGAATAGAATTGAGTGGAGAGTCGTGGGGTTTAGGTTAATGGAGTGGAGGGGAGTGGAATGAAATGGCGTGGAATGTAGTGGAGTGGAATGTAATGGAGTAGAGAGAATGAAATTGAATGAAATGGAATGCAATGCAATGTAGTGGAGAGGAATAGAATGGAGGAAGTGGAAAGGAAATAAGAGAAGTGTAGTGGAATGGAGTGGATAGCATGGGAGTGGAATGGTACGGAATGGAGTGTAGTGCAGTGGAGTGCAAAGGAATACAATGGTATGGAATGGAATGGAATGGAAGGGAATCGAAGGAAACGGAAAGGAGTGCAGTCGAGAGGAATGGATTGGAAAGGAATGGAGTAGAGGGGAATGGACTGGAATGGAAAGGAATATAATGGAATGGAGTGCAGTGGACTGGAATGGGATGGAATGGAATGGAGTAAAGTGGAGGTCAATGGGCTGGAATGGAATGGAGAGGAGTGGAATGGAATGGAGTGGAATGGAATATAATAGAGTGGAAAGGAATTTAATGGAATGGAATGGAATGGAATGCAAAGAAATGGAATGGAATGGATTAGGAAGGAATAGAATGGAATGGAATGGAATGGAAGGGAATGGAGTGTACTGGAGTAGAGTGGAGTGGAGGGGAGTGAAGTGGAGTGGAATGAGGTGGAGGGCAGTGGAATGGAATGGAATGGAATGAAGTGGAGATAAATTGGGTGAAGATGAGTTCAGTGGAATGGAGCAGATTTGAATGGAATGGAGTGGAATGGAGTGGAGTAGAGGGCAGTGGAGTGAAGAGAAGTGGAATGTAGTGGAATGGAATCAGATGTAACGGAATGCAACGGAGTAGAGTGGAGTGGAGAGGATCGGAGTGCAGTGGAATGGCATGGAATGGAATGGAATGGAATGAAATGGAATGGAATGGAATGGAGTGGAGTGGAATAGAATGGAGTTGAGAGTCGTGGGGTTTAGGTTAATGGAGTGGAGGGGAGTGGAGAGAAATGGAATGGAATGTAGTGGAGTGGAATGCAATAGAGTGGAGAGAATGGAATGGAATGGAATGCAATGGAAAGGAGAGGAATACATGGAGGAAGTGGAAAGGAAATAAGAGAAGTGTAGTGGAATGGAGTGGATTGGATGGGAGTGAAATGGTATGGAATGGAGTGTAGTGCAGTGGAGTGGAAAGGAACAGAATGGAATGGAATGGAATGGAATATAATGAAATGGAATGGAATGGAAGGGCAGGGAATGGAAGGGAATGACATGGAGTGCAGTCGAGAGGAATAGATTGGAACGGAATGGAGTAGAGGGGAATGAACCGAAATGGAATGGAATGGAATGGAGTGCAGTGGAGTGGAATGGAATGGAATGGAATGGACTGGAATGGACTGGAATGGACTGGAGTAGACAGGAGTGCAGTGGGCTGGAATGGAATGTTGGAGTGGAATGGAATGGAGTAGAATGGAATGGAATATAGTGGAAAGGAATTTAATGGAATGGAATGGAATGGAATGGACTGCTAAGGAATGGAATGGAATGGAACGGAATGGAATGGAATGGAATGGAATGGAATGGAATGGAATGGAATGCAGTGTACTGGAGTAGAGTGGAGTGGAGTGGAGTGAAGTGGAGTGGAATGGTGCGGAGGGCAGTGGAATGGAATGGAATGGAATGAAGTGGAGACATATTGGGTGAAGATGAGTGCAGTGGAATGGAGTAGAATGGAATGGGATGGAGTGGAATGCAGTGGAGTAGAGTGCAGTGGAGGGGAGAGAAGTGGAATGGAGTGGAATGGAATCACATGTAACGGAATGCAATGGAGTAGAGTGGAGTGGAGTGGGGTGGAATGGATCGGAGTGCAGTCGAATGGAATGGAATGGAATGGAAAGGAATGGAATGGAATGGAGTGGAGTGGAATAGAATGGAGTTGAGAGCCGTGGGGTTTAGGTTAATGGAGTGGAGGGGAGTGGAGAGAAATGGAATGGAATGTAGTGGAGTGGAATGCAATAGAGTGGAGAGAATGGAATGGAATGGAATGCAATGGAATGGAGAGGAATACATGGAGGAAGTGGAAAGGAAATAAGAGAAGTGTAGTGGAATGGAGTGGATAGGATGGGAGTGGAATGGTACGGAATGGAGTGTAGTGCAGTGGAGTGGAAAGGAATACAATGGTATGGAATGGTATGGAATGGAAGGGAATGGCAGGAAACGGAAAGGAGTGCAGTCGAGAGGAATGGATTGGAAAGGAATGGAGTAGAGGGGAATGGACTGGAATGGAAAGGAATGGAATGGAATGGAGTGCAGTGGTCTGGAATGGGATGGAATGGATTGGAGTAGAGAGTAGTGCAATGGGCTGGAATAGAATGGAGAGGAGTGGAATGGAATGGAGAGGAATGGAATGAAATGGAATGGAATGGAGTGTACTGGAGTAGAGTGGAGTGGAGGGGAGTGAAGTGGAGTGGAATGAGGTGGAGGGCAGTGGAATGGAATGGAATGGAATGAAGTGGAGAGATATTGGGTGAAGATGAGTTCAGTGGAATGGAGCAGATTTGAATGGAATGGAGTGGAATGGAGTGGAGCAGAGTGCAGTGGAGTGGAGAGAAGTGGAATGTAGTGGAATGGAATCACATGTAACGTAATGCAATGGAGTAGAGTGGAGTGGAGTGGATCGGAGTGCAGTGGAATTTCATGGAATGGAATGGAATGGAATGGAATGGAATGGAATGGAATGGAATGCAATGGAGTGGAGTGGAAGAGAATGGAGTTGAGAGTCGTGGGGTTTAGGTTAATGGAGTGGAGGGGAGTGGAGAGAAATGGAATGGAATGTAGTGGAGTGGAATGCAATAGAGTGGAGAGAATGGAATGGAATGGAATGCAATGGAATGGAGAGGAATACATGGAGGAAGTGGAAAGGAAATAAGAGAAGTGTAGTGGAATGGAGTGGATTGGATGGGAGTGAAATGGTATGGAATGGAGGGTAGTGCAGTGGAGTGGATAGGAACAGAATGGAATGGAATGGAATGGAATGGAATATAATGGAATGGAATGGAATGGAAGGGCAGGGAATGGAAGGGAATGGCATGGAGTGCAGTCGAGAGCAATGGATTGGAAAGGAATGGAGTAGAGGTGAATGAACCGAAATGGAATGGAATGGAATGGAGTGCAGTGGAGTGGAATGGAGTGGAATGGAAAGGACTGGAATGGACTGGAATGGACTGGAGTAGACAGGAGTGCAGTGGGCTGGAATGGAATGTTGGAGTGGAATGGAATGGAGTAGAATGGAATGGAATAGAGTGGAAAGGAATTTAATGGAATGGGATGCATTGCTAAGGAATGGAATGGAATGGAACGGAATGGAATGCAATGGAATGGAATGGAGTGGAGAGGAATAGAATGGAGGAAGTTGAAAGGAAATAAGAGAAGTGTAGTGGAATGGAGTGGATAGGATGGGAGTGGAATGGTACGGAATGGAGTGTAGTGCAGTGGAGTGCAAAGGAATACAATGGTATGGAATGGAATGGAATGGAAGGGAATCGAAGGAAACGGAAAGGAGTGCGGTCTAGAGGAATGGATTGGAAAGGAATGGAATAGAGGGGAACGGACTGGAATGGAAAGGAATGGAATGGAATGGAGTGCAGTGGACTGGAATGGGATGGAATGGAATGGAGTAGAGAGGAGTGCAATGGGCTGGAATGGAATGGAGAGGAGTGGAATGGAATGGAGTGGAATGGAACATAATGGAGTGGAAAGGAATTTAATGGAATGGAATGGAATGGAATGGAATGCAAAGAAATGGAATGGAATGGATTAGGAAGGAATGGAATGGAATGGAATGGAATGGAATGGAAAGGAATGGAATGGAATGGAAGGGAATGGAGTGTACTGGAGAAGAGTGGAGTGGAGGGGAGTGAAGTGGAGTGGAATGAGGTGGAGGGCAGTGGAATGGAATGGAATGGAATGAAGTGGAGATATATTGGGTGAAGATGAGTTCAGTGTAATGGAGCAGATTTGAATGGAATGGAGTGGAATGGAGTGGAGTAGAGGGCAGTGGAGTGAAGAGAAATGGAATGTAGTGGAATGGAATCAGATGTAACGGAATGCAATGGAGTAGAGTGGAGTGGAGAGGATCGGAGTGCAGTGGAATGGCATGGAATGGAATGGAATGGAATGAAATGGAATGGAATGGAATGGAGTGGAGTGGAATAGAATGGAGTTGAGAGTCGTGGGGTTTAGGTTAATGGAGTGGAGGGGAGTGGAGAGAAATGGAATGGAATGTAGTGGAGTGGAATGCAATAGAGTGGAGAGAATGGAGTGGAATGGAATGCAATGGAAAGGAGAGGAATACATGGAGGAAGTGAAAAGGAAATAAGAGAAGTGTAGTGGAATGGAGTGGATTGGATGGGAGTGAAATGGTATGGAATGGAGTGTAGTGCAGTGGAGTGGAAAGGAACAGAATGGAATGGAATGGAATGGAATATAATGAAATGGAATGGAATGGAAGGGCAGGGAATGGAAGGGAATGACATGGAGTGCAGTCGAGAGGAATAGATTGGAACGGAATGGAGTAGAGGGGAATGAACCGAAATGGAATGGAATGGAATGGAGTGCAGTGGAGTGGAATGGAATGGAATGGACTGGACTGGAATGGACTGGAATGGACTGGAGTAGACAGGAGTGCAGTGGGCTGGAATGGAATGTTGGAGTGGAATGGAATGGAGTATAATGGAATTGAATAGAGTGGAAAGGAATTTAATGGAATGGAATGGAATGGAATGGACTGCTAAGGAATGGAATGGAATGGAACGGAATGGAATGGAATGGAATGGAATGGAATGGAATGGAATGGAATGCAGTGTACTGGAGTAGAGTGGAGTGGAGTGGAGTGAAGTGGAGTGGAATGGTGCGGAGGGCAGTGGAATGGAATGGAATGGAATGAAGTGGAGACATATTGGGTGAAGATGAGTGCAGTGGAATGGAGTAGAATGGAATGGGATGGAGTGGAATGCAGTGGAGTAGAGTGCAGTGGAGGGGAGAGAAGTGGAATGGAGTGGAATGGAATCACATGTAACGGAATGCAATGGAGTAGAGTGGAGTGGAGTGGGGTGGAATGGATCGGAGTGCAGTCGAATGGAATGGAATGGAATGGAAAGGAATGGAATGGAATGGAGTGGAGTGGAATAGAATGGAGTTGAGAGCCGTGGGGTTTAGGTTAATGGAGTGGAGGGGAGTGGAGAGAAATGGAATGGAATGTAGTGGAGTGGAATGCAATAGAGTGGAGAGAATGGAATGGAATGGAATGCAATGGAATGGAGAGGAATACATGGAGGAAGTGGAAAGGAAATAAGAGAAGTGTAGTGGAATGGAGTGGATTGGATGGGAGTGAAATGGTATGGAATGGAGTGTAGTGCAGTGGAGTGGAAAGGAACAGAATGGAATGGAATGGAATGGAATGGAATGGAATATAATGGAATGGAATGGAATGGAAGGGCAGGGAATGGAAGGGAATGGCATGGAGTGCAGTCGAGAGCAATGGATTGGAAAGGAATGGAGTAGAGGTGAATGAACCGAAATGGAATGGAATGGAATGGAGTGCAGTGGAGTGGAATGGAGTGGAATGGAAAGGACTGGAATGGACTGGAATGGACTGGAGTAGACAGGAGTGCAGTGGGCTGGAATGGAATGTTGGAGTGGAATGGAATGGAGTAGAATGGAATGGAATAGAGTGGAAAGGAATTTAATGGAATGGGATGCATTGCTAAGGAATGGAATGGAATGGAACGGAATGGAATGCAATGGAATGGAATGGAATGCAGTGTACTGGAGTAGAGTGGAGTGGAGTGGAGTGAAGTGGAGTGGAATGGGGCGGAGGGCAGTGGAATGGAATGGAAGGGAATGAAGTGGAGACATATTGGGTGAAGATGAGTGCAGTGGAATGGAGTAGAATGGAATGGGATGGAGTGGAATGCAGTGGAGTAGAGTGCAGTGGAGGGGAGAGAAGTGGAATGGAGTGGAATGGAATCACATGTAACGGAATGCAATGGAGTAGAGTGGAGTGGAGTGGAGTGGATCGGAGTGCAGTGGAATGGAATGGAGTGGAATAGAATTGAGTGGAGAGTCGTGGGGTTTAGGTTAATGGAGTGGAGGGGAGTGGAATGAAATGGCGTGGAATGTAGTGGAGTGGAATGTAATGGAGTAGAGAGAATGAAATTGAATGAAATGGAATGCAATGCAATGTAGTGGAGAGGAATAGAATGGAGGAAGTGGAAAGGAAATAAGAGAAGTGTAGTGGAATGGAGTGGATAGCATGGGAGTGGAATGGTACGGAATGGAGTGTAGTGCAGTGGAGTGCAAAGGAATACAATGGTATGGAATGGAATGGAATGGAAGGGAATCGAAGGAAACGGAAAGGAGTGCAGTCGAGAGGAATGGATTGGAAAGGAATGGAGTAGAGGGGAATGGACTGGAATGGAAAGGAATATAATGGAATGGAGTGCAGTGGACTGGAATGGGATGGAATGGAATGGAGTAAAGTGGAGGTCAATGGGCTGGAATGGAATGGAGAGGAGTGGAATGGAATGGAGTGGAATGGAATATAATAGAGTGGAAAGGAATTTAATGGAATGGAATGGAATGGAATGCAAAGAAATGGAATGGAATGGATTAGGAAGGAATAGAATGGAATGGAATGGAATGGAAGGGAATGGAGTGTACTGGAGTAGAGTGGAGTGGAGGGGAGTGAAGTGGAGTGGAATGAGGTGGAGGGCAGTGGAATGGAATGGAATGGAATGAAGTGGAGATAAATTGGGTGAAGATGAGTTCAGTGGAATGGAGCAGATTTGAATGGAATGGAGTGGAATGGAGTGGAGTAGAGGGCAGTGGAGTGAAGAGAAGTGGAATGTAGTGGAATGGAATCAGATGTAACGGAATGCAACGGAGTAGAGTGGAGTGGAGAGGATCGGAGTGCAGTGGAATGGCATGGAATGGAATGGAATGGAATGAAATGGAATGGAATGGAATGGAGTGGAGTGGAATAGAATGGAGTTGAGAGTCGTGGGGTTTAGGTTAATGGAGTGGAGGGGAGTGGAGAGAAATGGAATGGAATGTAGTGGAGTGGAATGCAATAGAGTGGAGAGAATGGAATGGAATGGAATGCAATGGAAAGGAGAGGAATACATGGAGGAAGTGGAAAGGAAATAAGAGAAGTGTAGTGGAATGGAGTGGATTGGATGGGAGTGAAATGGTATGGAATGGAGTGTAGTGCAGTGGAGTGGAAAGGAACAGAATGGAATGGAATGGAATGGAATATAATGAAATGGAATGGAATGGAAGGGCAGGGAATGGAAGGGAATGACATGGAGTGCAGTCGAGAGGAATAGATTGGAACGGAATGGAGTAGAGGGGAATGAACCGAAATGGAATGGAATGGAATGGAGTGCAGTGGAGTGGAATGGAATGGAATGGAATGGACTGGAATGGACTGGAATGGACTGGAGTAGACAGGAGTGCAGTGGGCTGGAATGGAATGTTGGAGTGGAATGGAATGGAGTAGAATGGAATGGAATATAGTGGAAAGGAATTTAATGGAATGGAATGGAATGGAATGGACTGCTAAGGAATGGAATGGAATGGAACGGAATGGAATGGAATGGAATGGAATGGAATGCAGTGTACTGGAGTAGAGTGGAGTGGAGTGGAGTGAAGTGGAGTGGAATGGTGCGGAGGGCAGTGGAATGGAATGGAATGGAATGAAGTGGAGACATATTGGGTGAAGATGAGTGCAGTGGAATGGAGTAGAATGGAATGGGATGGAGTGGAATGCAGTGGAGTAGAGTGCAGTGGAGGGGAGAGAAGTGGAATGGAGTGGAATGGAATCACATGTAACGGAATGCAATGGAGTAGAGTGGAGTGGAGTGGGGTGGAATGGATCGGAGTGCAGTCGAATGGAATGGAATGGAATGGAAAGGAATGGAATGGAATGGAGTGGAGTGGAATAGAATGGAGTTGAGAGCCGTGGGGTTTAGGTTAATGGAGTGGAGGGGAGTGGAGAGAAATGGAATGGAATGTAGTGGAGTGGAATGCAATAGAGTGGAGAGAATGGAATGGAATGGAATGCAATGGAATGGAGAGGAATACATGGAGGAAGTGGAAAGGAAATAAGAGAAGTGTAGTGGAATGGAGTGGATTGGATGGGAGTGAAATGGTATGGAATGGAGTGTAGTGCAGTGGAGTGGAAAGGAACAGAATGGAATGGAATGGAATGGAATGGAATGGAATATAATGGAATGGAATGGAATGGAAGGGCAGGGAATGGAAGGGAATGGCATGGAGTGCAGTCGAGAGCAATGGATTGGAAAGGAATGGAGTAGAGGTGAATGAACCGAAATGGAATGGAATGGAATGGAGTGCAGTGGAGTGGAATGGAGTGGAATGGAAAGGACTGGAATGGACTGGAATGGACTGGAGTAGACAGGAGTGCAGTGGGCTGGAATGGAATGTTGGAGTGGAATGGAATGGAGTAGAATGGAATGGAATAGAGTGGAAAGGAATTTAATGGAATGGGATGCATTGCTAAGGAATGGAATGGAATGGAACGGAATGGAATGCAATGGAATGGAATGGAATGCAGTGTACTGGAGTAGAGTGGAGTGGAGTGGAGTGAAGTGGAGTGGAATGGGGCGGAGGGCAGTGGAATGGAATGGAAGGGAATGAAGTGGAGACATATTGGGTGAAGATGAGTGCAGTGGAATGGAGTAGAATGGAATGGGATGGAGTGGAATGCAGTGGAGTAGAGTGCAGTGGAGGGGAGAGAAGTGGAATGGAGTGGAATGGAATCACATGTAACGGAATGCAATGGAGTAGAGTGGAGTGGAGTGGAGTGGATCGGAGTGCAGTGGAATGGAATGGAGTGGAATAGAATTGAGTGGAGAGTCGTGGGGTTTAGGTTAATGGAGTGGAGGGGAGTGGAATGAAATGGCGTGGAATGTAGTGGAGTGGAATGTAATGGAGTAGAGAGAATGAAATTGAATGAAATGGAATGCAATGCAATGTAGTGGAGAGGAATAGAATGGAGGAAGTGGAAAGGAAATAAGAGAAGTGTAGTGGAATGGAGTGGATAGCATGGGAGTGGAATGGTACGGAATGGAGTGTAGTGCAGTGGAGTGCAAAGGAATACAATGGTATGGAATGGAATGGAATGGAAGGGAATCGAAGGAAACGGAAAGGAGTGCAGTCGAGAGGAATGGATTGGAAAGGAATGGAGTAGAGGGGAATGGACTGGAATGGAAAGGAATATAATGGAATGGAGTGCAGTGGACTGGAATGGGATGGAATGGAATGGAGTAAAGTGGAGGTCAATGGGCTGGAATGGAATGGAGAGGAGTGGAATGGAATGGAGTGGAATGGAATATAATAGAGTGGAAAGGAATTTAATGGAATGGAATGGAATGGAATGCAAAGAAATGGAATGGAATGGATTAGGAAGGAATAGAATGGAATGGAATGGAATGGAAGGGAATGGAGTGTACTGGAGTAGAGTGGAGTGGAGGGGAGTGAAGTGGAGTGGAATGAGGTGGAGGGCAGTGGAATGGAATGGAATGGAATGAAGTGGAGATAAATTGGGTGAAGATGAGTTCAGTGGAATGGAGCAGATTTGAATGGAATGGAGTGGAATGGAGTGGAGTAGAGGGCAGTGGAGTGAAGAGAAGTGGAATGTAGTGGAATGGAATCAGATGTAACGGAATGCAACGGAGTAGAGTGGAGTGGAGAGGATCGGAGTGCAGTGGAATGGCATGGAATGGAATGGAATGGAATGAAATGGAATGGAATGGAATGGAGTGGAGTGGAATAGAATGGAGTTGAGAGTCGTGGGGTTTAGGTTAATGGAGTGGAGGGGAGTGGAGAGAAATGGAATGGAATGTAGTGGAGTGGAATGCAATAGAGTGGAGAGAATGGAATGGAATGGAATGCAATGGAAAGGAGAGGAATACATGGAGGAAGTGGAAAGGAAATAAGAGAAGTGTAGTGGAATGGAGTGGATTGGATGGGAGTGAAATGGTATGGAATGGAGTGTAGTGCAGTGGAGTGGAAAGGAACAGAATGGAATGGAATGGAATGGAATATAATGAAATGGAATGGAATGGAAGGGCAGGGAATGGAAGGGAATGACATGGAGTGCAGTCGAGAGGAATAGATTGGAACGGAATGGAGTAGAGGGGAATGAACCGAAATGGAATGGAATGGAATGGAGTGCAGTGGAGTGGAATGGAATGGAATGGAATGGACTGGAATGGACTGGAATGGACTGGAGTAGACAGGAGTGCAGTGGGCTGGAATGGAATGTTGGAGTGGAATGGAATGGAGTAGAATGGAATGGAATATAGTGGAAAGGAATTTAATGGAATGGAATGGAATGGAATGGACTGCTAAGGAATGGAATGGAATGGAACGGAATGGAATGGAATGGAATGGAATGGAATGGAATGGAATGGAATGCAGTGTACTGGAGTAGAGTGGAGTGGAGTGGAGTGAAGTGGAGTGGAATGGTGCGGAGGGCAGTGGAATGGAATGGAATGGAATGAAGTGGAGACATATTGGGTGAAGATGAGTGCAGTGGAATGGAGTAGAATGGAATGGGATGGAGTGGAATGCAGTGGAGTAGAGTGCAGTGGAGGGGAGAGAAGTGGAATGGAGTGGAATGGAATCACATGTAACGGAATGCAATGGAGTAGAGTGGAGTGGAGTGGGGTGGAATGGATCGGAGTGCAGTCGAATGGAATGGAATGGAATGGAAAGGAATGGAATGGAATGGAGTGGAGTGGAATAGAATGGAGTTGAGAGCCGTGGGGTTTAGGTTAATGGAGTGGAGGGGAGTGGAGAGAAATGGAATGGAATGTAGTGGAGTGGAATGCAATAGAGTGGAGAGAATGGAATGGAATGGAATGCAATGGAATGGAGAGGAATACATGGAGGAAGTGGAAAGGAAATAAGAGAAGTGTAGTGGAATGGAGTGGATAGGATGGGAGTGGAATGGTACGGAATGGAGTGTAGTGCAGTGGAGTGGAAAGGAATACAATGGTATGGAATGGTATGGAATGGAAGGGAATGGCAGGAAACGGAAAGGAGTGCAGTCGAGAGGAATGGATTGGAAAGGAATGGAGTAGAGGGGAATGGACTGGAATGGAAAGGAATGGAATGGAATGGAGTGCAGTGGTCTGGAATGGGATGGAATGGATTGGAGTAGAGAGTAGTGCAATGGGCTGGAATAGAATGGAGAGGAGTGGAATGGAATGGAGAGGAATGGAATGAAATGGAATGGAATGGAGTGTACTGGAGTAGAGTGGAGTGGAGGGGAGTGAAGTGGAGTGGAATGAGGTGGAGGGCAGTGGAATGGAATGGAATGGAATGAAGTGGAGAGATATTGGGTGAAGATGAGTTCAGTGGAATGGAGCAGATTTGAATGGAATGGAGTGGAATGGAGTGGAGCAGAGTGCAGTGGAGTGGAGAGAAGTGGAATGTAGTGGAATGGAATCACATGTAACGTAATGCAATGGAGTAGAGTGGAGTGGAGTGGATCGGAGTGCAGTGGAATTTCATGGAATGGAATGGAATGGAATGGAATGGAATGGAATGGAATGCAATGGAGTGGAGTGGAAGAGAATGGAGTTGAGAGTCGTGGGGTTTAGGTTAATGGAGTGGAGGGGAGTGGAGAGAAATGGAATGGAATGTAGTGGAGTGGAATGCAATAGAGTGGAGAGAATGGAATGGAATGGAATGCAATGGAATGGAGAGGAATACATGGAGGAAGTGGAAAGGAAATAAGAGAAGTGTAGTGGAATGGAGTGGATTGGATGGGAGTGAAATGGTATGGAATGGAGGGTAGTGCAGTGGAGTGGATAGGAACAGAATGGAATGGAATGGAATGGAATGGAATATAATGGAATGGAATGGAATGGAAGGGCAGGGAATGGAAGGGAATGGCATGGAGTGCAGTCGAGAGCAATGGATTGGAAAGGAATGGAGTAGAGGTGAATGAACCGAAATGGAATGGAATGGAATGGAGTGCAGTGGAGTGGAATGGAGTGGAATGGAAAGGACTGGAATGGACTGGAATGGACTGGAGTAGACAGGAGTGCAGTGGGCTGGAATGGAATGTTGGAGTGGAATGGAATGGAGTAGAATGGAATGGAATAGAGTGGAAAGGAATTTAATGGAATGGGATGCATTGCTAAGGAATGGAATGGAATGGAACGGAATGGAATGCAATGGAATGGAATGGAGTGGAGAGGAATAGAATGGAGGAAGTTGAAAGGAAATAAGAGAAGTGTAGTGGAATGGAGTGGATAGGATGGGAGTGGAATGGTACGGAATGGAGTGTAGTGCAGTGGAGTGCAAAGGAATACAATGGTATGGAATGGAATGGAATGGAAGGGAATCGAAGGAAACGGAAAGGAGTGCGGTCTAGAGGAATGGATTGGAAAGGAATGGAATAGAGGGGAACGGACTGGAATGGAAAGGAATGGAATGGAATGGAGTGCAGTGGACTGGAATGGGATGGAATGGAATGGAGTAGAGAGGAGTGCAATGGGCTGGAATGGAATGGAGAGGAGTGGAATGGAATGGAGTGGAATGGAACATAATGGAGTGGAAAGGAATTTAATGGAATGGAATGGAATGGAATGGAATGCAAAGAAATGGAATGGAATGGATTAGGAAGGAATGGAATGGAATGGAATGGAATGGAATGGAAAGGAATGGAATGGAATGGAAGGGAATGGAGTGTACTGGAGAAGAGTGGAGTGGAGGGGAGTGAAGTGGAGTGGAATGAGGTGGAGGGCAGTGGAATGGAATGGAATGGAATGAAGTGGAGATATATTGGGTGAAGATGAGTTCAGTGTAATGGAGCAGATTTGAATGGAATGGAGTGGAATGGAGTGGAGTAGAGGGCAGTGGAGTGAAGAGAAATGGAATGTAGTGGAATGGAATCAGATGTAACGGAATGCAATGGAGTAGAGTGGAGTGGAGAGGATCGGAGTGCAGTGGAATGGCATGGAATGGAATGGAATGGAATGAAATGGAATGGAATGGAATGGAGTGGAGTGGAATAGAATGGAGTTGAGAGTCGTGGGGTTTAGGTTAATGGAGTGGAGGGGAGTGGAGAGAAATGGAATGGAATGTAGTGGAGTGGAATGCAATAGAGTGGAGAGAATGGAGTGGAATGGAATGCAATGGAAAGGAGAGGAATACATGGAGGAAGTGAAAAGGAAATAAGAGAAGTGTAGTGGAATGGAGTGGATTGGATGGGAGTGAAATGGTATGGAATGGAGTGTAGTGCAGTGGAGTGGAAAGGAACAGAATGGAATGGAATGGAATGGAATATAATGAAATGGAATGGAATGGAAGGGCAGGGAATGGAAGGGAATGACATGGAGTGCAGTCGAGAGGAATAGATTGGAACGGAATGGAGTAGAGGGGAATGAACCGAAATGGAATGGAATGGAATGGAGTGCAGTGGAGTGGAATGGAATGGAATGGACTGGACTGGAATGGACTGGAATGGACTGGAGTAGACAGGAGTGCAGTGGGCTGGAATGGAATGTTGGAGTGGAATGGAATGGAGTATAATGGAATTGAATAGAGTGGAAAGGAATTTAATGGAATGGAATGGAATGGAATGGACTGCTAAGGAATGGAATGGAATGGAACGGAATGGAATGGAATGGAATGGAATGGAATGGAATGGAATGGAATGCAGTGTACTGGAGTAGAGTGGAGTGGAGTGGAGTGAAGTGGAGTGGAATGGTGCGGAGGGCAGTGGAATGGAATGGAATGGAATGAAGTGGAGACATATTGGGTGAAGATGAGTGCAGTGGAATGGAGTAGAATGGAATGGGATGGAGTGGAATGCAGTGGAGTAGAGTGCAGTGGAGGGGAGAGAAGTGGAATGGAGTGGAATGGAATCACATGTAACGGAATGCAATGGAGTAGAGTGGAGTGGAGTGGGGTGGAATGGATCGGAGTGCAGTCGAATGGAATGGAATGGAATGGAAAGGAATGGAATGGAATGGAGTGGAGTGGAATAGAATGGAGTTGAGAGCCGTGGGGTTTAGGTTAATGGAGTGGAGGGGAGTGGAGAGAAATGGAATGGAATGTAGTGGAGTGGAATGCAATAGAGTGGAGAGAATGGAATGGAATGGAATGCAATGGAATGGAGAGGAATACATGGAGGAAGTGGAAAGGAAATAAGAGAAGTGTAGTGGAATGGAGTGGATTGGATGGGAGTGAAATGGTATGGAATGGAGTGTAGTGCAGTGGAGTGGAAAGGAACAGAATGGAATGGAATGGAATGGAATGGAATGGAATATAATGGAATGGAATGGAATGGAAGGGCAGGGAATGGAAGGGAATGGCATGGAGTGCAGTCGAGAGCAATGGATTGGAAAGGAATGGAGTAGAGGTGAATGAACCGAAATGGAATGGAATGGAATGGAGTGCAGTGGAGTGGAATGGAGTGGAATGGAAAGGACTGGAATGGACTGGAATGGACTGGAGTAGACAGGAGTGCAGTGGGCTGGAATGGAATGTTGGAGTGGAATGGAATGGAGTAGAATGGAATGGAATAGAGTGGAAAGGAATTTAATGGAATGGGATGCATTGCTAAGGAATGGAATGGAATGGAACGGAATGGAATGCAATGGAATGGAATGGAATGCAGTGTACTGGAGTAGAGTGGAGTGGAGTGGAGTGAAGTGGAGTGGAATGGGGCGGAGGGCAGTGGAATGGAATGGAAGGGAATGAAGTGGAGACATATTGGGTGAAGATGAGTGCAGTGGAATGGAGTAGAATGGAATGGGATGGAGTGGAATGCAGTGGAGTAGAGTGCAGTGGAGGGGAGAGAAGTGGAATGGAGTGGAATGGAATCACATGTAACGGAATGCAATGGAGTAGAGTGGAGTGGAGTGGAGTGGATCGGAGTGCAGTGGAATGGAATGGAGTGGAATAGAATTGAGTGGAGAGTCGTGGGGTTTAGGTTAATGGAGTGGAGGGGAGTGGAATGAAATGGCGTGGAATGTAGTGGAGTGGAATGTAATGGAGTAGAGAGAATGAAATTGAATGAAATGGAATGCAATGCAATGTAGTGGAGAGGAATAGAATGGAGGAAGTGGAAAGGAAATAAGAGAAGTGTAGTGGAATGGAGTGGATAGCATGGGAGTGGAATGGTACGGAATGGAGTGTAGTGCAGTGGAGTGCAAAGGAATACAATGGTATGGAATGGAATGGAATGGAAGGGAATCGAAGGAAACGGAAAGGAGTGCAGTCGAGAGGAATGGATTGGAAAGGAATGGAGTAGAGGGGAATGGACTGGAATGGAAAGGAATATAATGGAATGGAGTGCAGTGGACTGGAATGGGATGGAATGGAATGGAGTAAAGTGGAGGTCAATGGGCTGGAATGGAATGGAGAGGAGTGGAATGGAATGGAGTGGAATGGAATATAATAGAGTGGAAAGGAATTTAATGGAATGGAATGGAATGGAATGCAAAGAAATGGAATGGAATGGATTAGGAAGGAATAGAATGGAATGGAATGGAATGGAAGGGAATGGAGTGTACTGGAGTAGAGTGGAGTGGAGGGGAGTGAAGTGGAGTGGAATGAGGTGGAGGGCAGTGGAATGGAATGGAATGGAATGAAGTGGAGATAAATTGGGTGAAGATGAGTTCAGTGGAATGGAGCAGATTTGAATGGAATGGAGTGGAATGGAGTGGAGTAGAGGGCAGTGGAGTGAAGAGAAGTGGAATGTAGTGGAATGGAATCAGATGTAACGGAATGCAACGGAGTAGAGTGGAGTGGAGAGGATCGGAGTGCAGTGGAATGGCATGGAATGGAATGGAATGGAATGAAATGGAATGGAATGGAATGGAGTGGAGTGGAATAGAATGGAGTTGAGAGTCGTGGGGTTTAGGTTAATGGAGTGGAGGGGAGTGGAGAGAAATGGAATGGAATGTAGTGGAGTGGAATGCAATAGAGTGGAGAGAATGGAATGGAATGGAATGCAATGGAAAGGAGAGGAATACATGGAGGAAGTGGAAAGGAAATAAGAGAAGTGTAGTGGAATGGAGTGGATTGGATGGGAGTGAAATGGTATGGAATGGAGTGTAGTGCAGTGGAGTGGAAAGGAACAGAATGGAATGGAATGGAATGGAATATAATGAAATGGAATGGAATGGAAGGGCAGGGAATGGAAGGGAATGACATGGAGTGCAGTCGAGAGGAATAGATTGGAACGGAATGGAGTAGAGGGGAATGAACCGAAATGGAATGGAATGGAATGGAGTGCAGTGGAGTGGAATGGAATGGAATGGAATGGACTGGAATGGACTGGAATGGACTGGAGTAGACAGGAGTGCAGTGGGCTGGAATGGAATGTTGGAGTGGAATGGAATGGAGTATAATGGAATTGAATAGAGTGGAAAGGAATTTAATGGAATGGAATGGAATGGAATGGACTGCTAAGGAATGGAATGGAATGGAACGGAATGGAATGGAATGGAATGGAATGGAATGGAATGGAATGGAATGCAGTGTACTGGAGTAGAGTGGAGTGGAGTGGAGTGAAGTGGAGTGGAATGGTGCGGAGGGCAGTGGAATGGAATGGAATGGAATGAAGTGGAGACATATTGGGTGAAGATGAGTGCAGTGGAATGGAGTAGAATGGAATGGGATGGAGTGGAATGCAGTGGAGTAGAGTGCAGTGGAGGGGAGAGAAGTGGAATGGAGTGGAATGGAATCACATGTAACGGAATGCAATGGAGTAGAGTGGAGTGGAGTGGGGTGGAATGGATCGGAGTGCAGTCGAATGGAATGGAATGGAATGGAAAGGAATGGAATGGAATGGAGTGGAGTGGAATAGAATGGAGTTGAGAGCCGTGGGGTTTAGGTTAATGGAGTGGAGGGGAGTGGAGAGAAATGGAATGGAATGTAGTGGAGTGGAATGCAATAGAGTGGAGAGAATGGAATGGAATGGAATGCAATGGAATGGAGAGGAATACATGGAGGAAGTGGAAAGGAAATAAGAGAAGTGTAGTGGAATGGAGTGGATAGGATGGGAGTGGAATGGTACGGAATGGAGTGTAGTGCAGTGGAGTGGAAAGGAATACAATGGTATGGAATGGTATGGAATGGAAGGGAATGGAAGGAAACGGAAAGGAGTGCAGTCGAGAGGAATGGATTGGAAAGGAATGGAGTAGAGGGGAATGGACTGGAATGGAAAGGAATGGAATGGAATGGAGTGCAGTGGTCTGGAATGGGATGGAATGGATTGGAGTAGAGAGTAGTGCAATGGGCTGGAATAGAATGGAGAGGAGTGGAATGGAATGGAGAGGAATGGAATGAAATGGAATGGAATGGAGTGTACTGGAGTAGAGTGGAGTGGAGGGGAGTGAAGTGGAGTGGAATGAGGTGGAGGGCAGTGGAATGGAATGGAATGGAATGAAGTGGAGAGATATTGGGTGAAGATGAGTTCAGTGGAATGGAGCAGATTTGAATGGAATGGAGTGGAATGGAGTGGAGCAGAGTGCAGTGGAGTGGAGAGAAGTGGAATGTAGTGGAATGGAATCACATGTAACGTAATGCAATGGAGTAGAGTGGAGTGGAGTGGATCGGAGTGCAGTGGAATTTCATGGAATGGAATGGAATGGAATGGAATGGAATGGAATGGAATGCAATGGAGTGGAGTGGAAGAGAATGGAGTTGAGAGTCGTGGGGTTTAGGTTAATGGAGTGGAGGGGAGTGGAGAGAAATGGAATGGAATGTAGTGGAGTGGAATGCAATAGAGTGGAGAGAATGGAATGGAATGGAATGCAATGGAATGGAGAGGAATACATGGAGGAAGTGGAAAGGAAATAAGAGAAGTGTAGTGGAATGGAGTGGATTGGATGGGAGTGAAATGGTATGGAATGGAGTGTAGTGCAGTGGAGTGGAAAGGAACAGAATGGAATGGAATGGAATGGAATGGAATATAATGGAATGGAATGGAATGGAAGGGCAGGGAATGGAAGGGAATGGCATGGAGTGCAGTCGAGAGCAATGGATTGGAAAGGAATGGAGTAGAGGTGAATGAACCGAAATGGAATGGAATGGAATGGAGTGCAGTGGAGTGGAATGGAGTGGAATGGAAAGGACTGGAATGGACTGGAATGGACTGGAGTAGACAGGAGTGCAGTGGGCTGGAATGGAATGTTGGAGTGGAATGGAATGGAGTAGAATGGAATGGAATAGAGTGGAAAGGAATTTAATGGAATGGGATGCATTGCTAAGGAATGGAATGGAATGGAACGGAATGGAATGCAATGGAATGGAATGGAATGCAGTGTACTGGAGTAGAGTGGAGTGGAGTGGAGTGAAGTGGAGTGGAATGGGGCGGAGGGCAGTGGAATGGAATGGAAGGGAATGAAGTGGAGACATATTGGGTGAAGATGAGTGCAGTGGAATGGAGTAGAATGGAATGGGATGGAGTGGAATGCAGTGGAGTAGAGTGCAGTGGAGGGGAGAGAAGTGGAATGGAGTGGAATGGAATCACATGTAACGGAATGCAATGGAGTAGAGTGGAGTGGAGTGGAGTGGATCGGAGTGCAGTGGAATGGAATGGAGTGGAATAGAATTGAGTGGAGAGTCGTGGGGTTTAGGTTAATGGAGTGGAGGGGAGTGGAATGAAATGGCGTGGAATGTAGTGGAGTGGAATGTAATGGAGTAGAGAGAATGAAATTGAATGAAATGGAATGCAATGCAATGTAGTGGAGAGGAATAGAATGGAGGAAGTGGAAAGGAAATAAGAGAAGTGTAGTGGAATGGAGTGGATAGCATGGGAGTGGAATGGTACGGAATGGAGTGTAGTGCAGTGGAGTGCAAAGGAATACAATGGTATGGAATGGAATGGAATGGAAGGGAATCGAAGGAAACGGAGAGGAGTGCAGTCGAGAGGAATGGATTGGAAAGGAATGGAGTAGAGGGGAATGGACTGGAATGGAAAGGAATATAATGGAATGGAGTGCAGTGGACTGGAATGGGATGGAATGGAATGGAGTAAAGTGGAGGTCAATGGGCTGGAATGGAATGGAGAGGAGTGGAATGGAATGGAGTGGAATGGAATATAATAGAGTGGAAAGGAATTTAATGGAATGGAATGGAATGGAATGCAAAGAAATGGAATGGAATGGATTAGGAAGGAATAGAATGGAATGGAATGGAATGGAAGGGAATGGAGTGTACTGGAGTAGAGTGGAGTGGAGGGGAGTGAAGTGGAGTGGAATGAGGTGGAGGGCAGTGGAATGGAATGGAATGGAATGAAGTGGAGATAAATTGGGTGAAGATGAGTTCAGTGGAATGGAGCAGATTTGAATGGAATGGAGTGGAATGGAGTGGAGTAGAGGGCAGTGGAGTGAAGAGAAGTGGAATGTAGTGGAATGGAATCAGATGTAACGGAATGCAACGGAGTAGAGTGGAGTGGAGAGGATCGGAGTGCAGTGGAATGGCATGGAATGGAATGGAATGGAATGAAATGGAATGGAATGGAATGGAGTGGAGTGGAATAGAATGGAGTTGAGAGTCGTGGGGTTTAGGTTAATGGAGTGGAGGGGAGTGGAGAGAAATGGAATGGAATGTAGTGGAGTGGAATGCAATAGAGTGGAGAGAATGGAATGGAATGGAATGCAATGGAAAGGAGAGGAATACATGGAGGAAGTGGAAAGGAAATAAGAGAAGTGTAGTGGAATGGAGTGGATTGGATGGGAGTGAAATGGTATGGAATGGAGTGTAGTGCAGTGGAGTGGAAAGGAACAGAATGGAATGGAATGGAATGGAATATAATGAAATGGAATGGAATGGAAGGGCAGGGAATGGAAGGGAATGACATGGAGTGCAGTCGAGAGGAATAGATTGGAACGGAATGGAGTAGAGGGGAATGAACCGAAATGGAATGGAATGGAATGGAGTGCAGTGGAGTGGAATGGAATGGAATGGAATGGACTGGAATGGACTGGAATGGACTGGAGTAGACAGGAGTGCAGTGGGCTGGAATGGAATGTTGGAGTGGAATGGAATGGAGTAGAATGGAATGGAATATAGTGGAAAGGAATTTAATGGAATGGAATGGAATGGAATGGACTGCTAAGGAATGGAATGGAATGGAACGGAATGGAATGGAATGGAATGGAATGGAATGGAATGGAATGGAATGCAGTGTACTGGAGTAGAGTGGAGTGGAGTGGAGCGAAGTGGAGTGGAATGGTGCGGAGGGCAGTGGAATGGAATGGAATGGAATGAAGTGGAGACATATTGGGTGAAGATGAGTGCAGTGGAATGGAGTAGAATGGAATGGGATGGAGTGGAATGCAGTGGAGTAGAGTGCAGTGGAGGGGAGAGAAGTGGAATGGAGTGGAATGGAATCACATGTAACGGAATGCAATGGAGTAGAGTGGAGTGGAGTGGGGTGGAATGGATCGGAGTGCAGTCGAATGGAATGGAATGGAATGGAAAGGAATGGAATGGAATGGAGTGGAGTGGAATAGAATGGAGTTGAGAGCCGTGGGGTTTAGGTTAATGGAGTGGAGGGGAGTGGAGAGAAATGGAATGGAATGTAGTGGAGTGGAATGCAATAGAGTGGAGAGAATGGAATGGAATGGAATGCAATGGAATGGAGAGGAATACATGGAGGAAGTGGAAAGGAAATAAGAGAAGTGTAGTGGAATGGAGTGGATAGGATGGGAGTGGAATGGTACGGAATGGAGTGTAGTGCAGTGGAGTGGAAAGGAATACAATGGTATGGAATGGTATGGAATGGAAGGGAATGGAAGGAAACGGAAAGGAGTGCAGTCGAGAGGAATGGATTGGAAAGGAATGGAGTAGAGGGGAATGGACTGGAATGGAAAGGAATGGAATGGAATGGAGTGCAGTGGTCTGGAATGGGATGGAATGGATTGGAGTAGAGAGTAGTGCAATGGGCTGGAATAGAATGGAGAGGAGTGGAATGGAATGGAGAGGAATGGAATGAAATGGAATGGAATGGAGTGTACTGGAGTAGAGTGGAGTGGAGGGGAGTGAAGTGGAGTGGAATGAGGTGGAGGGCAGTGGAATGGAATGGAATGGAATGAAGTGGAGAGATATTGGGTGAAGATGAGTTCAGTGGAATGGAGCAGATTTGAATGGAATGGAGTGGAATGGAGTGGAGCAGAGTGCAGTGGAGTGGAGAGAAGTGGAATGTAGTGGAATGGAATCACATGTAACGTAATGCAATGGAGTAGAGTGGAGTGGAGTGGATCGGAGTGTAGTGGAATTTCATGGAATGGAATGGAATGGAATGGAATGGAATGGAATGGAATGCAATGGAGTGGAGTGGAAGAGAATGGAGTTGAGAGTCGTGGGGTTTAGGTTAATGGAGTGGAGGGGAGTGGAGAGAAATGGAATGGAATGTAGTGGAGTGGAATGCAATAGAGTGGAGAGAATGGAATGGAATGGAATGCAATGGAATGGAGAGGAATACATGGAGGAAGTGGAAAGGAAATAAGAGAAGTGTAGTGGAATGGAGTGGATTGGATGGGAGTGAAATGGTATGGAATGGAGTGTAGTGCAGTGGAGTGGAAAGGAACAGAATGGAATGGAATGGAATGGAATGGAATATAATGGAATGGAATGGAATGGAAGGGCAGGGAATGGAAGGGAATGGCATGGAGTGCAGTCGAGAGCAATGGATTGGAAAGGAATGGAGTAGAGGTGAATGAACCGAAATGGAATGGAATGGAATGGAGTGCAGTGGAGTGGAATGGAGTGGAATGGAAAGGACTGGAATGGACTGGAATGGACTGGAGTAGACAGGAGTGCAGTGGGCTGGAATGGAATGTTGGAGTGGAATGGAATGGAGTAGAATGGAATGGAATAGAGTGGAAAGGAATTTAATGGAATGGGATGCATTGCTAAGGAATGGAATGGAATGGAACGGAATGGAATGCAATGGAATGGAATGGAATGCAGTGTACTGGAGTAGAGTGGAGTGGAGTGGAGTGAAGTGGAGTGGAATGGGGCGGAGGGCAGTGGAATGGAATGGAAGGGAATGAAGTGGAGACATATTGGGTGAAGATGAGTGCAGTGGAATGGAGTAGAATGGAATGGGATGGAGTGGAATGCAGTGGAGTAGAGTGCAGTGGAGGGGAGAGAAGTGGAATGGAGTGGAATGGAATCACATGTAACGGAATGCAATGGAGTAGAGTGGAGTGGAGTGGAGTGGATCGGAGTGCAGTGGAATGGAATGGAGTGGAATAGAATTGAGTGGAGAGTCGTGGGGTTTAGGTTAATGGAGTGGAGGGGAGTGGAATGAAATGGCGTGGAATGTAGTGGAGTGGAATGTAATGGAGTAGAGAGAATGAAATTGAATGAAATGGAATGCAATGCAATGTAGTGGAGAGGAATAGAATGGAGGAAGTGGAAAGGAAATAAGAGAAGTGTAGTGGAATGGAGTGGATAGCATGGGAGTGGAATGGTACGGAATGGAGTGTAGTGCAGTGGAGTGCAAAGGAATACAATGGTATGGAATGGAATGGAATGGAAGGGAATCGAAGGAAACGGAAAGGAGTGCAGTCGAGAGGAATGGATTGGAAAGGAATGGAGTAGAGGGGAATGGACTGGAATGGAAAGGAATATAATGGAATGGAGTGCAGTGGACTGGAATGGGATGGAATGGAATGGAGTAAAGTGGAGGTCAATGGGCTGGAATGGAATGGAGAGGAGTGGAATGGAATGGAGTGGAATGGAATATAATAGAGTGGAAAGGAATTTAATGGAATGGAATGGAATGGAATGCAAAGAAATGGAATGGAATGGATTAGGAAGGAATAGAATGGAATGGAATGGAATGGAAGGGAATGGAGTGTACTGGAGTAGAGTGGAGTGGAGGGGAGTGAAGTGGAGTGGAATGAGGTGGAGGGCAGTGGAATGGAATGGAATGGAATGAAGTGGAGATAAATTGGGTGAAGATGAGTTCAGTGGAATGGAGCAGATTTGAATGGAATGGAGTGGAATGGAGTGGAGTAGAGGGCAGTGGAGTGAAGAGAAGTGGAATGTAGTGGAATGGAATCAGATGTAACGGAATGCAATGGAGGAGAGTGGAGTGGAGAGGATCGGAGTGCAGTGGAATGGCATGGAATGGAATGGAATGGAATGGAATGAAATGGAATGGAATGGAATGGAATGGAGTGGAGTGGAATAGAATGGAGTTGAGAGTCGTGGGGTTTAGGTTAATGGAGTGGAGGGGAGTGGAGAGAAATGGAATGGAATGTAGTGGAGTGGAATGCAATAGAGTGGAGAGAATGGAATGGAATGGAATGCAATGGAAAGGAGAGGAATACATGGAGGAAGTGGAAAGGAAATAAGAGAAGTGAAATGGAATGGAGTGGATTGGATGGGAGTGAAATGGTATGGAATGGAGTGTAGTGCAGTGGAGTGGAAAGGAACAGAATGGAATGGAATGGAATGGAATATAATGAAATGGAATGGAATGGAAGGGCAGGGAATGGAAGGGAATGACATGGAGTGCAGTCGAGAGGAATAGATTGGAACGGAATGGAGTAGAGGGGAATGAACCGAAATGGAATGGAATGGAATGGAGTGCAGTGGAGTGGAATGGAATGGAATGGAATGGACTGGAATGGACTGGAATGGACTGGAGTAGACAGGAGTGCAGTGGGCTGGAATGGAATGTTGGAGTGGAATGGAATGGAGTAGAATGGAATGGAATATAGTGGAAAGGAATTTAATGGAATGGAATGGAATGGAATGGACTGCTAAGGAATGGAATGGAATGGAACGGAATGGAATGGAATGGAATGGAATGGAATGGAATGGAATGGAATGCAGTGTACTGGAGTAGAGTGGAGTGGAGTGGAGTGAAGTGGAGTGGAATGGTGCGGAGGGCAGTGGAATGGAATGGAATGCAATGAAGTGGAGACATATTGGGTGAAGATGAGTGCAGTGGAATGGAGTAGAATGGAATGGGATGGAGTGGAATGCAGTGGAGTAGAGTGCAGTGGAGGGGAGAGAAGTGGAATGGAGTGGAATGGAATCACATGTAACGGAATGCAATGGAGTAGAGTGGAGTGGAGTGGGGTGGAAAGGATCGGAGTGCAGTCGAATGGAATGGAATGGAATGGAATGGAATGGAATGGAATGGAATGGAATGGAATGGAGTGGAGTCGAATAGAATGGAGTTGAGAGTCGTGGGGTTTAGGTTAATGGAGTGGAGGGGAGTGGAGAGAAATGGAATGGAATGTAGTGGAGTGGAATTCAATAGAGTGGAGAGAATGGAATGGAATGGAATGCAATGGAATGCAGAGGAATACATGGAGGAAGTGGAAAGGAAATAAGAGAAGTGTAGTGGAATGGAGTGGATTGGATGGGAGTGAAATGGTATGGAATGGAGTGTAGTGCAGTGGAGTGGAAAGGAACAGAATGGAATGGAATGGAATGGAGTGGAATGGAATATAATGGAATGGAATGGAATGGAATGGCAGGGAATGGAATGGAATGGAATGGAGTACAGTGGAGAAGAATGGATTGGAAAGTAATGGAATAGAGGGGAATGAACCGAAATGGAATGAAATGGAATGGAGTGCAGTGGAGTGGAATGGAATGGAATGGAATGGAATGGAATGGAATGGAATGGAATGGAATGGACTGGAGTAGACAACAGTGAACTGGGCTGGAATTGAATGTTGGAGTGGAATGGAATGGAGTATAATGGAATTGAATAGAGTGGAAAGGAATTTAATGGAATGGAATGGAATGGAATGAAGTGGAGACATATTGGGTGAGGATGAGTGCAGTGGAATGGACTAGAATGGAATGGGATGGAGTGGAATGCAGTGGAGTAGAGTGCAGTGGAGGGGAGAGAAGTGGAATGGAGTGGAATGGAATCACATGTAACGGAATGCAATGGAGTAGAGTGGAGTGGAATGGATCGGAGTGCAGTGGAATGGAATGGAGTGGAATAGAACTGAGTGGAGAGTCGTGGGGTTTAGGTTAATGGAGTGGAGGGGAGTGGAATGAAATGGGGTGGAATGTAGTGGAGTGGAATGTAATGGAGTGGAGAGAATGAAATGGAGTGGAATGGAATGGAATGGAATGGAATGGAGTGGAGAGGAATAGAATGGAGGAAGTTGAAAGGAAATAAGAGAAGTGTAGTGGAATGGAGTGGATAGGATGGGAGTGGAATGGTACGGAATGGAGTGTAGTGCAGTGGAATGCAAAGGAATACAATGGTATGGAATGGAATGGAATGGAAGGGAATCGAAGGAAACGGAAAGGAGTGCGGTCGAGAGGAATGGATTGGAAAGGAATGGAATAGAGGGGAACGGACTGGAATGGAAAGGAATGGAATGGAATGGAGTGCAGTGGACTGGAATGGGATGGAATGGAATGGAGTAGAGAGGAGTGCAATGGGCTGGAATGGAATGGAGAGGAGTGGAATGGAATGGAGTGGAATGGAACATAATGGAGTGGAAAGGAATTTAATGGAATGGAATGGAATGGAATGGAATGCAAAGAAATGGAATGGAATGGATTAGGAAGGAATGGAATGGAATGGAATGGAATGGAATGGAAAGGAATGGAATGGAATGGAAGGGAATGGAGTGTACTGGAGAAGAGTGGAGTGGAGGGGAGTGAAGTGGAGTGGAATGAGGTGGAGGGCAGTGGAATGGAATGGAATGGAATGAAGTGGAGATATATTGGGTGAAGATGAGTTCAGTGTAATGGAGCAGATTTGAATGGAATGGAGTGGAATGGAGTGGAGTAGAGGGCAGTGGAGTGAAGAGAAATGGAATGTAGTGGAATGGAATCAGATGTAACGGAATGCAATGGAGTAGAGTGGAGTGGAGAGGATCGGAGTGCAGTGGAATGGCATGGAATGGAATGGAATGGAATGAAATGGAATGGAATGGAATGGAGTGGAGTGGAATAGAATGGAGTTGAGAGTCGTGGGGTTTAGGTTAATGGAGTGGAGGGGAGTGGAGAGAAATGGAATGGAATGTAGTGGAGTGGAATGCAATAGAGTGGAGAGAATGGAGTGGAATGGAATGCAATGGAAAGGAGAGGAATACATGGAGGAAGTGAAAAGGAAATAAGAGAAGTGTAGTGGAATGGAGTGGATTGGATGGGAGTGAAATGGTATGGAATGGAGTGTAGTGCAGTGGAGTGGAAAGGAACAGAATGGAATGGAATGGAATGGAATGGAATGGAATATAATGAAATGGAAAGGAATGGAAGGGCAGGGAATGGAAGGGAATGGCATGGAGTGCATTCGAGAGGAATGGATTGTAACGGAATGGAGTAGAGGGGAATGAACCGAAATGGAATGGAATGGAATGGAGTGCAGTCGAGTGGAATGGAATGGAATGGAATTGACTGGAATGGACTGAAATGGACTGGAGTAGACAGGAGTGCAGTGGGCTGGAATGGAATGTGGGAGTGGAATGGAATGGAGTAGAATGGAATGGAATATAGTGGAAAGGAATTTAATGGAATGGAATGGAATGGAATGCAATGCTAAGGAATGGAATGGAATGGAACTGAATGGAATGGAATGGAATGGAGTGGAGTCGAATAGAATGGAGTTGAGAGTCGTGGGGTTTAGGTTAATGGAGTGGAGGGGAGTGGAGAGAAATGGAATGGAATGTAGTGGAGTGGAATTCAATAGAGTGGAGAGAATGGAATGGAATGAAATGCAATGGAATGGAGAGGAATACATGGAGGAAGTGGAAAGGAAATAAGAGAAGTGTAGTGGAATGGAGTGGATTGGATGGGAGTGAAATGGTATGGAATGGAGTGTAGTGCAGTGGAGTGGAAAGGAACAGAATGGAATGAAATGGAATGGAGTGGAATGGAATATAATGGAATGGAATGGAATGGCAGGGAATGGAATGGAATGGAATGGAGTACAGTGGAGAAGAATGGATTGGAAAGTAATGGAATAGAGGGGAATGAACCGAAATGGAATGAAATGGAATGGAGTGCAGTGGAGTGGAATGGAATGGAATGGATTGGAATGGAATGGAATGGAATGGAATGGAATGGAATGGACTGGAGTAGACAACAGTGCAGTGGGCTGGAATTGAATGTTGGAGTGGAATGGAATGGAGTGGAATGGAATATAATAGAGTGGAAAGGAATTTAATGGAATGGAATGGAATGGAATGCAAAGAAATGGAATGGAATGAATTAGGAAGGAATGGAATGGAATGGAATGGAATGGAATGGAAGCGAATGGAGTGTACTGGAGTAGAGTGGAGTGGAGGGGAGTGAAGTGGAGTGGAATGAGGTGGAGGGCAGTGGAATGGAATGGAATGGAATGAAGTGGAGAGATATTGGGTGAAGATGAGTTCAGTGGAATGGAGCAGATTTGAATGGAATGGAGTGGAATGGAGTGGAGTAGAGTGCAGTTGAGTGGAGAGAAGTAGAATGTAGTGGAATGGAATCAGATGTAATGGAATGCAATGGAGTAGAGTGGAGTGGAGAGGATCGGAGTGCAGTGGAATGGCATGGCATGGAATGGAATGGAATGGAAAGGAATGTAATGTAATGGAGTGGATTGGAATGGAATGCAGTTGAGAGTCGTGGGGTTTAGGTTAATGGAGTGGAGGGGAGTGGAGAGAAATGGAATGGAATGTAGTGGAGTGGAATTCAATAGAGTGGAGAGAATGGAATGGAATGGAATGCAATGGAATGGAGAGGAATACATGGAGGAAGTGGAAAGGAAATAAGAGAAGTGTAGTGGAATGGAGTGGATTGGATGGGAGTGAAATGGTATGTAATGGAGTGTAGTGCAGTGGAGTGGAAAGGAACAGAATGGAATGGAATGGAATGGAGTGGAATGGAATATAATGGAATGGAATGGAATGGAAGGGCAGGGAATGGAAGGGAATGGCATGGAGTGCAGTCAAGAGCAATGGATTGGAAAGGAATGGAGTAGAGGGGAATGAACCGAAATGGAATGGAATGGAATGGAGTGCAGTGGAGTGGAATGGAATGGAATGGAATGGACTGGAATGGACTGGAATGGACTGGAGTAGACAGGAGTGCAGTGGGCTGGAATGGAATGTTGGAGTGGAATGGAATGGAGTAGAATGGAATGGAATAGAGTGGAAAGGAATTTAATGCAATGGAATGGAATGGGATGCAATGCTAAGGAATGGAATGGAATGCAACGGAATGGAATGGAATGGAATGGAATGGAATGGAATGGAATGGAATGGAATGGAATGGAATGCAGTGTACAGAAGTAGAGTGGAGTGGAGTGGAGTAAAGTGGAGTGGAATGGGGCGGAGGGCAGTGGAATGGAATGGAATGGAATGAAGTGGAGACATATTGGGTGAAGATGAGTGCAGTGGAATTTAGTAGAATGGAATGGGATGGAGTGGAATGCAGTGGAGTAGAGTGCAGTGGAGGGGGAGAAGTGGAATGGAGTGGAATGGAATCACATGTAACGGAATGCAATGGAGTAGAGTGGAGTGGAGTGGAGTGGATCGGAGTGCAGTGGAATGGAATGGAGTTGAATAGGATTGATTGGAGAGTCGTGGGGTTTACGTTAATGGAGTGGAGGGGAGTGGAATGAAATGGAGTGGAATGTAGTGGAGTGGAATGTAATGCAGTAGAGAGAATAAAATGGAATGGAATGGAATGCAATGGACTGGAGTGGAGAGGAATAGAATGGAGGACGTGGAAAGGAAATAAGAGAAGTGTAGTGGAATGGAGTGGATAGGATGGGAGTGGAATGGTACGGAATGGAGTGTAGTGCAGTGGAGTGCAAAGGAATACAATGGTATGGAATGGAATGGAATGGAAGGGAATCGAAGGAAACGGAAAGTTGTGCGGTGGAGAGGAATGGATTGGAAAGGAATGGAGTAGAGGGGAATGGACTGGAATGGAAAGGAAAGGAATGGAATGGAGTGCAGTGGACTGGAATGGGATGCAATGAAATGGAGTAGAGAGGAGTGCAATGGGCTGGAATGGAATGGAGAGGAGTGGAATGGAATGGAGTGGAATGGAATATAATAGAGTGGAAAGGAATTTAATGGAATGGAATGGAATGGAATGCAAAGAAATGGAATGGAATGGATTAGGAAGGAATGGAATGGAATGGAATGGAGTGTACTGGAGTAGAGTGGAGTGGAGGGGAGTGAAGTGGAGTGGAATGAGGTGGAGGGCGGTGGAATGGAATGGAATGGAATGAAGTGGAGAGATATTGGGTGAAGATGAGTGCAGTGGAATTGAGTAGAATTGAATGGAATGGAGTGGAATGGAGTGGAGTACAGTGCAGTGGAGTGGAGAGAAGTGGAATGTAGTGGAATGCAGTCACATGTAATGGAATGCAATGGAGTAGAGTGGAGTGGAGTGGATCGCAGTGCAGTGGAATGGCATGGAATGGAATGGAATGGAATGGAATGGAATGGAATGGAATGGAATGGAGTGGAGTGGAATACAATGGAGTTGAGAGTCGTGGGGTTTAGGTTAATGGAGTGGAGGGGAGTGGAGAGAAATGGAATGGAATGTAGTGGAGTGGAATGCAATAGAGTGGAGAGAATGGAATGGAATGGAATGCAATGGAACGGAGAGGAATACATGGAGGAAGTGGAAAGGAAATAAGAGAAGTGTAGTGGAATGGAGTGGATTGGATGGTAGTGAAATGGTATGGAATGGAGTGTCGTGCAGTGGAGTGGAAAGGAACAGAATGGAATGGAATGGAATGGAATGGAATATAATGGAATGGAATGGAATGGAATGGTAGGTAATGGAAGGGAACGGAATGGAGTGCAGTCGAGAGGAATGGATTGGAAAGGAATGGAGTAGAGGGGTATGAACCGAAATGGAATGGAATGGAATGGAGTGCAGTGGAGTGGAATGGAATGGAATGGAATGGACTCGAATGGACTGGAGTAGACAGGAGTGCAGTGGGCTGGAATGGAATGTTGGAGTGGAATGGAATGGAGTAGAATGGAATTGAATAGAGTGGAAAGGAAATTAATGGAATGGAATGGAATGGAATGCAATGCTAAGGAATGGAATGGAATGGAATGGAATGGAATTTAATGGAATGCAGTGTACTGCAGTAGACTGGAGTGGAGTGGAGTGAAGTGGAGTGGAATGGGGAAGAGGGCAATAGAATGGAGTGGAATGGAATGAAGTGGAGACATATTGGGTGAAGATGAGTGCAGTGGAATGGAGTAGAATGGAATGGGATGGAGTGGAACGCAGTGGAGTAGAGTGCAGTGGAGGGGAGAGAAGTGGAATGGAGTGGAATGGAATCACATGTAACGGAATGCAATGGAGTAGAGTGGAATGGAATGGATCGGAGTGCAGTGGAATGGAATGGAGTGGAATAGAACTGAGTGGAGAGTCGTGGGGTTTAGGTTAATGGAGTGGAGGGGAGTGGAATGAAATGGAGTGGAATGTAGTGGAGTGGAATGTAATGGAGTGTAGAGAATGAAATGGAGTGGAATGGAATGGAATGGAATGGAATGGAATGGAGTGGAGAGGAATAGAATGGAGGAAGTGGAAAGGAAATAAGAGAAGTGTAGTGGAATGGAGTGCATAGGATGGGAGTGGAATGGTACGGAATGGAGTGTAGTGCAGTGGAGTGGAAAGGAATACAATGGTATGGAATGGAATGGAATGGAAGGGAATGGAAGGAAACGGAAAGGAGTGCAGTCGAGCGGAATGGATTGGAAAGGAATCGAGTAGAGGGGAATGGACTGGAAAGGAAAGGAATGGAATGGAATGGAGTGCAGTGGACTGGAATGGGATGGAATGGAATGGAGTAGAGAGGAGTGCAATGGGCTGGAATGGAATGGAGAGGATTGGAATGGAATGGAGTGGAATGGAATGGAATGGAATGAAGTGGAGAGATATTGGGTGAAGATGAGTGCAGTGGAATGGAGTAGAATTGAATGGAATGGAGTGGAATGGAGTGGAGTAGAGTACAGTGGAGTGGAGAGAAGTGGAATGTAGTGGAATGGAATCACATGTAGCGGAATGCAATGGAGTAGAGTGGAGTGGAGTGGATCGGAGTGCAGTGGAATGGCATGGCATGGAATGGAATGGAATGCAATGGAATGGAATGGAATGGAATGGAATGGAATGGAGTGGAGTGGAATAGAATGGAGTTGAGAGTCGTGGGGTTTAGGTTAATGGAGTGGAGGGGAGTGGAGAAAAATGGAATGGAATGTAGTGGAGTGGAATGCAATAGAGTGGAGAGAATGGAATGGTATGGAATGCAATGGAATGGAGAGGAATACAAGGAGGAAGTGGAAAGGAAATAAGAGAAGTGTAGTGGAATGGAGTGGATTGGATGGGAGTGAAATGGTATGGAATGGAGTGTAGTGCAGTGGAGTGGAAAGGAACAGAATGGAATGGAATGGAATGGAATGGAATATAATGGAATGGAATGAAATGGAAGGGCAGGGAATGGAAGGGAATGGCATGGAGTGCAGTCGAGAGGAATGGATTGGAAAGGAATGTAGTAGAGGGGAATGAACCGAAATGGAATGGAATGGAATGGAGTGCAGTGGAGTGGAATGGAATGGAATGCAATGGAATGGAATGGAATGGACTGGAATGAACTGGAGTAGACAGGAGTGCAGTGGGCTGGAATGGAATGTTGGAGTGGAATGAAATGGAGTAGAATGGAATGGAATAGAGTGGAAAGGAATTTAATGGAATGGAATTGAATGGAATGGACTGCTAAGGAATGGAATGGAATGCAACGGAATGGAATGGAATGGAATGGAATGGAATGCAGTGTACTGGAGTAGAGTGGAGTGGAGTGGAGTGAAGTGGAGTGGAATGGGGCGGAGGGCAGTGGAATGGAATGGAATGGAATGAAGTGGAGACATATTGGGTGAAGATGAATGCAGTGGAATGGAGTAAAATGGAATGGGATGGAGTGGAATGCAGTGGAGTAGAGTGCAGAGGAGGGGAGAGAAGTGGAATGGAGTGGAATGGAATCACATGTAACGGAATGCAATGGAGTAGAGTGGAGTGGAGTGGAGTGGATCGGAGTGCAGTGGAATGGAATGGAGTGGAATAGAATTGAGTGGAGAGTCGTGGGGTTTAGGTTAATGGAGTGGAGGGGGGTGGAACGAAATGGAGTGGAATGTAGTGGAGTGGAATTTAATGGAGTAGAGAGAATGAAATGGAATGGAATGGAATGCAATGGAATGGAGTGGAGAGGAATAGAATGGAGGAAGTGGAAAGGAAATAAGAGAAGTGTAGTGGAATGGAATGGATAGGATGGGAGAGGAATGGTACGGAATGGAGTGTAGTGCAGTGGAGTGCAAAGGAATACAATGGTATGGAATGGAATGGAATGGAAGGGAATCGAAGGAAACGGAAAGGAGTGCAGTCGAGAGGAATGGATTGTAAAGGAATGGAGTAGAGGGGAATTGACTGGAATGGAAAGGAATGGAATGGAATGGAGTGCAGTGGACTGGAATGGGATGGAATGGAATGGAGTAGAGAGGAGTGCAATGGGCTGGAATGGAATGGAGAGGAGTGGAATGGAATGGAGTAGAATGGAATATAATAGAGTGGAAAGGAATTTAATGGAATGGAATGGAATGGAATGGAATGCAAAGAAATGGAATGGAATGGATTAGGAAGGAATGGAATGGAATGGAATGGAATGGAATGGAATGGAATGGAATGGAAGGGAATGGAGTGTACTGGAGTAGAGTGGAGTGGAGGGGAGTGAAGTGGAGTGGAATGAGGTGGAGGGCAGTGGAAAGGAATGGAATGGAATGAAGTGGAGACATATTGGGTGAAGATGAGTGCAGTGGAATGGAGCAGATTTGAATGGAATGGAGTGGAATGGAGTGGAGTAGAGTGCAGTGGAGTGGAGAGAAGTGGAATGTAGTAGAATGGAATCAGATGTAACGGAATACAATGGAGTAGAATGGAGTTGAGAGGATTTGAGTGCAGTGGAACGGCATGGAATGGAATGGAATGGAATGAAATGGAATGGAATGGAATGGAATGGAGTGGAGTGGAATAGAATGGAGTTTAGAGTCGTGGGGTTTAGGTTAATGGAGTGGAGGGGAGTGGAGAGAAATGGAATGGAATGTAGTGGAGTGGAATGCAATAGAGTGGAGAGAATGGAATGGAATGGAATGCAATGGAATGGAGAGGAATACATGGAGGAAGTGGAAAGGAAATAAGAGAAGTGTAGTGGAATGGAGTGGATTGGATGGGAGTGAAATGGTATGGAATGGAGTGTAGTGCAGTGGAGTGGAAAGGAACAGAATGGAATGGAATGGAATGGAATGGAATGGAGTATAATGAAATGGAATGGAATGGAAGGGCAGGGAATGGAAGGGAATGGCATGGAGTGCAGTCGAGAGGAATGGATTGGAAAGGAATGGAGTAGAGGGGAATGAACCGAAATGGAATGGAATGGAATGTAGTGCAGTGGAGTGGAATGGAATGGAATGGAATGGACTGGAATGGACTGGAATGGACTGGAGTAGACAGGAGTGCAGTGGGCTGGAATGGAATGTTGGAGTGGAATGGAATGGAGTAGAATGGAATGGAATAGAGTGGAAAGGAATTTAATGGAATGGAATGGAATGGAATGCAATGCTAAGGAATGGAATGGAATTGAATGGAATGGAATGGAATGGAATGGAATGCAGTGTACTGGAGTAGAGTGGAGTGGAGAGGAGTGAAGTGGAGTGGAATGGGGCGGAGGGCAGTGGAATGGAATGGATTGGAATGAAGTGGAGACATATTGGGTGAAGATGAGTTCAGTGGAATGGAGTAGAATGGAATGGGATGGAGTGGAATGCAGTGGAGTAGAGTGCAGTGGAGGGGAGAGAGGTGGAATGGAGTGGAATGGAATCACATGTAACGGAATGCAATGGAGTAGAGTGGAGTGGAGTGGAGTGGAATGGATCGGAGTGCAGTGGAATGGCATGGAATGGAATGGAATGGAATGGAATGGATTGGAGTGGAATAGAATGGAGTTGAGAGTCGTGGGGTTTAGGTTAATGGAGTGGAGGGGAGTGGAGAGAAATGGAATGGAATGTAGTGGAGTGGAATGCAATAGAGTGGAGAGAATGGAATGGAATGGAATGCAATGGAATGGAGAGGAATACATGGAGGAAGTGGAAAGGAAATAAGAGAAGTGTAGTGGAATGGAGTGGATTGGATGGGAGTGAAATGGTATGGAATGGAGTGTAGTGCAGTGGAGTGGAAAGGAACAGAATGGAATGGAATGGAATGGAATGTAATGGAATGGAATGGAATGGCAGGGAATGGAAGGGAATGGAATGGAGTGCAGTGGAGAAGAATGGATTGGAAAGGAATGTATTAGAGGGGAATGAACCGAAATGTAATGAAATGGAATGGAGTGCAGTGGAGTGGAATGGAATGGAATGGAATGGAATGGAATGGACTGGAGTAGACAGGAGTGCAGTGGAATGGCATGGAATGGAATGGAATGGAATGGAATGGAATGGAATGGATTGGAGTGGAATAGAATGGAGTTGAGAGTCGTGGGGTTTAGGTTAATGGAGTGGAGGGGAGTGGAGAGAAATGGAATGGAATGTAGTGGAGTGGAATGCAATAGAGTGGAGAGAATGGAATGGAATGGAATGCAATGGAATGGAGAGGAATACATGGAGGAAGTGGAAAGGAAATAAGAGAAGTGTAGTGGAATGGAGTGGATTGGATGGGAGTGAAATGGTATGGAATGGAGTGTAGTGCAGTGGAGTGGAAAGGAACAGAATGGAATGGAATGGAATGTAATGGAATGGAATGGAATGGAATGGCAGGGAATGGAAGGGAATGGAATGGAGTGCAGTGGAGAAGAATGGATTGGAAAGGAATGTATTAGAGGGGAATGAACCGAAATGTAATGAAATGGAATGGAGTGCAGTGGAGTGGAATGGAATGGAATGGAATGGAATGGAATGGAATGGACTGGAGTAGACAGGAGTGCAGTGGGCTGGAATGGAATGTTGGAGTGGAATGGAATGGAGTAGAATGGAATTGAATAGAGTGGAAAGGAATTTAATGGAATGGAATGGAATGCAATGCTAAGGAATTGAATGGAATGGAACGGAATGGAATGGAATGGAATAAAATGGAATCGAAAGGAGAGGAGTGGATAAAAATGGAATCAAGAGGAATGGAGTGGAGTGGAGCGATATGCAATGGAATGGAATGAAGTGGAATGGAATGGAATGGAATGAAATGGAAGGGAGTAGAGAAGAGGAGTGGAATGGATTTGAGTGGAGTGGATTGCACTGGAATGGAATGGAATGGAATGGAATGCAGTGGATTGGAGTGGGGTGGACTAAAGTGAGGTGGAGTGGAGTGGAAATGAATGGAGTGTAATGGGATGAAATTGTGTGGAGTGGAGTGGAATGGGATCCAATGTAATGGGGTGGAGTGGAGTCGTGTGTAGTGGACTAGAATGGAATGGATTGGAGGGGAATAGAGTGGAATGGATTGGAATTGAGTGAAGTGTAGTGAACGGGGATGGAATGAGGTGGAGTGGAGTGGAGTGGAGTGGAGTGAAGTTGAATGGAATGGAGTGTATTTGATTGTAATGGAGGGGAATAGAGTGGAATGGAATGGAATGGAGTGGAGTGGAGTAGAGTGGAGAAGAGTGGAGTAGAGTTAAGTGGAATGGAGGTGAATGGAGTAGATTTTAATGGAATGGAATGGATTGGATTGGAGTGGAGTGGAGTGGAGTGAATAGGAGTGGACTGGAATGGAATAGAATGGAGAGGAAAGGAATGGAATGGTATGGAATGGAATGGAATGGTATGGAATGCAGTGCAATGCAACGGAATGCAAAGTTATGCAATACAATGCGATGTAATAGAATAGAAGGCAGTGCAATGGAAAGTTAGCATGTAATGTGAGCTGAGATTATGCCACTGCACTTTAGCCCGGGTGACACAGTGATATCCTGTCGAAAGAAAGGAATGGAATTCAAGGATGAGGAATGGAATGGAATTGAATGGAATGAAGTGAAGTGAAGTGGAAAAGAGTGGAATGGAGTGGAGTGGAGTGGAGTCGAATGGACTGGGATGTATTCAAATGGAGTGGAGTTGAATGGTGTGAGAAAGTGTGGAATGAATTGGGATGGAATGGAAAGCGAAGGAATGGTGAAAAGTAATCTGAGCTGATATTGTGCCACTGCACTGCAACCTTTGTGACAGAGAGAGATGTTGTGTAAAGAAATGAATGAAATTGAATGTAGTGGATTGGAATGGAGTGGAAGGCAGCAGAGTGGAGAGGAGTGGACTGAATTGGAGTGGAACTGAATGGAATGGAGTGGAATGGAGTATAGTGGAGTGGTATGGAATGGAGTGGAATGGAACGGGTTTGAATGGAGTGGAATGGAATGAAATAGATTGAAGTGGAATAGAATAGAATGGAGTGGAATGAAGTGGAGTGGAGTGAAATGGAATGGAGAGTTGTGGGGTCAAGTGGAGTGGAGTGCAGTGGAGTGAAGTGGAATGGAGTGGAGAGGAGTGGAGTGATGTGGAGTGGACTGGAGTGGAATGGAATGCAATGGAATGGAATGGAATGGAATGGAATGGAATGGAATGGAGTATAGTTTTTCGAGTGGAGTGGGGTGGAATGGAATGGAATGAAATGAAATGGAGTGGAGTGGAATGGAAAGGAGTGGAGTGGAGCGGAACAGACTGTAGTAGAATGCAATGGTGGGGATTGAACTGGAATGGAGTGGAATAGGCAGGAATGGAATGGAGTGGAGTGGTGTGGAAAGGAGTGCAGTGTAGTGGAATGAAGTAGAGTGGAATGGAATGGACTGGATTGGAGTGGAGTGGAGTGGACTGGAGTGGAATGGAGTGGAGCGGAATGGAGTAGACTGCAATGGAGTACGGTGGAATGGAGTGGAATGGAATGGAAACGTAATGAGTAAAATGGAGTTGAGTGGAGTGGAGTGCAGCCGATTGCAATGGAATGGAATGGAATGGAGTGGAGTGCAGTGTAGTGGGAAGGAGTGCAATGGAATTGGATTGAAAGGAAATGAGTGGAGTGTACTGGAATGGATTGAAGTGGAGTGGAGTGGAATTGATTGAAGTGGAGTCTAGTGGAGTGGAATGGAATGGAAGATAATGGACTGGATTTGAATGGACAGGTGAAGTGAAATGAAAGCTGACATTGTGCCACAGCATTCCAGGCTGGGTGACAGAGTGAGATATTTTCGAGGAAAGCAAAGGAATGGAACTCAGTGGAATGAAATGGAATGGAATGGAATGCAGTGGAATGGAATGGAATGGAATGGAATGGAATGGAATGGAATGGAATGGAATGGAATGGAATGGAGTGGAATGAAATGGAATGGATCATAACCGCATGGACGGGAGTGAAGTGGAGTTGAGTGAAGTGGATTGGAGTGCAGTGGAATGGAATGGAATGGAATTTAATGGAATGGAATATAATGGAATGGAATGGAATGGAATTTAATGGAATGGAATATAATGGAATGGAATGGAATGGAAAGGAATGGAGTGGAATGGAACAGAATGGAATGGAGCAGAACGGAAAGGAGTGGACTGGAATAGAGTTGAGTGGAATGCAAAGGAGTGGAATGGAATGGAATTGAGTGGAGTGGAAAGGAATGGAATGGAATGGTGAAATGAAATGTGATCTAAGATTGTGCCACTGCACTCTAGTCTGTGTGACAGAGTGAGATCCAGTCGAAATAAATGAAAGGAATGGAATGGAGTAGAATAGAATGAAAAGTAGGGGAGGGGAATGGAATGGAGTGGAATTCGGTGAAGTGGAGTGGAAATAATTGGAGTGGATTGGAAAGGAGTGGAGTTGAATGGAGTGGAGTTGAGTTGACTGAAGTGGATCAGATTGCAGTGGAATTGAATGGAATGGAATGGAATGGAATTGATTGGAGTGGAATGGAAGGGAATGGATTGTAATGTATGGGAGTGGAGTGGAATGGAATGGAGTGGAGTGGAGAGGAGTGGAGTTGAATGGAGTGGAGTGGAAAGGAGTTGGCTGAAGTGGATAAGAGTGCAGTGGAACTGAAAGAAATGGAATGGAATGGAATGTACAGGAATGGAACGTAAGGAAATGGAATGGAATGGAATGGAATGGAATAGAGTGGAATGGAAGGGAACAGATTGCGGTGTAGTGGAGTGGAGTGGAATGGAATGGAGTGGCAAGGTTTGGAGTGATTTGGAGTGCAGTGGAGTGGAATGGAACGGAACCGAGTCAAACGGTATAGAATGCAGTGGAGAGGAATGAAACGAACTGGAGTGAAATGGAATAGAATGGAGTGGAATATAATTGAGTGGAGTGAAAAGAAATGGAGATGATTGGAGTGGAATGGAATGGAGTGAATATGAACGGAATGGTATGGAATGGATTGGAATGGAGTGGAGAGGAATGGAGTGGAGTGGAGTGGAATGGAATGGAGAGGAGTGGAATGAAATGGAGAGGAGTGTAATGGAATAGATTGGAGTGGAATGGAATGGAATGGAATGGAATGGTGAAATGCAATGTGACCTAAAATTGTACCACTTCACTCCAGTCCTGGTGACAGAGTGAGATCCAATCAAAATAAAGGATTGCAATGGAATCGAGTAGAATAGAATGAAAAGGAGTGGAGTTGAATAGAATGGAGTGGAACGGGGTGGAGTGGAGTGGAATGGATAAGAGTGGAGTGGAAAGAGTGGAGATGAATGGAGTGGAGAGGAGTGGAGTGGAGTTGACTGAAGTGGATCAGAGTGCAGTGGAATTGAAAGGAATGGAATGCAGTGGAATTTAATTGAATGAAATGAAATGGAATGGAATGGAATGGAGTGGAACGGAATGGAATGGAATGGAATGGAGTGGAATGGAATGGAATGGAATGGAATAGAGTGCACTGGAATGGAAGGGAATGGATTGTAGTGTACGGTAGTGGAGTGGAGTGCAACGGAATGGAGTAGCATGGTGTGGAGTGAATTGGAGTGCAGTGGATTGGAAAGGAATAGAATGGTGCCAAATTGAATAGCATGGAGTGGAGTGGAATGGAATGGAATCGAATGGATTGGAGTGAAATGGAATGGAATGGAGTGGAATAGAATTGAGTGGGGTGAAAAACAATGAAGTTGAGCAGAATGGAATGGAATGGAGTGGATAGGAATGGAGTGGAATGGAATGGAGTGGAGTGGAATGGAATGGAGTGGAGTGCAATGGAATGGTGGAATGAAATGTGAGCTAAGATTGTGCCACTGCACTGTGAGCTTGGTGACAGAGTGAGATCCAGTCGAAATAAAGGAATGAAATGGAATGGAGCAAAATGTGATGGAATGGAGTGTAGTGTTGTGGAGTGGAGGGGAGTTGAGTAGAGTGCAATGGAATAGAATGGACTGGAGTGAAATGGAATGGAATGGAGTGGAATAGAATTGAGTGGAGTGAACAGCAATGCGGTTGATTGGAGTGGAATGGAATGGAGTGGACTGGATTGGAGTGGAATGAAGTGGAACAGAATGGAGTGAAGAGGAGTGGATTGTAGTGTAGTGGAATGGAGTGGAATGGCATGGAATGGAATGAAATGGAATGGAATGAAGTGGAATGGAATGTAATGGAAAGGGGAAATGAAAAGTGAGCTAAGATTATGCCACTGCATTCCAGTCTGCGTGACAGAGGGAGATCTAGTCGAAATAAAGTTATGGAATGGAATGGAGTAGAATGGAATGGAATGGAGTAGAGTGGAATGGAATGTAATGGAAAGGGGAAATGAAAAGTGAGCTAAGATTATGCCACTGCATTCCAGTCTGGGTGACAGAGGGAGATCTAGTCGAAATAAAGTTATGGAATGGAATGGAGTAGAATGGAATGGAATGGAGTAGATTGGAATGAAATGGAGTGGAATAGAGTGGAGTGGTGTGGAGTGGATTGGAATGGAATGGTGAAACGAAATGTGAACTAAGGTTGTGCTACTGCACTCCCGTCTGAGTGACAGAGTGAGATCCAGTAGAAATAAAGTTTTGGAATGGAATGGAGTAGAATGGAAAGGATTGGCGTATAGTGGAATGGAATAGAGTGGAATGGAGTGGAATGGTGTCTAATGGAATGAAGTGGAATGGACTGGAGGATAATGGAGTGGAACTGAGTGGAATGGAAAGGAATGAAATGTAGTACAATGGAATGAAATGGAGTGGAATGGAGTTGAGTGGAGTGGAATGGAGAGTAGGGGAATCGAGTGGATTGGGATGTAGTGGAATAGAGTGGAATGGAATGAAATAGAACAGAGTGGAATGGAATGAAATAGATCAGAGTGGAATGGAATGGAACTGAGTGGAATTGAATTGACTGGGATGCAGTGGAGTGGATTGGAGTGGAGTGGAATGGTATGGAGTTTAATGGAGTGGAACGGAACGTTACAAAAGGGAATGCAACGGAATGGAGTGGAGTGGAGTTGAGTGGATTGGACTGAAGTGTCCTGGAATGGAAAGGAATGGAAGGGAATGGGGTGGAGGGTAGTGGAGTGGAGTGTAGTAGAGTGGAGAGAAGTTGAAAGGAATGGAGTGGATTACAACGGAATGCAATGGAACAGAATGGAATGGAATGGAACGGAATCAAAGGGTTTGGAAAGGAGTGCAGTGGAGAAGAGTTGAGTCGAGAGGATTGGAGTGCAGAAGAATGGAATGAAATGAAATGGAATGGAAAGGAGATGAATGGAGTAGAATGGAATGGAATGGAGACGAATGGAGTGAAATGGAGTGGCATAGAAAGGAGTGGAGTGGAATGAAATGGAATGGAGTGGAATTGAAAGGAAAGGAGTTGAGAGGAGTGGATTTGAGTGCAGTGGAATGGAATGGAATGGAATGGAAAGGAACGGAGTGGAGTGGAGTGGAGTTGAGTTGATTGGAGTTGATCAGAGTGGAATGGAATTGAATGGAATGGAATGCAATCAAATCGAATGGAATGAAACGGACCAGAGTGAAGAGGAGTGGAGTGGAGTGGAGTGAAATGGAGTGGAATGGAGTGAAACGGAGTAGAGTGGAATGGTGTGTAATGGAATAGAATGCAGTGGAATGGAACAAAACGGAACACAATGGAAAGGAATGCAATGGAATGGAGTGGAGTTGGGTGGACAGAAGTGGAGATGAGTGGATTTGATTTTAGTGCAGTGGATTGGAATTGAATGGAGTGGAGTGGAGTGGAAATGAGTTGAGTGGTATGCAAAGGTATTTAACGGAGTGCAACGTTGAAAGGAAATGTGAGCTGAGATTTTGCCACTGCACTCCAGTCTGAGTGACAGAATTACAAACAGTCGAAATAAAGGAATGGAAAGGAATGGAGTAGAATGGAAAGGAATAGAGTTGCATAGAGTGGAGAGCTGTTGAATGGAGTACAGGGAATGGAGTGGAGGGCAATGGAGTGGCACGGATTGGAATGGAATGAAGTAGAATGGAATGGAATGGAGTGGAATGGAGTGGAGTGAAAAAGAATGGAGTGGAGTGGTATGAAATGGAGTGGAATTGAGTGGAAAAGAATGGAATGGAATGGAATGGAAAGGAATGAAATGCAATGGAATGGAGAGAAATGAAATGGAATGTAGTAAATGGAATGGAATGGAGTGGAGGAGAGTAGAGTAGAGTGGAGTGGAATGGAATGAAGTGGAATGTTGTGAAATGGAGTGGAGTAGAACTGAGTGGAGTGCATAGGAATGGAGTGGAATGGAATGGAACGGAACAGAATGAAATGGACTGGAGTATAGGGGAGGGGAGTGGAGTGGAGTGGATCAGAGTGTGATGGAGTAGAATAGAATGGAGTGGAGTGGAATGGAATGGAGTAGAGTGGAATTTAGTGAAGTGGAGTGCAGTGGAGTGGAGAGGAATGGTGTGGAATGGAGAAGAATGGAATGGAGTGGAGTGGAATAGAATGAAATGTAATGGAAGGGAATTGAATGGAACAGACTGGAATGGAATTGAACAGAATGGAGTGGGGTGGAGTGGAGTAGAGTGTATTTGACTGAAGTGGATTGGAGTGAAGTGGAATGGAATGGAATGGAAAGGAATGGAATGGAGGGGAATGGAATGGAATGAATGGAATGAATGGAATGGAATGGAATGGAATGGAATAGAATGGAGTTTAGTGGAATGGAATGGAATAGAATGGAATGGAGTGGAGTGGAATGGAGTGGAATTGAGTGGAATGGAAAGCAGTGAAGAAGAGAAGAGTGGAATGCAGTGGAATGGAGTGGAATAGAATGGAATGGAGTTTAGTAGAATGTAACGCAATGGGGTCTAATGGAAAGGAGTGGAGTGGAATGGAATGCAGGGGAGTGGAGAGGAATGAAGTGTAGAGGAATCGATTGGAGTGGAGTGGAATGGACTGCAATGGAAATGCATGGAGTGCAATGGAATGCAATGGAACATAATGGAATAGAATGGAAAGAAGGGGAGTGGATTGAAGTGGAATGCAGTATACTGAAGTGGATCAGAGTGCTGTGTCATGGAATGGATGGCAATGGAATGGAGTGGAGTGATATGGAATGGAATGGAGTGGAGAGGACGGGACTGGAATGGAATGGATTAGAGTGGAGTGGAACGGAATGCAATAGAATGGAATGGAAAGGAATGGAAGGAAACAGAGTTGAATGCAGTGGAGTGGAATGGAGTTTAGTGGAGGGGATTGGGGTGCAGTTGATTGGAATGGAATGGAGTGGAGTGTTGTGGAATGGAATGGAATGTAATCGAGTGGAATGGAGTGGAGTGGAGTTGAGTGGAGTGGACTGGAGTGCAGTGTATTGGAATGGAAATGAATGCAATGGCATGGTGAAATGAAATGTGAGCTAAGATTGTGCCACTGCACTCCAGACTGGGCGACAGAGTGAGATCCATTCAAAATAAAGCAAATGAATGGTATGGAGTAGAATGGAATAGAAAGGAGTGGACTGGAATGGAACGGAATGGAGTGGAATGAAAGGAAGTGGAGTGCAGTGGAATGGAGCGGAATGCATTGGAATGCAGTGGAATGGAATAGAATGCTGTCAAATGGATTGGAGTGGAGTGTAGCAGAGTGGAGTGGAGTGGAGTGGAATGGAGTGGCATGGAGTGGAATGGAGTTAAATTGGGCAGAGTGGAGGGGAGTGGCCTGGAAGTGAAAGGAGTGTAATGGAATGGAATGGAACAGAATGGAGCGGAAAGGAATGGAGTGGAGTGGAGTGGAGTGGAGTGCAGTTGAGTGGAGTGGATAGGAGTGCAGCGGAATGGAATGGAATGGAATAAAATGGAGTAGACAGGAGTAGAGTGGAGTGGAGTGGAGTGGAATGGAGTGGAATGGAGTGGAGTGAAATGGAATTGAATGGAACATAATGGAATGGAATGGAATGGAATGGAATGGAATGGATCGGAACTGAGTGGACTACAGTGGAGTGGAGTTGAGTGAAGTGGGTTGTAGAGCAGTGGAATGGAATGGAAGGGAATGGAATGGAATGGAATGGAATGGAATGGAATGGATCGGAACTGAGTGGACTACAGTGGAGTGGAGTTGAGTGAAGTGGGTTGTAGAGCAGTGGAATGGAATGGAAGGGAATGGAATGGAATGGAATGGAATGGAAAGGCATGAAATAGAATGGAATGGAATGGAGTGGAATGGAATGGAATGGAACGGAACAGAACAGAATGGAGTTGACTGGAGTGGAGTGGAATGGAATGGAGTGGAGTGGAGTGGAAAGGAATGGAATTGAATGGAATGGTGAAATGAAATGTGAGCTAAGATTGTGCTACTGCACTCTAGTCTCGGTGACAGAATGAGATTGAGTTGAAATAAAGAATGGAATGGAATGGAGTAGAATAGTATGAAAAGGAGTGGAGTGGAATAGAATGGAGTGGAATGGGGTGGAGTGGAGTGGAATGGATTGGAGCGGAGTGGAAAAAAGTGGAGTTGAATGGAGTTGTGTGGAGCTGACTGAAGTGGATAGGAGTGCAGAGGAATTGAAAGGAATGGAATGAAATAGAAAGGAATGGAATGGTGTCGACTGGAATGGAAGGGAATGGATTGTAGTGGAGTGGAGTGGAGAGGAATGGAACGGAGTGACATGGAGTGGAGTGAACTGGAGTGCAGTGGAGTGGAATGGAATGGAATGGAGTCAAATGGAATAGAATTGATTGGAGTGCAAAGGAGTGTAATTGAACGGACTGGAGTGAAATGGAATGGAATGGAGTAGGATAGAATTGAGTGGAGTTAAAAGCAATGTAGTTGATTGGAGTGGAATGGAATGGAGTGGACTGGAATGAAGTGTAAAGGAATGGAATGGAATGGAGTGGAGTGGAATACCGTGGCATGGAATGGAATGGTAAAATGAAATGTGAGCTAAGATTGTGTCACTACACTCCAGTCTGGGTGACAGAGTGAGATCCAGTAAAAATAAAATTATAGAATGTATGGATTAGAATGGAATGGAAAGGAGTAGAGTGGAATAGAATGGGGTGGAATGGAGTGGAGTTGTGTCTAATGGAATGAAGTGGAATGGACTAGGGGGAATGGAATGGGATTGTGTGGAAAGGAAAGGAACAGAATGTAGTGCAATGGAATAGAATGGAGTGGAATTGAGTTGAATGGATTGGAAAGGAGAGTAGGGGTATCGAGTGGGTTGGAATATAGTGGAATGGAGTGGAATGGAAGTAAATAGAATGGAGTGGAAAGGAAAGAAATGGAGTTTAATTTAATGGACTGGTGTGCAGTGGAGTGGAATGGAGTGGAGTGGAATGGTATGGAGTTTAATGGAATGGAAGGAAACGTTGCAAAATGAAATGAAATGGAGTAGAGTGAAGTGGAGTGGAGTGGAAATTTGTGGATTGGATCGAACTGCACTGGAATGGAAAAGAATGGAAGGGAATGGGGTGGCGTGTAGTGGAGTGGAGTGGAGAGGAGACGAGTGGAATGGAATGGAGTGGATTCGAATTGAATGCAATGGAATGGAATGGAATGGAACAAAACGGACTCAAATGGTTAACAACGGAGTGGAGTGGAGTAGAGTTGAGTGGAGTAGATTGGAGTGCAGTTGAATGGAATGGAATTGAATGAACGGAATGGAACGGAATGGAATGGGGTGGAATCGAGTTGATTGGAAAGCAGTGCATTGTACTGGAGTAGGGTGGAGTGGAATGGAGTGGAATGGAATGAAGAGGAATAGAGTGGAAAGGAATGGAGTGGAATGGAATAGAATGAAATGGAATGGAATGGAATAAAATTGAATGGAATGGTATGGTGAAATGAAATGAGAGTTAAGATTTTGCTACTCCACTCCACTCTGGGTGACAGAGTGTGATCCAGGCGAAATAAAGCAACGGTATGGAATGGAGTAGAATGGAATGGAATTGAATGTAGTGGAATGGATTGGAATGGAATGGAATGGGGTGGAGTGGAAAGGAATGGAATGGAGTGGAATGGAGAGGAAAGGAATAGAATGGAGTGAAATGGAGTGGAAAGGAATGGAATAGAGTGGAATAGACTGGAGTGGAGTGGAGTGGAGTGGAAATGAGAGGAATGGAGTGAAATGGAGTGGAGTGGAAAGGAGATGAGTTAAGCAGAGTGGAGTGGAATGGAGTGGAATGGATTGAAAAGGAGTGGTGTAGGAAATAGTGGAGTGGAATGACATGGAGTTCAGGGGAATTGAAAGGAAGTGAGTTGAAAGGAGTGGATTGGAGTGTAGTGGAATGGATTGGAATAGAACACAACGGAATGGAGAGGAGTGTAGAGGAGTTGATTGGAGTGGATCGGAGTGGAAAGGAATTGAATCGAATGGAGTGGAAAGGACTGGAATGGAGTAAAATGGAATGGAGTGGAGTGGAGTAAGTGGAATGGAATGAAAAGGAGTGGAGTGGAATGGAGTGGATGAAAATGGAATGGAGTGTAATGGAAAGGAACAAAACGGAATTGAATGTAATGGAACGGAGTGGACTGGAATTGAGTGGAATGGAGGTGAGTGGAGTGCATCAGAGTGCAGTGGAATGGAATGCAATGGAATGGAATGGAATGGAGTGGGGTGGAGTGATGTTGAGTGCAGTGGAGTGGAGTGGAATGCAGTGTAATGCAGTGGAATGGAGTGGAGTGGAGTGGAACGGAGTGGAGTGGAACAGAGTGCAATTGAATGGAGTGTAATGGAAAGGAATGGAACAGAAGGCTATGGAGTGGAGTACAGTGGAGTGGAGTAGAGTTGAGTGGGGTGGATGAGAGTGCAGTGGAATGGAATGGAGTGGAGTGGAATGAAACGGAGAGGAGTGGAGTAGATTGGAGTTGATTGGAGTGGAGTGCAGTGCAATGGAGTGGTATGGAGTGGAGTGGGGTGTAATGGACTGGAGTGGAGTGGAATGGAGTGGAATGGAATGGAGTGGAGTGGAATCAAATGGAATGGAACAGAACGGAATGAAATGGAATGGAATAGAATGCAACGGAATGGAACGGAGTGGAGTGGAGTGGAGTAGACTGGAGTGGATTGGAGTGTATCGGAGTTCACAGGAATGGAATGGAATGCAATGGAATGGAATGGATAGGAATGGAAAGGAATGGAAACGTGAAATGAAATGTGAGATAAGATTGTGCCACTGCACTCCAGTCTGGGTGACAGAGAGAGATCCAGTCAAAATAAAGGAATGGAATGAGGTGGAGTACAAAGGAATAGAATGGAATGGAGTGGAGTGGGGTGGAATGTAGAGCAGTGGAATAGAGTGTAGTGGAAGGAAATGAAAAGGAGTGGAATGGAATGGAGTGGATTGGAGTGGAATGTGGAGTGGAATATAGTGTAGTAGAATGGAGAGGATTAGAGTGGAATGTAATGGAATGGAATGGAATAGAATGGAGTGGAATGGATTTGACTCGAGTGGAATGGACTGGAGTGTAGTGGAAAGGATTGGAGTTGTATGGAGTGGAGTGGAGTGTGATGGAATCGAGTGGAGTGGAATGGATTTGAATGAAGTGGAATGGAGTAGAATGGAATTGAAAGGAGTGGAGTGGAATGGAATGGAATGGAATGGAATGCAATGGATTTGAATGGAATGAAATTGAGTGGAATGGAGTGGAGTGGAGTGGAATGGAGTGGAGTGGAATGGAATAGACGGGAATGGAGTAGAATGGAATAGAATGGAATTGAGTGGAACGGAAGGAAATGGAGTGGGAAAAAATGGAGAGAGGTGTACTGAAGTGAAGAGGAGTGGAAGGCAGCCAAAGGAAGTGAAAAGGAATGGAATGGAATGGAGTGGAGTGGAATGGAAAGGTGTGGAATGGAATGGAATGGAATGCAATGGCAGGCAGCATAGTGGAATGGAGTTGAGTGGATTAGATTGGAGTGCTGTGGACTGGAATGGAATGGAAGGGAATGAAATGGAATGGAATAGAACGGGAAGGAATGGAATGGAATGGAGTGGTGTGTAGTGGATTGGAGTGGAGTGGAGTGGAGTCTAGTGAAGTGCAGTGGAGTCGAATGCAATGGAGTGGAGTGGAGAGGAATGGAATGGACTCCAATGGAACAGAATGGAACGGAATGGAACAGAATGGAATGTAATGGAACGGAATGGAGTGGAGAGGATTGAAGTGTAATGGAGTTGAGGGGAGTTGATAGGAGTGCAATGGAATGGAATGGAATGGAATCTAAATGAAAGGAATTGAGTGGAGTGGAAGGGGATGGAATGGAATGGAATTGAATAGAATGGAACTGAATGGAATGGAGTGGAGTGGAGTAGAGTGAAGTGGAGTGGAATAGATCGGAGTGCAGAGGAATGGAATGGAATGGAATGAAATGGAATGTAATGGAATGGAATGGATAGCAATGGAAAGGAATGGAAACGTGAAATGAAATGTGAGCTAAGATTGTGCCATTGCACTCCAGTCTGGGTGACAGAGTGAGATCCAGTCGAAAAAAAGGAAAGGAATGTAATGGAGTAGAAAGAGATGGAGTAGAATGGAGGGGAGTGGAGTGGAATGGAGAGAAGAGGAATGGAGTGTAGTGGAAGGAAGTGGAATGGAGTGGAATGGAATGGAATGGAGTGGATTGGAGAGGAAGGTAGTGGAGTGAAATACAATGTAGTAGAATGGAGTGGATTCGAGTGGAATGGAATTGAATGGAATGGAATGGAGTTTAATGCATTGGACTGGAGTGGAATGGACTGGAGTGGAGTGGAAAGGATTGGAGTTGAATGGAGTGGAGTGGAGTGTAATGGAATTGAGTGGAGTGGAATGGAGTGGAGTGGAATGGAGTAGAATGGAATGGAAAGGAGTGGAGTGGAATGGAGTGGAATGGATTGGAATGGAGTGTAGCGTAAAGGAATGGAGTGGAGTGGAATGGAATGGAGTGGAATAGAAAGAAACGGAGTGGAATGGAATGTAGGGGAGTGGAATGTAGTGGAGTGGAATGGATTGTAGTGGAATGGAGTGGAATGGAATAGAATGGAATTGAGTGGAATGGAATGAAATAGAGTAGAAAGAAATGGAGAGAAGTGTACTGAATTGAAAAGGACTGGAATGTAGCGGAATGGAGTGAAATGGAATGGAATGGAATGGAGTGGATTGGAATGGAAAGGTGTGGAATGGAACGGAATGGAATTAAATGCATTGGCATGGAGTGGAGTGGAGTGGAGTTGAATGGGGTAGATTGGAGTGCTGTGGATTCGAAAGGAATGGAAAGGAATGAAATGGAATGGAATAGAATGGAAAGGAATGGAATAGAATGGAGTGGAGTGGAGTGGATTGGAGTGTAGAGGATTCTAGTGGACTGGAGTGGAGTCAAATGTAATGGATGGAGTGGAGTGGTATGGAATGGACTCCAATGGAACAGAATGGAATGGAATGGAACAGAATGGAATGTAACGGAATGGAATGGAGTGGAGAGGATTGAAGTGGAATGGAGTTGAGTGGAGTTGATAGGAGTGCAATGGAATGGAATGGAATGGATTGGAATCTAAATAAATGGAATGCAATTGAGTGGAGTGGAATGGAATGGAATGAAATGGAGTGGAATGGAATGGAAAGAAATGGAGTGGAGTGGAGTGGAAAGGAATGGAGTGGAGTGGAATAGAATGAAGTGGAGTGGTGTGGACTGGAGGTGAGTGGAATGGAGTGGAAATAATTGGAATGCAATTGAATAGAGTGAAATGGAGTGGAATGTAGTGGAGTGGAGTGTAGCAGAGTGGAGTGGAGTGGAGAGGAATGGAGTGGCATGGAGTGGAAAGGAGTGAAATGAATCAGAGTGGAGTGGAGTGGCATGAAATGGACAGCAGTGGATTCGAAAGGAATGGAATGGAATAGAAAGGAATGGAAAGGAGTGGAGTGGAGTACAGTTCTGTGGAGTGGATTGGAGTGCACTGGAATGGAATGGAGTCCTATGGAATGGAGTAGATGGGAGTGGAGTGGAGTGCAGTGGAATGGAGTGGAATGGAATTGAGTGGAGTGCAATAGAATCTAATGGAATGTAATGGAAAGGAATGGAATATAATGGAATGGAATGGAACTGAGTGAAGTGGAGTGGAGTGAGTGTAGTGGATAGGAGTAGAGTGGAATGAAATGGAATTTAATGGAATGGAATGGAATGGAATGGAATGGAATGGGATGGGATGGAATGGAGTGGAGTGGAATGGAATGGAGTGGAGTGCTGTGTAGTTGAGTGGAGTGGATTGGCAAGGAGTGGAGTGGAGAAAAATGGACCGCTATGGAGTCGAATGGAATATAATGGAGTGGAATGGAATGGAATGGAACGGAATGGAATGGAATGTAAAAGATTGGAATTTAATGATATGGAATGGAATGGATTGCAGTGGAGTGAAAAGCAATGGTGTGGATTGGAGTGGAATGGAAAGGAGTGGAGTGGAATGGAGTAGAGTGGAGTGGAATTGAATGGAATGAAGTCGAGTGGATTGGAGTGGAGTGGAATGGAGTGGAATGAAGTCGAATGGAATGCAATGGAAAGGTGAAATGAAAAGCGAGCTAATATTGTGGCACTTCATTCCAGTATGGTTGACATAGTACGATCCGGTCGAAAGAAATATATGGAATGGAAGGGAGAAGAATGCAATGGAATGGAGTGGAGTGGACTGGAGTACAGTGGAATGGAATGGAACGGTGGAATGAAATACAAGCTAAGATTGTGCCACTGCACTCCAGTGTGGGTGACACAGTGAGATCCAGTCGAAATAAACTTACAGAATGGAACAGAGTAGAATGGAATGCAATGGAGTGGAGTGGAATGGAATGGAGTGGAACGAAGCGGAGAGGAGTCTAAAGAAATGAAGTGCAATGGAGTGGAGGAGAATGGAGTGGAATGGAAAGTAATGGAATGGAGTGGAATGGAATTGAATGGAGTGGAATGGAGTTGAGTAGAGTGGAATGGAGAGGAATGGAATGGAGTGGAGTGGAATGGATTGGAATGGTGTGTAATGGAGTGGAATAGAACAAAGTGTAATGGAATGGAATGGAGTGTAATTGAATGGACTGGATGGAGTGGAGTGGAATGGAGTGAAGTGGCAGGGAATGGAGTGGAAAGGAATGATACGGAACGGAACAGAATGGAAAGGAATGGAATGGAGTGGAATGGAGTTCAGTGGAATGGATCAGAGTGCACAGAATAGAATGGAATAGAATAGAGTGTAGTGTAGTGGAGTGGAGTGGAATGTTATGTAATAAAGTGGAATGGAATGGAGTGGAGTAGAATGGAATGCAATGGAATGGAATGAAATTGAATAGAATGGAACAGAATCAAATGGTACAGAATGGAGTAGAGTTAAGTGCAGTGGATTGGAATGCAGTGGATTGCAATGGAAGGGAATGGAAAGGAATGGAATGGAGTGGAATGGAAAGGAGTGGAATGGAGTTGAATTGAGTGGATTGTACTGGAGTAAGGTGGATTGGAACGGAGTGGAATGGAATGGAGTGGAATGGAGTGGAATGGAATGGACTGGAAAGGAATGGAAAGAAGTGGAATGGAATAAAATGGAACGGAATGGTATGGTAAAATGAAATGTGATATAAGGTTGTGCAACAACACTCCAGCCTGGGTGACAGAGTGAAATCCAGTCAAAATAAAGAAACGGAATGGAATGGCGTAAAATAGAACGGAATGCAGTGGAGTGGAATGCAATAGAGTGGAATGGAGTGGAATGTGGTGGAGTGGAGTGGAATGGATTGGAAGGGAGAGGAATTGAATGGAGTGGAGTGGAATGGAATGGAGAAAAATGGAGAAGAGTGGAATGCAGTGGAACGGAACGGAATGGAATGGAATGGAATGAAATGGAATGGAATGGAATGGAATAGAATGGAATGGAATGGAATGGAATGAAATGGAATAGAATGGAATGAGGAAATGAAATGTGAGCTAAGATTGTGCCTCTGCACTCAAGTCTGGGTGACAGAGATAATCCCGTGGAAATAAAGATTGGAATAGAATGCAGTAGCATTGAATGGAAGTGAGTGGAGTGGAATGGAATGGAGTGGAATGGAGTGGGGTGGAATGGAGTGGAATGGAATGGAATGCAGTGGAATGCAGTGGAATGGAGTGTACTGCAATGGAGTGGAAAGGAATGGAATGGAGTGGAATGGAATGGAGTGGACAAGAGTGGAATGTAGTGGACAAGAGTGGGATGGAATGAAGTTGAGTGGAATGGAGTAGAGCGGAATGGAATGGAGTGGAGAGGAGTATACGGGAGTGGAGTGGAGTGCAATGGAGTGGCATGGAGTGAAATGGAATGGAGTGGAGTGGAGTGGGTTTTAATGGAGTGGGATGGCAAGAAATGGAGGGGAGTGCAATGGAGCGGAGTGGAGTGGAATGGAATATAGTGGAATGGAAGAGAATGGAAAGAAATGGAGTGGAACTGAATGGAACAGAGTGGACTGGAGTGGAGTGGAGTTGAGTGGAAAGGGTCAGAGTGCAGTTGAAAGGAACGAAGTAGAATGGAATGGAATGGAATGTAGTGGTTTGGAGTGGATTGGAGTAAATCGGTGTGGAGTAGAGTGGAATGGAGTGGAATGACATGGAGTGGAGAGGAATCGAATCAAATGTAGTGGAATTTTAACGAATGGTGTGGAGTGGAATGGAATGGAAAGGAATGTAGTATAACGGAGTGAAATGGAGTGGAGTTGAGTGGAGTAGGTTGCAGTGCAGTGGAATGGAATGGAATGGAATGAAATGGAATGGAATGGAAAAGAATGGTGCAATCAAAGGTGAGCTAAGATTGTGCCACTGCACTCCAGTCTGTGTGAAAGAGTGAGACCCAGTCGAAATAAAAGAACGTAAAGGAATGGAGTAGAATAGAATGAATTGGATTGGAGTGGAATGAAATGGAGTGGAATGGAGTGGTGTGAAGTGGAAGGGAGCTGAGTGGAATTTAGTGGAATGGAATGAAATGGAGTGGAATGGAAAGTAACAGAACGGAACAGAAAGGAACGTAATGCAACGGAATGGAGTGGAGTGAACTGGAGTTTATTGGAGTGGATCGGGGTGCAGCAGAATGGAATACAATGGAATGGATTGCAGTGGAGTGGAGAAGAGTGGAGTGTTCTCGAACGGAGTGCAATGGAGTGGAATGGATAGGAATGGAGTGGAATGGAATGGAGTGGAGTGGAGGGGAATGGAATGGAATGGAATGGAATGGTATGGAACGGAAAGAAATGGAATGGAATAGAATGGCATGGAATGGAATGGAAGGGAAAGGATTCAAGTTGAGTGGAGTTGAGTGGAGTGGATCGGAGTACAGTGGATGGGATTGGAATGGAATGTAGTGGAGTGGAATGGAATGGAATGGAATGGATTGGAATGGATTGGAGTGGAGCGAATTGAAGAGATTTAGAGTGGAATGGAATGGAATGGAATGAAATTTAGTGGAATTGACTTGAATGGAGAGGAGAAGAATGGAGTGGTATGGGGTGTAATGGAACGGAGTGGAGTGAAGCGGAGTGGAGTGGAATGGAATGGAATGGAATGGAGTGGTGAAATGAAATATGAGCTAAGATTGTGGCACTACACTAGAGTCTGGGTGACAGAGTGAGTTCCAGTCGAAATAAAGAATGGAATTGAATGGAGAAAAATGGAATGGAATTGAATGAAGTGGATTGGAATGGAGTGGAAAAGAGTGGAGTGGAATGGAGTGGAGAGGCATGGAGTGGAATGGATAGGGATGGAATGGAATGCAATGGAGGGGAATGCAATGGAATGGAGTTGAATGGAGTGGAGTGGAGTGGAATGGAATGGAACGGATCAGAATGGAATGGAATGGAACGGCATGCAAAGCAATGGAACGGAACAGAGTTGAGAGGAGTGGAGTGGATTGGAGTTGAATAGAGTGGATCAGAGTGCCCTGAATGGAAATGAATGGAAAGGAGTGGAGTGGAGTGTAGTAAAGTGGAAGGGAGAGGAATGGAGTAGAATGGAATGAAGTTGAGCGCAATGAAATGTAATGGAACAGAATGAAATGCAATGGAAAGGAATGGAATGGAATGCAATGGAATGGAATGGAACGGAATGGAATGGAAAAGTGTAATGAAATGTGAGCTACGATTCTACCACTGCACTCCAGTATTGGTGACAGAGTGAGATCCAGTGGAAATAAAGGAATGAATTGAAATGAAGTAGAATGGAATGGAATGGAGTGGAAGGGAATGGAGTGGAGAGGAGTGGAATGCACTGGAGTGGAGTGGAATGCTGTGGAATGGAATGGGTGGAGTGGAATGGAGTGAAATGGAGTGGAAAGGAATGTAATGGAATGGAATTGAGTGGCATGGAATGGATTGAATAGGAGTGGAGTGGAGTGGAGAGGAGTGCAATGGAGTGGAATGGATTGAAATGAAGTGGAGTGTAATGGAGTGGAGTGGAATGGATGGAGTGTAATGGAATGGAACTGAAGGGAATGGATGGAAAAGAATGGAACAGAGTGCAGTTCAGTGGAAGGGGTTGAGTAAAGTGGATCAGAGTTCTGTGGAATAGAAGGAATTAAATGGAATGGAATGAACTGGAGTGGAATGGAGCGGAATGGAATGGAGTGGAGTGGAATGTAACGAAATGGAATGGAATGGAATGGAATGGAATGGAATGGAATAAAACGCAATGGAATGGAATGCAGTGGAATGGAGTGGAGTGGAGTGGAATGGGTGGAGTGGAATGGAGTGCAAAGGAGTGGAATGGAATCGAATGGAATGGAATTTAATGGGGTGGAAAGGAATGGAATAGAGTGGATTGCAGTGCAGTGGAATGGAGTGGAGTGGAATGGAATGGAATGGAATTGGGTGGAATTGAGAGGAACGGAAAGGATTGGAATGCAATGGAATGGAGTGGAATGGAATGGAGTGCAATGGAATGCAGAGGAAAGGATGGGTGTAGAGAGGAGTGTACTGGAATAGCGTAGAATGGAGTGAAATGGAGTGGAGTGAAAAGGACTGGAGTGGAAAGGAATAGCGTATAATGGAATGGAATGGAACGGAACTTAAAGGAAGTAGTGGAGTGAAGTGGATTAGAGTAGAGTTTACTAGACTGGATCGGCATGCATTGGAATGGAATTGAATGGAACAGAGTAGATTGTAGTGGAATGGAGTGGAATGGATTAAAATGGAGTGCAATGGAATGGAGTGGAATGGAATGGAAAGGAACAGAGTGGAATGGTATGGAATAGAAAGGAATGGAACAGAACGAAATGGAGGAAAGTTGAGTGGAGTGGAGTGAAGTCAAGTGGATCAGAGTGCAGTGGAATGGAATGGAAAGGAATCTAATGGAATGGAGTGGATTGTGGTTGAATGGAATTGAATGGTGTGGAGTGGATTTGACTGGAGTGGATTGAAGTGGAATGGAGTGGAATGGAATGAAATGGAATGTAGTGGAACGGAATTGAGTGGATTGAAATGTAATGGATTGGAGTGGAGTGGATTTGAGTGGAGTGGAGTGGAATGGAGTGAAAAGGAACAGAGAAGAATAGAGTGGAATGGATTGGATTGGAGTGGAATGGAATGGAGTGGAACAGAACAGAATGAAATGGAATGGAAAGGAATGTACTGGAGTGGATTGGAGCGGAATTGAGTGGAGTGAATCGGAGTGAAGTGGAATAGAATGGAATGGAATGGAGTTGACAGGAGTGGAGTGAAGCGGACGTTAGTGGAATGGATTGGAAAGGAAAGGAGTGGAGTGGAATATTATGGAATAGAATGGAACGGAATGGAATGGAATGGAGTGGAGTGCAGTGGAGTGGAGTTGAGTGGAGTGGGTCTGAGTGCAGTGGAATGGAATGGAATGGAATCGACTGGTGTGGAATGGTATGGAAAGAAATGGAATGGATTTGAGTGGAATAGAGTGGAGTGGAATAGAGTGGGGTGGAATTGAGTGGCGTGGAATGGAGTGGAAAGGAGTGGCATGGAATGTAACAGAATGGAATCGAACGGAACGGAACGGAATTGAACTAAGTGGAATGGAGTGGAGTGGATTCTAGTGCAATAGTGTGGAGTGGAATGGAGTTGAGAGGAACTGAGTGGAATGGAATGGACTGGAATGGAATGGAATGGAATGGAATGGAATGGAATGGTGAAATGAAATGTCAGCTAAGATTGTGCCACTGCTCTCCACTCTTGGTGAGAGAGTGAGATTCAGACGAAATAAAGCAATGGAATGGAATGGAGTACAATGGAATGGAATGGAGTGGATTGGAATAGAATGGAGTGGAATGGAGTGGAGTGGAGTGGAATGTATTGGAGTGGAATGGAGTGGAGTGGAGTGGAGTAGATTGAAATGCCATGGTATGGATTTGAAAGGAATGAAATGGAGTGGAGTGGAGTGCAATGGGGTGGAGTGGAATGGAGTGGTATTCAACGGAGTAGAATAGGATGGAATGGAATGGAGTGGAATGGAATGCAGTGGAGTGGAATTGAATGGAGTGGAGTGGCGTGGACAGGAGTGGAGTGGAATGCAGTGGAATGCAATGGAATGGAATGGAGAGTAATGGAACGGAATGAAGTAGAATTGAATGGTGTGGAATGGTGTGGAGTTGAATAAAGTGGAATGGAGAGAAATGGCGTGGAGTAGAACGGAGTGGAGTGTAATCATATGGAGGGAAATGGAATGGAACGGAACCGAACCGAATCGAACGGATTGGATTGGAGAGGAATGGAATTGATTGGAGTGGATTGCAGTGCAGTGGAATGGAATGGAATTTAATGGAATGCAGAGGAGTGGAATGGAATGGACTGGAGTGGTATGGAATGGAATGAAATGGAGTGGAGTGGAGTAGAATGGAATGAAGTGGAATGGAATGGAGTGCAATGGAATGGAATGGAATGCAATACAATGGAGAGGAATGGAGTGGAATGGAGTGGAAGGGCATGGAGTTTAGTGGAATGGATTGGAGTGGATATTAGTGGAGTGGAATTGAGTAGAATGGAGTGAAGTGGAAAGGAGTGGCGTGGAATGGAATGGAATGGAGTGGAGGGCAGTGGGGTGGAGTAGAGTGGAATTGAGTGGAATGGATTGGAGTGGAGTGGAATCGAATGGTATAGTATGCAATGGAATGGAATAGAATGGAACACAGTGGAAAGGAATAGAAGAGAGTGGAGTGTACGGGATTGTAGTGGATTTGAGTGGAGTGGTTCGGAGTGCATTGCAATAGAGAAGAATGTAAAAGAATGGAATGGAATGGAATGGAATGGAATGGAATGGAATGGAATGGAATGGAATGGTCAAAAGAAATGTGAGCTGATATTTTTCCACTGCAGTCCAATCTGGGTGACTGAATGAGATACAGTCAACATAAAGCAATGTAATGGAATGAAGTAGAATGGAGTGGAATGGATTGAAAAGGAGTGCAGTGGAAAGGAGTGTAGTGGAATGAATTGGGGTGGAACGGATTTGGGTGGAACGGAATGGAAAGGAATGGAACGGAAAGGTATGGAATGGAATGGAGTGGAGTGGGGTGGAGTTGAAAATAGTGGATCAGAGTGTCCTGGAATGATATGGAAAGGAGTGGAGTGGAGTGGAAGAGAGGGGAATGCGGTGGGATTGAATGGAGTTGAGCGGAATGGAATGGTATGGAAAAGAATGGAATGGATGCAATGGAATGGAATTGAATGGAATGGAATGGAAGAAAACGGAAGGGAACGGAGTGGAGCGGACTGGAGTGGAATGGAGTGTAAGAGAATGGAACGGTGTGGAATGGAATGAGACAGAACTGAACACAAGGGAAAGGAATGGAACACAGTGGAGTGGAGTGCAGTGTAATTGAGTGCAGGATATCATACTGCAGTGGAATTGAATGTAATAAAAGTGAAACGATGAAGCAGAATGGAGTGGAGTGGAGTGGAATGGAGTGGAATGGAGTGGAGTGGAATGGAGTGGAATGGAGTGGAGTGGAATGGAGTGGAATGGAGTGGAGTGGAATGGAGTGGAATGGAATGGAGTGGAATGGAATGGAGTGGAGTAAAGTAGTGTGGATTGGAGTGGAGTGGAATGGAGTGGAGAGGAATTGACTGGAGTGGAGTCGAACGGACCAGAACAGAACCTAGTGGAATGGAATGAAGTGGAGTGCAGTGGAGTTGAGTTGAGAGGAGTGGATCAGAGTGAAATGGAATGAAATGGAATTCAATGGAGTGGAGTGGAGGGGAGTGGATTGGTGAGGAGAGGAGTGGAATGGAGTGGAGTTAAGTGGATTGTAGTGCAGAGGAGAGGAATGGAGTGGAATGGAGTGGAATTGAAAGGAGTGGTGTGGAATGGAATGGAATGGACCGGAAAGGAATGGGAAGTGATGAAATGGAATGAAATGGAATGGAACGAAACTGAGTGGAGTGGAGTTGAGAGGAGATGAGTGGAGTATATCAGAATGCAGTGGAAACGGAATGGAATGGAATGCAATAGTGAAATGAAATGTGAGTGAAGATTGTGCAACTGCAATCGAGTCTGCGTGACAGAGCGAGATCTAGTACAAATAATGGAATGCAATGGAATGGAGTAGTATGTAACGAAATGGAGTGGAGAGGAATGGAGTGGAGAGTAGTGGAATGCAGTGAAATGTAATCTAGTGTAGAGGAATGTATTAGAATGGAGTGTAAAGAATGGATTGGAATGGAGTAGAATGCAACGGAATAGATTGGAATGCAGTGGAGTGGATTGGAATATAGTGGAGTGGAAAGGAGTGGAGTGGAATGGAGTGGAATGCAGTGAAATGCAATGGAATGGAATGGAGTGGAATGGAATGGGGTGGAGTGGAAAGGAGTGGAATGGAATGGAGTGGAATGGAATGGAGTGGAATGGAATGGAGTGGAATGGAATGGACTGGAGTGGAGAGGAATGGAGTGGAATGGATTGGAGGGGAATGGAGTAGAATGGAATGGAATGGAATGGAGTGGGATGGAAGAGAATGGATTGGAGTGAAAAGGAATGGAGTGGAATTGAGTGGAATGGACGGGAATGGAGTGAAATGGAGTAGAGTGGAGTGGAATGGAGTGGAATGGCTTGCAAGGGAATGAAAAGGAATGGAATGGAATGGAACGGAGTGGAGTGGAGTGGAGTGGATGGGATTATAGTGGAGTGTAATGGAGTGGAGTGGAATGGAGTGGAGTGCAGTGAAATGCAATGGAATGGAATGGAGTGGAGTTGAGAGGAATGGAGTAGAATGGATTTGAGGGGAATGGAGAGCAATGGAGTGGAATGGAATATAATTGAATTAAGTGGAATGGAATGGAATGGAATGGAATGGATAGGATTGGAAAGGAGTGGAGTGGAGTGGAGTGGAGTGGAATGGAGAGGAATGGAGTGAAATGGAGAGGTGTGGAATTTAGTGGAGTGGAATGGAATGGAGTAGAATGGCACGCAATGGAATGGAAAGGAATGGAATGGAATGGAATGGAATGGAACGGAACGGATTCGAGTGTGGTGTATTGGGATGGGGTTCTGTGCAGAGGATTAGATTGCAATGGAATGGAATGGAATGGAATAGAGTGTAGTGGACAGGAGAGGAGTGGAAGACAGTAGAGTGGAGTGGAATGGAGAGGAATTGAATGGAGTGGCATGGAATGGAATTGAATTGAAAGGAATGGAAAGGAATGGAATGAAATGTAATGTAACGGAATGGAACAGAGTGGAGTGGATTGGAGTGCAGTTGAGTGTAGTGTATCACGGTGCAGTGGAATGGACTGGAATGGAGGGGAATGGAATGGAATGGAATAGAAAAGTTAAATGAAATGCGAGTTAAGATCGTTCCACTGCAAACCAGTCTGGGTGAAAGAGTGAGATAAAGTTGAAATAAAGGAATGAAATGGAATGCAGTAGAATGGAATGGAGAGGAGTGGATTGGAATTGAATGGAGTGGCATGCAGTGGAGTGGATTGAATGGAGTGGAGTGGAATGGAGTGGAGTGGATTGCAGTGGAATGGAAAGGTATTGAGTGGAATTGAATGCAATGGAGTGGAATGGACTGGAGTGGAGTTGATTGGAGTGGAGTGGAATGGAGGGGAGTTGAATGGAGTGGATCAGAGTGCAGTGGAATGGAATGGAGTGCTGTGGAGGGGATTGGAGTGGAGAGGAGAAGAGTGGAGTGGAGTAGAGTTGAGTTGAGTGGAGTGGAGAGGAGTGGAATGGAGTGGAGTGGAATGGAGTTAAATGGAATGGAATGAAATGAAGTGGAATGGAATGGGAGTGGAGTGGAGTGGAGTGGACTGAAATGGAGTAGAATGGAGTGGAATGGAATGAAGTGGAGTTTAATCTCATGGAATGGCATGGAATGGAATGGAACAGAATGGAAAGAAATGGTATGGAATCGAATGGAATGGAGTGGAGTGGAGTGGAGTGGAGTGGATTTGAGGGGAGTGGATACGAGTGCAGTGCAATGGAATGGAATGGATTAGAATGAAATTGTGAAATGAAATGTAAGCTAAGATTGTACCACTGCAATCCAATCAGGGTGACAGACTGCGGTCAGGTCGAAATAAAGAAATGGAATGGAAAGTAATTGAATGGAATGCAAAGGAATTCAGTGAAATGGAATGTAGTGGAATGGAGTGGAGTAGAGTGAAATGGAGAGAAGTGGAGTTGAATAGATTAGAATGGTGTGGAATGGAATGGAGTGGGATGCACTGGAAGGGAATGGAATAGAGTGGAATTCAAAGAAGTGGATTGTATTGGACTGGAGTGGAATGGAATGGTATGTAATGGAATGGAATGGAATGGAATGGAGTGGAATGGAATGGAGTTGAGGGGAATTCGGTGGAGTGGAATGGAGCCGAATGGAGTGGAATGGAGAGAAATGGAGTGGAGTGGAACAGAGTGGAGTGGAAGGGAATGGAGTGTAAAAGAATAGAAAGGAATGGAATGGAACTTAATGGAACGGAGTGGAGTGGAGTTGAGTGGAGTGGATTGGGGTGCAGTAGAATGGAATTGAATGGAAGGGAATCAAATGGAATGGAATGGAATGGAATGGTGAAATGAAATGTGAGCTAAGATTGTGCGACTGTACTCCTGTCTGTGTGACAGAGTAAGATCCAATCAAAAAAAGAAAAGAAACGGAATGAGGTAGAGTAGAATGTAATGCAGGGGTGTGGAATAAAATGGAGTGGAATGGAGTGGAGTGGAGTGGTATGGAATGGAATGAAATGCAATGTAGTGAAATGGAATGGAATGGAGTGGAATGGAATGGTGAGATGAAATGATAACTAGGATTGGGACCCTGACTCCAGTCTGGGTGACAGAGTGATATCCAGTCAAAATAAAGGAATGGGAAGGAATGGTGTAGAATGAAACGGAATGTAGTGTAGTGGAGTGGACTGGATTGGAATGGAGTGGATTGGAGTGGAGGGAAATGGACTGGATGTGAGAGGAAAGGAGAGGAGTTGAATGGAGTTTAATGGAGTGGAATGGAATGAAATGGAGAGGAACAGAAAGGTTTGGAGTGGAATGGACTGGAGGGGAGAGGAATGGAGAGGAGAGGAATGGAGTGAAGTGGAGAGTAGTGCAGTGGAATCCAGTAGAGTGGAATGCGATGGAGTAGAATTGAATGTTATGGAGTGGAATGGAGTGGAGAGAAGTATAGAAAGGAGTGGAGTGGAATTGAATGGAATGGATTGGAGTTGTATGGAAAGGAATGGAATGGAATTGAATATAATGGAAAGGAAAGGAGTGGAGTGGTGTGGAGTGGAGTGGAAATGGAATGGAGTGGCATGGAATGGAATGGAGTGGAGTGGAGCAGAGTGGAATGGAAATGAATGGAATAGAGTGGAATAGAATAGGACGCAGTGAAGTGGAAAGGAATACAGTGAAGTGGAATGGAATGGAGTAGAATGGAATGGAGTGGACTTGTGTGGAGAGGAGTGTAGTGTAGTGGAATGGAATGGAGTGGAATGGAGTGAAATGGAATGAAAAAATGGAATGCAATGGAATTTAAAGGAATGGGATGGCATGGAGAGCAGTGGATTGGAATGTAGTGTGTGGAATGGAGTGGAGAGGAATGGAGTGGAATGGAGTGAAAAGGAGTGGCGTGGAATGAAGTGGAGTGGAATAAAATGGAGTGGAATGGAACGAAATGGAACGGAATGGAAAGGAAAGGTACGGAAAACACTGGTGTGAATTGGAGTGGAATTGAGTGCAGTGGATCACAGTGCAGTGGAATTGAATGGGAAAGAATGTACTGTAATGTAATGGAATGGAATGGAATAGAATATAATGTAATGGGATGGTATGGAAAGGAGTGGAATGGAGTGGAGCGGAAAGGAGTGGAGTGGAATGGAGAGGAGTGCAATGGAGTGGAATGCAATGGAAGGGATTAGAGCGGAATGGAATGGAGTGGATTAAGATGGATTGGAAGGAAGTTGAGTGTAATGTAATGGAGTGGAGTGGAGTGAACTCTAGTGGAGGGCAATGGAGAAGACAGGAGTGGAATAGAATTGGGTGGAGTGGAAAGGAATGCAATGAAGTGGAAAGAAATGGAATGAGGTGAAGTGGAATGGAATGGAATGGAATGGAATGGAATGGAATGGAATGGAATGGAATGGAATGGAGTAGAATGTAGTGGAGTGGATTGGAATGGAGTGAAGAGGAGTGGAATACAGTGGAGTGCATTGGAGTGGAATGGAGTACAGTAGAATGGAAAGGAATGGAGTTGAGTGGAATGAAGCAGAGTGGACTGGAATGGAATGCACTAGAATGGAGTGGGGTGGACTGGAAAAGTTTGGAGTGAAGTGGAATGGAATGGAGAGAAATGGAGTGGGGTGGAATGGAGTGGAGTGCAATGGAGTGTTGTAGAGTGGAATGCAGTGGACAGGAGTAGAGTGGAATGGAGTGGAGTGGAATAAAATTCAGTGGAATGGAAAGGAATTGAATGAAATGGAATGGTGAAATGAAATGTGACCCAAGATTGTGCCACGGCACTCCAGCCCGAGTGACTGAGTGAGATCCCATCGATGTAAAGGAATGGAAAGAAATGAAATAGAATGGAATGGAATAGAGTGGAGTGGAAGGTGATGGAATGTAATGGAGTTTAATGGCGTGGCAGTGAGTGTAGTGGAATGGAGTGAAATGGAATGCAATGGAGTGGCATGGAATGGAAAGTAATGGAATGGAGTGGAGGGCAGTGTGTGGAGTGGAGTGGAGTGGAATGGAATGGAATGGAATGGGTTGGAACGGAATGGATTTGAAAGGAAGTGATAAGAATGGAGTGGAATGGAGTGGAGTGGAGTTGAGTAGAGTGGATCGGTATGCAGTGGAATGTAACGTAATGGAATGGAATGGTGAAATGAGTTTTCTGGAATGGAATGGAATGGAATGGCATGGAATGCTATGGAATGTTACGGAATGCAGTGAAGTGGGGAGGAATGGAAAGGAATGAAATGGAATTTAATAGAGTGGAGTGGAATGGAATTGAATGGAGTGCAGTGGAGTGGAATGGAATAGAGTGGAGTGGAATGGAATGGATTGGAGTGAAGTGGAGTGGATTGGAGTGGAGTTTAAAGTAATGGAATGTAATGGAATGCAATGGAGAAATGAAATGTGACCTAAGATTGTGCCACAGAATTCCAGTCTGAGTGACAGAGTAAGATCCAGGCGAAATTAAAGAATATAATGGAATTTAGTAGAATGGAATGGAATAGAGTGCAGTGGAATGGAATTAAGAGGATTGGAGTGCACTGGAGTGCAATGGAGTTGAGTAGAATGGACTGGCGTAGAATGGAGTGGAATGGAGTGGAAAGGAATGGAATTGAGGGAAATGGAATGGAAGGGAGTGGAATGCAGTTAAATGGAGTAGAATGGAGTGGAGTGGAATTGAGTGGATTGGAATGGAGTGGAATGGAATGGAAAGCAATGGAGTGGAATGGAAAGGAATGAACTGTAATGGAAAGGAGTGAAGTGGAGTGGAGTGGAATAGAGTGGAATGGAATGAAATGAAGTGGAGTTGAATGGAGTGAGATGGAAAGCAATGGTGAAATAAAATGTGAGCAATGATTGTGTCACTGGACTCCAGTCTTTGAGACAGAGAGAGATCCAGTTGAAATAAGGGAATGGGATGGAATGGAGTAGAATGGATTGGAGTGGAATGGAATGGAGTGGAGTGGAGTGGAATGGAGTGAATTGGAATGGAGGGGAGAGGAATGGAGTTGAATGGAGTGGGTTGGCATGGAATGTAATGGAGTGCAGTAGAATGTAATGGTGTGAAATGGGGTGGAGTGGAGTGGAATGTAATGGAGTAGAATGGAGTGGAATAGAGTGGAGGGGAGTGGGAAGGAATAGAGTGGAGTGGAGTGGAGTGCAATGTAGTTGAATGGAGTGGAATGCAATGGAGTGGAGTGGAATGGAATAGTATGGAACGGAATGCAATGGAATGGAATGAAATCGAATGGAGCGGAATGGAGCCGATTGGAGGCTAATGGAGTGGAGTGGATTGAGGTGCACTGGATGGGAGTGAAGTGTAATGGAATGCATTGGAACGGTTTGGAGTGTAGTGTAGTGCAGTGAATTAGAGTGGAGTGGAGTGCAACGGATTGGAGTGCAGTGGAAGGCAGTGGAACGGAGTGGAGTAGAGGGGGGTAGAGTGGAGTGGAATGGAGTGAAAAGGATTGCAGAGAAATGGAGTGGAGTGGAATGGAATGGATAGTAAAGGAACGGAACAGAATGTAAAGCAACCGACTGGAATGGAGTGGAGTGGAGTTGAGTGCAGTGGTTCGGAGTGCTTTGGAATGGAATGGAGTGGATTGGAGTGGAGTGTAATTAAGTGGTGTGTCGTGAATTGGAGTTTAGAGTAAAGGAATGGAGTGGAGTGGAGTGCAATGGATTGAAATGGAATGTAGTGGAATGGAATGGAATGGCATGGAACAGAATGGAATTAAATGGAACAGAAAGGAATGGAATGGAATTGAACGGATTGGAATGGAGTGGAGTGGATTGGATTTGAGTGGAGTGGACTGAAGTGCAGTGGAATAGAGTGGAATGGAATGGAATGAGATGGAATGGAGTGGAGTGCAAAGGAATGGAGTGGAGTGCATTGGAATGGGGTGGAATGGATTGGTGTGGAGGGGAGTGGATATAAGTGTAGTGTAGTGGATTGGACTGGATCGCAGAGTAGTGGAATGGAATGGGATGGAGTGGAGTGAAATGGAATGGAGTGGAGTGGGGTGGATTGCAGTAGAGTGTAGTGGAATGGAGTGGATTGAAATGGAATGGAATGGAATGGAATGGAACCGAATTGGGAAATAAAATGTGAGCTAAGATTGGGCTGCTACACTCCAGTCTCAGTGACAGAGTGAGATCCAGTCGAAATAAAGGAATGGAAGGGAATGGAGTAGAAGGGAATGGAATGGATTAGAGTGGAATGGAATTGAGTGGAATGGAGTGGATTGGAGTTGAATGAAGTGAAGTGGAATGGCGTGGAATGGAGTGGAAGGGAAGGAATGGATTGGAAACGAAAGGAGTGGAGTGGAGTGGATTGGAGTGGAGTGGAATGGAGTGAAATGGAGTGGAGTGTAATGGAGTGGAGTGGAAGGGAATGGACTGGAATGGAATGGAACGCAACAAAACGGAATGGAACAAAACGGAATGGAACAGAATGGAGTTTAGAGATGTGAAAATGAGTGGAGTGGATCACAATGCATTGGAATAGAATGGAATGGATTGGAAAGCAGTGGAATGCAGAGGAATTGAGTGGAGTGGAGAAGAATGGCGTGGAATCCAGTGGAATGGAATGGAGTGGAATGGAATGGAATGGAATGGAAAGGAGTGGAATGCAGTGGGGTGGAGTGGAGTGGAGTGGATTGGATCAGAATGCAGTGGAATTGAATATAATGGAACGGAGTGGAATGGAATGGAATGGAATAACATCGAATGGAATGTGAGGGAGAGCAGTGGAGAAGATGGAGTGGAATGGAGTGGAATGGAGTGGAGTGGAGTGTATTGGAGTGGAGTGGATTGGCCTGGAATGGAATGGAGAGGAATGGGATGGCAGGGGTTGGAACGGAATGGAATGGAGTGGAATGGAATGGTATACAGTGGTGTGGAATGGAATGGAATGAAATGGACTGGAGTATAGTGGAATGTAAAGGAATGGAGTGTAATGGAATGAAGTGGAGTGGAATGGACTGGAGTGGTATGCAGTGGAATGGAAAGCAGTGGAGTAGAAAGGAATGGAATGGAACGGATTGAAATGCAATGGAAAAGAATGGAATTGAACAGAATGGAACGGAGTGGAGTGGAGTGGAGTGGAATGTAGTGGAATGGAATGGAGTAGAGTGGAATGGAATGTGGGGGAAACAAAGGGAAGAGAATGAAGTGGAATGGCATGGAATGGAAGGGAATGGAGTGGAAAGGAGTGGAGTGGATTGGATCTGACTGGAGTGGATCGGAGTGCAGTGGAATGGAATGGAATGGAATGGAGTGGAGTGGAGTGGAGACGAGTGGAGTGGAATGGAATGGAATAGAATGGAAAATGGAATGGTGAAATAAATTTAAGACTTAACATTGCCCCACTTGACTCCAGTCTGGGTGACAGAGTGACATCTAGCCGAAATAAAGGAATGGAATGGAATTGTGTATAGTGGATGGAATGAAGTGGAGTGGAGTAGCATGCAGTGAAAGGGAGTGGATAGGGGTGGAATGGAGAGAAATGGAAAGGAGTGGAGTGGAATGGAGTGGAATGGAATGGAATGGAGTGGAAAGAAAAGAATGGAGTGGAATGGAGAGAAGTAGAGAAGATTGAAGTGGAGTGGAATGTTTTCTTGTGGAATGGAGTATAGTGGAATGTAGTGGAATGGAGCGTAATTTAATGGAATGGAAAGAAGTGGAATGGAATGGAATGAAATGGAGTCTAATAGAATGGAATGGATTGGAATGGAATGGAGTGGAGTGGAGTGGAGTGGAATGGAGTGGAGGTGAGTGCATTTGAGTGGATAGGAAATGCATGGAACAGAACGGAATGGAATGGAAAAGAGTCGAGTGGAGTTTAGTTCCGTGGAGTCAAATGCAGTGGAATGGAGTGGAGTGGATTACACTGGAGTGAAATAAAAGGGAATGGAACAGAATGGAATTTTTTGGAAAAGAATGGAATGGAATGGGAAGAAAAGGAGTGAAATAGAGAGGAGTGGAGTTGACTGGAGTGGATGGGTGTGCAGAGGCATGGAATGGAATGGAATGGAATGGAACGCAATGAAATGGAATGGAGCGGAGTGGAGTCGAATGGAGTGGAGTGGAATGGAATGGAGTTGAATGGATTGGAAAGGTGTGGAATTGAGTAGAATGGAATGGAGTGGAATGTAAGGGTGTAGAATGTAATAGAATGGAGTGGAGTGCAATGGAATCGAGTAGAATGCAGTAGAGTGGAGTGGAGTGGAATGGAGTGGAGTGGAATGGAGTAGAATGGAGACCAATGGAATGGAATGGATTGCAAATGACTGGAGTGGAGTTGATTGGACTGGAGGGGAATGGAGTGGAATGGAATTGAATGGAATGGAATGGAGTGGAATGAAATGGAATGGAGTGCAAAGGACTGGAGTGGAGATGACTGGAGTGGAGATGACTAGAGTGGAGGGGAATGGAGTGGAACGGAATTGAGTGGAATGGAGTTGAATGGAATGGTATGGAATGGAGTGCAATGGAATGGTTTGGAATGGAGTGGAAATGAATGGAATTGAGTGGAATGGAATGGAGTGTAGTGGAATGGAGTGGAGAGGAATGGAGGAGAATGGTATGGAGTGGAATGGAATGGAAAGTAATGGAATAGTATGGAGTGGAATAGAATGTGGAGTAGTGGAATGGAATAGAGTGGAGTGGAGTGGACGCGACAGGAATGGAAAAAAAGTGGAATGGAATGGAATGGAAAGGAGTGGAGTGGAGTGGAATTGAGTGGAGTGGAATGGAATGAAACGAAGAGGAATGAAATGGAATGGAGCGGAAAGGAATGGAGTGCAGTGGAATGGAACGGAATGGAATGTAACAGAAAGGAATGGAACTGAGTGGAGTGGAGTGGAGTGGGTGCACAGGATTGCTGTGGAATGTAAGGAAATGGAAAGTAACGGAGTGGAGTGGAGTGGATTGCATTGGAATGGAGTGGAATGGAATGGAGAGGAGTGGAATGGAATGGAAAAGTACGGAATGGAATGGAATGAAGCAGAATGGAATGGAAAGGAATGGAATGGAACAGAACGGGATGCAGTGGAGTGGAGAGGAGTGGTTAGGATCATAGAGCTGTGGTATGGAATGGAATGCAATGTAATGGAGTGGAGTGGAATGGAATGGAGTGGAATGGAATGGAGTGGAATGGAATGGAACGAAATGGAATGGATTTGAAAGGAAGAACTGAGTGGAGTGGAGTGGAGTGCAGTGAAGAAGATTGCTGTGGAATGTAAGGAAAGTGAAAGTCATGGAGTGGAGTGGAGTGCAGTAGAGTGAATTGGAGTGGATTGGATTGGAATGGAGGTGAATGGAAAGGAGAGGAGTGAAATGGAATTGAATGGTATGGAACGGAATGGAATGGAATGCAATGGAATGGAATAGAATGGAATGCAATGGAACAGAATGGGACGGAGTGTAGTGGAGAGGAGTGGATTGGATCATAGACTGTTGTATGGAATGGAATGCTAAGTAATGGAGTGGAGTGTAATGGAATGGAGTGGAGTGGAATTGAGTGGAGTATAGAGGACTGGAGTGGAATGGAATGGAATGGAATTGAGTGGAGAGGAAAGGAGTAGAGTGGAGAGGATTGGAGTAGAGGGAAGTGGAGTACAATGGCGTGGAATGGAATGAAATGGAATAAAAAGGTGAAATGAATTATCAGCAAAATTGTGTCACTGCACTCCTGTCTGGGTGACAGAGTGAGATCTAGTGGAAATAAAAGAATGGAATGGAATGGAGCTGAACGGAATTGAAAGGAGTGGAGTGGAATGGAATGGAGTGAAATGGAATGGAGTGGAGTGGAATGGAATGGAGTGAATTGAGTGGAATGGAGAGCAATGGAATGGAATGGAGTACAATGGAATGCAATGGAGTGAAAAGGACTGGAGTGGAGTTGATTGGAGTGGAGGGTAATGAGTGAAATGGAATAGAGTGGAATGGGGTTGAAAGGAATTGTGTGGAATGGAGTGGAAATTAGTGGAATGGAGTGGAATGGAATGTTTTGGAATGGAGTGGAAATGAATGGAATGGAGTGGAATGGAGTGGAGTGGAGTAGAATGGAGAGGAGAGAAATGGAGTGGAATTGCATAAATAGAATGTAATGGTATGGTATGGAGTGGAATAGAATGTGGAGGAGGGGAATGGAATGGAGTGGAGTGGAGTGGACTGGAATGGAACAAAGTGGAATGGAATGGAATGGAAGGACATGGAATGGAATGGAATGGAATGGAATGGAATGGAATGGAATGGAATGGAATGGAATGGAAGGGCATGGAATGGAACGGAATTGAATGGTATGAAATGGAAAGGAGTGGAGCGGAGTGGAGTTGAGTGGAGTGGAATGGAGTGAAATGGTGTGGAGTGGAATGGAATGGAATGGAATGGAATGGAATGAAGTGGAATGGAACAGAACGGAACAGAACAGAACAGAAAGGAATGGAACTGAGTGGAGTGGAGTGGAGTTGAGTGTAGTGCAGAGGATTGCTGTGGAATGTAAGGAAATGGAAACAAATGGAGTGGAGTGGAGTGGAGGGGTTTGGATTGGGATGGAGTGGAATGGAATGGAGAGGAGTGGAATGGAATGGAACAGAATGGAATGGAATGAAACCGGACAGAGTGGAGTGGAGAAGCGTAGATTGGATCATAGAGCTGTGGTATGGAATGGAATGCAATGTAATGGAGTGGAGTGGAATGGAATGGAGTGGAAGGGAATGGAATGGAAGGGAACGGAAAGGAATTGATCTGAGTAGAGGGGAGTGGAGTTGAGTGTAGTGCACAGGATTGCTGTGGAATGTAAGGAAATGGAAAAGTAATGGAGTGGAGTGGAGTGTTGTGGAGTGCATTGGATGGGAATGCAGTGGAATGGAATGGAGAGAAGTGGAATGGAATGGAATGGCATGGAATGGAATTAATGGAATGGAAGGGAATGTCATGGAATGGAATGAATGGAATGGAATGGAACGGAATGGGACAGAGTGGAGTGGAGAGGAGTGGATTGGATTATGGAGCTATGGTATGGAATGGAATGCAATGTAATGGAGTGGAGTGGAAAGGAATGGAGTGTAGTGGAATTGAGTGGAGTATAGAGGACTGGATTGGAATGGAATGGAATGGAATGGAATGGAATCTAGAGGAGAGGAAAGGAGTAGAGTGGAGTGGAGTACAGGGGAGTGGTGTGTAATGGCGTGGAATGGAATGAAATGGAATAGAATGGTGGAATGAAATATCAGCAAACATTGTGTCACTGCACTCCATCCTGGGTGACAGAGTGAGATCTAGTCAAAATAAAGGAATAGAATTGAATGGAGCAGAATAGAATAGAAAGGAGTGTAGTGGAATGGAATGGAATGAAATGGAATGGATAGGAGTGGAATGGAGTGGAATGGAATGGAGGGGAGTGGAGTGGAGTGGAATGGAGCAGAATGGAATGGAATGGAGAGGAATGAAAATGAATCGTGAGGAATGAAGTGTAGTGGAGAGGAATAGATTGGAGTAGAATGGAGTGTAGTAGAATGGAGTAGATATGTGTGTAATGTAATGGAATTTATTGGAGTGGAATGGAAAGGAGTGGAATGGAATGGAAGGCAATGGAGTGGATTGGAGTGGAGTCGAGTAGATTGGAGTGGAATGGAGAGAAACTGATTGGAGAGGAATGGAGTGGAGTGGAAAGGAAAGGAGTGGAACGAAACAGAATGAAACGGAAAGGAATAGAACGAATTGGAAAGGAGTGGAGTGGAGTTGAGTGGAATCGATTGGAGTGTGGAGGAATGCAATGGAATGGAGTGGATTGGAGTGTAGTGCAGTGGAGTAATGTTGATTGGATTGCAGTGGAGGGGAATGCAATGGAGTGGAGCAGAGTGGAGTGGAGTGGAATGGAATGGAATGGAGTGGAGTGGAAAGGAATGCAATGGAACGGAATGGAACGGAGTGGAATGGAGTGGCGTGGATTGTGTTTGATTGGAGTGGATCAGAGTTCAGTGGTATGGAATGAAATGGAATGGAATGGAGTAGAGTTGCCTGGAAAGAAAAGAGAGTAAAGGAAAGGAAACTAATGGAACGGAATGCAACGGACTGGAGTGTATTGGACTGGAGTTGAGTGGAGTGGATTGGAGTGCAGTGAAATTGAATGGAATAAAATGGATAGGAAAGTATTGTGGTGGAGTCGAGTGGAGTGGATTGGAGTTGAGTTCAAAGGAATGGAGTGGAGTGGAGTGGAGGGGAATGGAGTGGAATGGAATGGAGTGGAGTGGAGTCTCATGGGACTGAATGGAATGTAATGCAATGGAATGGAAAGGAATACAATGGAGTGGAATGCAGTGGAGTGGATTGGATTTGACTGAAGTGCATCAGAGTTCAGTTGAATGGAATGGACTGGAATGGAATGAAACGGAATGCAGAAGAGTGAAAAGAAATTGAGTGGAATGGAATGGATTGGAGAGGAGTGGACTGGGGTGAAGTGGCGTGGGGTGGAGAAGAATGAGAATGGAATGAAATGGAAAGCAATGCAGCGAAATGAAATGGAGCGTAGTTGGGTGGAGTGAAGTTGAGTGGAGTAGAATGCAGTGGAGTGGAATGGAATGGAATGGGATGGAATGAAATGGAATCGAATTGTGAAATGAAATGTGAGCTAAGATTTTGCCACTGCACTCCAGTCTGGGTGAGATAATTAAATCCAGTCGAAATAAAGGACTGCAATGGAGTGGTTTCGAATGGAAAGGAATGGAGTGGATTGGAATGGAAATGAGTGGAATGGAGTGTGGTGGATTGGAATGAATTGGCGTGGAATAGACTGGAGTGGAATGGAGTGGATTGGAGTGGAATGGAGTGGAATGGAATGGAATGGAGTGGAACTGAAATAAGTGGCGTCGAGAGGATTGGATTGGAGTGGAATGGAGTGAAATGGAGTGATGTGGAATGGAGTGGATTGGAAGGGAATGGACTGGAATGGAAAAGAAGGAAATGGAACGGAAAAGAAAGGAATGGAATGGAACTGAGTGGAGTGGATTTGAGATGGGTGGATTGGAGACCAATGGAATGGAATGGAATGTATTGGAGTGGAGTGCAGTGGAGTGGATTGGAGTGGAATGGATTGTAATGGAGAGGAATGGAATGGAATGAAGTGGAGTGGAATGGAATGGAATACAACGGAATGGAATGCAATGGAATGGAATGGAGTGCAATGGAGTGGAGTGGAGTTGAGTGGAGTAGATCGGAGTTCATTGGAATTCAATGGAAATGAGTGAAGTGCAAAGAAATGGAGTGGAATGTAATAAAATGGAACGGAATGGTATAGAGAGGAGTGGAGTGGAGTTGAATGCAGTGGAGGTTTGTGAAGTGGATTGACGTGGAGTGGAGTGGAGTGGAATGGATAGGAATGGGAAGGAATGGTGTGGAATGGAATGGAAATGAGTGGTATTGAATGGAGTGGAATGAAATGGATTGGAGTAGAGTGGAATGGAAAGGAATGGAGTGGACTGGAATGAAGTGGAGTGGAATGGAATGGAATGAAATGCAGGGTAATGGAATGGAGAGGAGTGGAAAGCAGTGGAATGGAACCGAATGAAATGGAATGCAATGGAAAGCAACTGAATGGAATTGAATGGAGTGGAGTGGAGTGGAGTAGAGTGGAGTGGATCAGAGTGCAGTGGATTGGAATGGAATAGAAAGGAATGGAGTGGAGTCGAGTGGACTTGAGTGCATTGGATTGGAATGGAAAGGAATTGAGTGGAATGGAATGAAGTGCATTGTAATGGAATGGAGTGGAATGCAGTGGAAAGGAATGGAGTGGAGTGGAAAGGAATGGAATGCAACGGAATGAAATGGAATGGAACATAATGGAAAGGAGTGGAGTGGAGTGCAGCGACGTTGAGTGGAGCGGATCAGAATGCACTGGATTAGAATGGAATGCAAAGGAACAGAGTGCAGTGGAGTGGAATGGACTGCATTGGAATGGAATGGAAAGGAATGGAATGAAATGGAGTGAAATGGCAAGGAATACAATGCAAAGAAATGGAAAGGAATCAAACGAAAGTAATAGGCGGAAACGGAACGTAGTAGAGTGTAGTGTAGTGGAGTTGCATGGAGAGGTTGGGAATGCAGTGGAATGGAATGGAAAGAAATGCAATGGAATAAAATGGACGGGAGTGGAATGGAATGGAAGGGAATGGAACGAAATGGAATGGAATGGAATGATGAAATGAAATCTGAGCTAAGATTGTGCCACTGCACTCTAGACTGTGTGACAGAATGAGATCTATTCAAAATAAAGGAACACAAAGGAATGGAGTTGAATGAAATGGAATGGAGTGCAGCGGAATGGAATGGAGTTTATTGGAGTGGGGGGAAGTGGAATGGAGTGGAATGGAAAGGAGAGGAGTGGAATGGAATGGAATGGAATAGAGTGGAAGGGAATGGAGTGGAATGCAGTGGAGTGGAGTGGAATAAATTGGAGTGGAATGGAGTGGTGTTGAATGGAGTGTAAAGTTGTGGAATGGAATGGAATGGAATTGAGTGGAGTGGAATGGAAGGCAGTGGAACGGAGTGGAGTACACTGGGGTAGAGTGGAGTGGAATGGAGTGAAAAGGATTGGAGAGAAATGGAGTGGAGTGGAATGGAATGGATTCTAAAGGAACGGAATGGAATGTAATGCAACCGAGTGGAATGGAGTGGAGTGGAGTTGAGTGGAGTGGATCGGAGTGCAGTGGAATAGAATGGAGTGGATTGGAGAGTAGCGTAGTTAAGTGGTGTGTCGTGAATTGGAGTTTAGTGTAAAGGAGTGGAGTGGAGTGGAATGGATTGGAATGGAATGTAGTGCAGTGGAATGGAATGGAATGGAACAGAATGGAATTAAACGGTATAGAATGGAATGGAATGGAATAGAACGGATTGGAAAGGAGGGGAGTGGATTGGATTTGAGTGGAGTGGATTGAGGTGCAGTGGAAAAGAATGGAATGGAATGGAATGAGATGGAATGGAGTGGAGTGCAATGGAATTGAGTGGAATGGAATGGTGTGGAGGGGAGTGGATTGAAGTGTAGTGGAGTGGATTGGACTGGATCGGAGTGCAGTGGAATGGAATAGGATGGAGTGGAGTGAAATGGAATGGAGTGGAGTGGGGTGGATTGCAGTGGAAAGGAGTGGAGAGAAATGGAATGGAACCGAATTGGGAAATGAAATGCGAGCTAAAATTGGGCTGCTACACTCCAGTCTCGGTGACAGAGTGACATCCAGTCGAAATACAGGAATGGAAGGGAATGGAGCAGAATGCAATGGAATGGATTGGAGTGGAAAGGAAATGAGGGGAATGGAGTGGACTGGAGTGGAATGAGGTGAAGTGGAATAGAGTGAAGTGGAATGGTGTCAAATGGAGTGGAATGGAGTGGAAAGGAAAGGAGTGGAGTGGAGTGGATTGGAGTGGAGTGGAATGGAGTGAAATGGAGTGGAGTGTAATGGAGTGGAGTGGAAGGGAATGGACTGGAATGGAACGCAACAAAACGGAATGCAAACGAATGGAGTTTAGAGGTGTGAATTTGAGTGGAGTGGATCACAATGCATTGGAATGGAATGGAATGGAATGGAACGGAATGGGATGGAATGGAATGGAATGGAATGCAGTAGAGTGGAGTGGAGAGGAATGGCATGGAATCCAGTGGAAAGGAATGGAGTGGAGTGGAATGGAATGGAATGGAAAGGAGTGGAATGCAGTAGAGTGGAGTGGAGTGGATTGGATCAGAATGCATTGGAAATGAATATAATGGAATGGAGTAGAATGGAATGGAATGGAATAAAATCGAATGGAATGTGAGGGAGAGCAGTGGAGAAGATGGAGTGGAATGGAGTGGAGTGCAGTGTATTGGGGTGGAGTGGATTGGTGTGGAATGGAATGGAGAGGAATGGGATGGCAGGGGTTGGAATGGAATGGAATGGAGTGGAATGGAATGGTATAGAGTGGTGTGGAATGGAATGGAATGAAATGGACTGGAGTATATTGGAATGTAAAAGAGTGGAGTGTAATGGAATGAAATGGAGTGGAATGGACTGGAGTGGTATGCAGTGGAATGGAACCCAGTGGAGTAGAAAGGAATGTAATGGAGAGGATTGAAATGCAATGGAAAAGAATGGAATTGAACAGAATGGAACCGAATGGAGTGGAGTGGAGTGGAAAGTAGTGAAATGGAATGGAGTAGAGTGGAATGGAATGTGATGGAACCACAGGGAAGAGAATGGAATGGAACGGCATAGAACGGAATGGAATGGAATGGAGTGGAAAGGAGTGGAGTGGATTGGATCTGACTGGAGTGGATCGGAGTGCATTGGAATGGAATGAAATGGAATGGAATGGAGTGGAGTGGAGACGAGTGGAGTGGAATGGAATGGAGTGGAATGGAATGGAATGGAATGGAATGGAATGGAATGGAATGGAATGGAATGGAATGGTGAAATAAATTTAAGACCTAAGATGGCCCCACTTCACTCCAGTCTGGGTGACAGAGTGACATCTAGTCGAAATACAGGAATGAAATGGGATTGTGTATCATGGAATGGAATGGAGTGGAGTGGAACTGCATGCAGTGGAAGGGAGTGGATAGGGGCCGAATGGAAAGAAATGGAAAGGAGTAGAGTGGAATGGAATGGAATGGAATGGAAGGGAGTGGAATGGAATAGAATGGAGTGGAATGGAGAGAAGTAGAGTCAAATGGAGTGGAGCGGAATGGTCTGTTGTGGAAAGGAGTATAGTGGAATGGAATGGAGTGGAATGGAATGGAAAGGATTCTAATAGAATGGAATGGAGGGGAATGGAATGGAGTGGAGTGGAGTTGAGTGGAATGGAGTGGAGGTGAATGCAAGTGAGTGGGTTGGAAATGAATGGAACCGAACGGAATGGAATGGAACAGAGTCGAGTGGAGTTTAGTTGAGTGGAGTGGAATGCAGTGGAATGGAGTGGAATGGATTACAGTGGAGGGAAATAAAAGGGAATGGAAAGGAATAGCATATTTTGGAAAGGAACGGAATGGAACGGAAAGAAAAAGAGTGAAATAGAGAGTAGTGAAGTTGACTGGAGTGGATGGGTGTGCAGAGGAATGGAATGGAACGCAATGAAATGGAATGGAGTTTAGTGGAGTGGAATGGAGTGGAGCGGTATGGAATGGAATGGAATGGAACGCAATGAAATGGAATGGAGTGGAGTGGAGTGGAATGGAGTGGAGGCGAAAGGAAACTTATTTGAATGGAGTGAATAGGCGTGGAATGGAGTAGAATGGAATAGAGTGGAATGTAAGGGTGTAGATTGTAATGGAATGGAGCGGAGTGGAATGTAATGGAGTAGAATGGAGTAGAGTGGAGTGGAGTGGAATGGAGTGGAGTGGAATGAAGTGTAATGGAGAGCAATGGAATGGAATGGAATGGAGTGGAATGGAATGGAATGAAGTGGAATGGAATGGAGTCTGAAGGACTAGAGTGGAGTTGATTGGAGTGGAGGGGAATGGAGTGTAATGGAATTGAGTGGAATGGAGTTGAATGGAATTGTATGGAATGGAGTGGAAATGAATGGAATGGAGTGGAATGGAATGGTTTGGAATGGAGTGGAAATGAATGGAATTGAGTGGAACGGATTGGAGTGGAGTGGAATGGAGTGGAAAGGAATGGAGGGGAATGGTATGGAGTGGATTGGAATGTGGAGTAGTGGAATGGAAGAGAGTGGAGTGGAGGGGACTGGAATGGAAAACAATGGAATGGAATGGAATGGAGTGGAGTGGAATTGAATGGAGTGGACTGGAATGAAATGAAGAGGAGTGGAATGGAATGCAGTGGAATGGAACGGAACGGAATGGAATGGAACGGAAAGGAATGGAACAGAGTGGAGTGGAGCGGAGTGGAGTGGAGTGGGTGCACAGTATTGCTGTGGAATGTAAGGAAATGGAAAGTAAAGGAGTGGAGTGGAATGGAGTGGATTGCATTGGAATGGAGTGGAATGGAATGGATAGGAGTAGAATGGAATGGAATGGTACGGAATGGAAGGGAATGGAATGGAATGGGACGGAATGGAATGAAACGGGACGGGATGCAGTGGAGTGGAGAAGAGTGGATTGGCTCATAGAGCTGCAGGATGTAATGTAATGTAATGTAATGTAATGTAATGTAATGTAATGTAATGTAATGTAATGTAATGTAATGTAATGTAATGGAGTGGAGTGGAAAGGAATGGAGTGGAATGGAATGGAGTGGAATGGAATGGAACGAAATGAAATGGATTGTAAAGGAAGTACTGAGTGGAGGGAAGTGGAGTGTTAGTGCACAGGATTGCTGTGGAATGAAAGGAAATTGAAAGTAATTGAGTGGAGTGGAGTGGATTCGATTGGAATGGAGGGGAATGGAATGGAGAGGAGTGGAATTTAATGGAATGTTATGGAATGGAATGGTACGGAATGGAATGGAATGAAAGGGAATGGAATGGAATGGAGTTCAGTGAAATGGAATGGAGTGGTGTGGGGGGAGAGGAGTGAAGTGGAGCTTAGTGGAGTGGAATGGAGTGGAGTGGAAAGAAATGGAATGGAATGGAATCGAAGTGTGACATGCAATTTGAGCCAGGATTGTGCCACTGCACTCCAGTCTGGGTGACAGAATGAGATCAAGTAGAAATAAAGAAATGGAATGGAAAGGAGTAGAAGGGAAAGGAGTGGAGTGAGTGGAAACGAATTGGGTAGAATGGAGTGGAGGGGAGTGGAATGATGTGGAGTCGAATGGAGTGGAGTGGATTGGAGAGACAAGGAGAGTAATGGAATGGAATGGAGTGTAATGGAATGCACTGGAGTGGAGAGGATTGGATTGGAGTGGAATGCCATGCAATGCAGAGGAATGGAATGGAGGGGAGTGGAAGAGATTGGACTGGAAAGGAACGGAATGAAACAGAATGGAACAGAACTTAACGGAATGGAACTGAGTAGAGAGGAGTGGAGTGGACTTGAATGGAGTCGATTGGAGTCCATTGGAATGGAATAGAATGCAGTGGAGTGGACTGGATTTGAGTGGATTGGAGTCGAATGGAGTGGAGTGGATTTAATAGCAATGCAGGGCAATAGAGTGGAATGGAATGGAATGGAGTGGCATGGAATGGAATGAAATGGAATGGAATTGAATGGAATGGAAGAAAATGGAATGGAATGGAACAGAATAGAGTGGACAGGAGTGGAGTGAATTTGAGTAGATTGGAACGGAATGCAGTTAAATTGGATGGAAGGGAATGGAATGGAATGCAATTGAATAAAATCGAATTGAATGTAATGGAGAGGAGTGGAGTGGAATTGAGAGCAGTGGAGTGGACTGGGTTATAGTGTAGTGTAGTGGAGTTGAATGGAGAATAATGGGCTGGAATGGGGTAGAATGGAATGGAATGGAGTGGAATGGCATGAATGGAGTGGAGTGGCATGGAATGGAATGAAATGGAATGGAGTAGAGAGGAATGAAAATGAATAGAGTGGAATGTAATGAAGTGGAGTGTAAGGGAATGGAGGCGAATGAAGTGGAATGGAATGGAGAGTAGTGGATAGGAATGGAACGGAATGAAATCGAATGGAACAGAATGCAAAGGAGGGGAGAGGAGTGGAGCAAAGTTGAGTGGAGTGGATCAGATTGCAGTGGATTGGAATAGAATGCAAAGGAAGAGAGTGGAGTGGAGTGGAATGGAATGCATTGGAATGGAGTGGAATGGAATGGAGTGAAATTGAAATGAATAGAATGGAAAGGAATGAAATGGAATGGATCAAAAGGGAATGGAAAGAAACGGAACGTAGCAGAATGTAGTGGAGTGGAGTTGAGTGTAGTGCCTGAGAGTGCAGTGGAATGGAATGGAAAGGAATGTAATGGAATGAAATGGAGGGAATTGGAAAGGAATGAACAGAAATGGAATGGAATGGAAAGGAGTGGAGTGGCGTGGAGTGTAGAGGAATGGACTGGAATGTAGTGAAATTGACTGCAGTGGAATGGAACGGAGTGGAACGGAATGGAGTGGAATGGAACAGAACAGAACAGAAAGTAATGGAATGGTAAGGAGAGGAGTGGAGTGGAGTGGAGTGGAGACTAGTGGAGTGGAATGGGATGCAGTGAAATGGAATGGAATGGAATGGAATTGAGCGGAGTAGACTGGAGTGGAAATCAGTGGAATAGAGTGGAGTCGAGTGTAAGGTAGAGGAATGGAACGCAGAGGAGTTGAATGGATAGGAATAGAATGGAAATTAGTGGAATAGAATGGAATTGGATGGAATGGAACAGAAAAAAATGGAGTGGAGTGCAATGGATTGGAATGGAGTGGAGTTGAGTGCAGTGGATTTGAGTTGAGTGGATCAGAGTGCAGTGGAATTAAAAGGAATGGAAAGGAGTGGAGTAGAGTGGAGTGGAGTGGAGTGAAGAGGAATGGAGTGGAATGGAGTGGAAATCAGTGGAATGGAATAGTGTGGGGTGGAATGGAATGGAATCGAATAGAACAGAACAAAGTGGAGTTGAGAGGAGGGCAGTTTAATAGAGTAGATCGGAGTGCAGTGTATTGGAATGGAATGGAGTGGATTGGAATGGAATAGTATGGAATGGAATAAAATGGAATGGAATGGAGAGGAGTGGAGTGAAGTGGACTGTAGTGGAGTGGAATAGAGTGGATTGGAGTGGAATGGAGTGGAAGGTAGTGGAATGAAATGGAAGGGATTGGAATGGAATAAAACGAAGTGGAAACGAGGGTAATGGAAAGGCATGGAATGGAATGGAGTGGAATGGAATGGAATGCAATGGAATGAAATGCAATGGAATGGAATGGAATGGAATGGAATGGAATGGAATGGAAGGGGGTGGAGTGCAATGGTTTGGAGTGGAGTGTAAACTAATGGAGTGGAGTGGAACGGAGTGGAGTTGACTGGAATGAAGTGAAATGGAGTGCAGTGGAATGGAGAGGAAAGTAATCGGATGTAATGGAATGTAGTGGAGTGGAATGCAGTGGAACAGAAGGGAACAGAATTTAAAGTAACAGAAAGGAACTGAATGGAACAGAGTGGAGTGGATTAGACTTGTGTGGTGTTGACTGGAATGTATCTGAGTGCAGAAGAATGGAATGGAATGGAGTGGGGTGGAAAGGAAGGGAAGGGAATGTAATAAAATGGAATGGAATGGAATGGACAGGAGTGGATTGGATTGGAATGGAGTGCACTGGAGTGAAATGGAGTGGAGTGGAATGCTGCGGATTGTGGTGGCGTGGAGTCCAGTGAATTGAAATGAAAGTAATGCAATGGAATCGGGTGGAATGGCATGGTATGGAGTGGAATGAAAAGGAACAGAGTGGATTGGAATGGAATGGAATGAAGTGGAGTGGAGTGGTGTGGAGTGCATTACAGTGGAAAGGAGCAGAATGGAATGGGATGGATTTAAATGAAGTGGAGTGGAGTGCAGTGGAGTGGAGAGGAGTGGAATGGAGTGCAATGGAATCAAATGTAAAGGAATGTAGTGGAGTGGATTGGAAAGAAATGGAACGGAATGGAACAGAACGTCATGGAACCGAGTGGAATGGCATGGAGTGGTGTGGAGTGGAGCTGAGTGGAGGGAATCAGAGTACAGAGGAATGAAATGAAATGGAATGGAGTAGAAAGGAGTGGATTGGAGTGGAGTGGAATGGAGTGTAGTGCAGTGGAATGGAGTGACAAGAAGTGGAATAAAATGGAATGGAGTGGAATTGAAAGGAATGGAGTGGAGTGGAGTGGAGTTGATTGGAATGGAGTGGAATCTAATGAAACAGAATGTAATGGAATAATGAAATGTAATGTGAGCTAAGATTGTGCCACTGCACTCCACTCTGGGTGACGAAGTGAGATCTAGTCGAAATATTAGAATGGAATGGAATGGAAAGGAGTAGAATACAATGGAATGAAGTGGAGTGGAATGGAGTGTAGTGCAGTGGAATGGAGTGACAAGAAGTGGAATAAAACGGAATGGAGTGGAATTGAAAGGAATGGAGTGGAATGGAGTGCAGCGGAGTGGAATGGAGTGGAGTGCAAAGGAGTGGAGTGGAATGGAGTAGCATGGAGTGAAATGGAATGGAATGGAATGGAGTAGAATGCAAAGGAATGGAATTGAGAAGAATAGAATGGAATGGAGTGGAATGGAATGGAGTGGAGTGCATTGCATTGCAGAGAAGTGGAATGCATTGGACTGGAGTGAAATGGAGTGGAGTGGAGTGGTGTGGAATCAAAAGGAATGGAGTTGATTGAAATGAAATGGAACAGAATGGAACGGAATGGAATGTAGTGGAGTGGAGTGATGTTGAATGAAGTGGATTCGAGTGCAGTGGAACAGAATGGAATGGAACGGAAAGGAGAGGAGTGGAGTGGAATGGACTGGATTGTCATGGAATGAAGTGGGATGAAATGGAGTGGGATTAAACGGAATGGAAAGGAATGGAATGAAATGGAATGGAGTGGAAAGGAATAGAAAGGAATGGAATGGAACGGAGTGGAGTGGAATGGAGTTGAGTGGAGTGAATCAAAGTGCAGCGGAATGGAATGTAACTAAATGGAAATTAATGGATTAGAATGGAACAGAGTTTAGAGGAGTGGAATAGAATGGAGTGGAGTCGAGTCGAGTGTAGTGGAATGGAGTGGAATGGAATGGATTGGAGCCATGGCAAATGGAATGGAGTGGAATGGAGTGGAGTGAAATGGAGTGGAATGGAATGGAATGGAATGGAGTGGAATGGAATGGAGTGGAATTGTGTAGAAGGGACAGGAATGAGGTGGAATGAAGTACAATGGAGTGGAGTGGAATAGACTGGCGTGGTATGGAATGGGGTGGAATTAAATGGAATGGAATAGAGTGGAGTGGAGAGAAGCAGAGTGTTGTTTATTGAGTGGATCAGAATGTAGTGGAATGCAATGGCATAGAATTGAGTGGAGCGAAGTGGAGTGGAAAGGAGACGAATGCAGTGGAATGGAATGGAGTGGCTTGGAATGGAAAGGAATGGAACAGAATGGAAGGGAATGGAATAGACTGGAACAGAACAGAATGGCGTGGAGTGGAGTTGAGTGGAGTGGATCAGAGGGCAGTGGAATGGAATGAAGCAGAATGGAATGGAATAGAATGGAATAGAATGGAATGGAATGGAATGGAAAGGAATGGAATGGAATGGAATGGAATGGAAAGGAATGGAATGGAATGGAATGGAATGGAATGGAATGGAATGGAATGGAATGGAAAGAAAAGGAATGAAATGGAATATAATGCAGTGGAGTGCAGTGTATTAGAGTGGTGTGTAATGGAATGGAATGGAATGGTGAAATGAAATGTGAGCTAATATCGTGCCACTGCACTCCAGTATGGGTGACAGACAAAGATCCAATCAAAATAAAGTAATAGAATGGAATGAAGTAGAATGGAATTAAATGGATAGGAGTGGAATGGAATGGAGTAGAATGGAGTGAAGTGGAGTGGAATTGTGTGGAGATCAATGGAGTGCAGTGGAATGGAGTGAAATGGAATAGAATAGAACGGAGTGGAGTGGTGTGGGATGGATTGGACTGGAGTGGAGTGGAAAGCAGTGGAGAGGAATGGCGTGGAGTGGAATAGTGTGGACTGGAGTAGAATGGAATGAAGTGCAATGGAATGGAATGGAGTGGAATGGAATGGAGTGAAACCGAATGGAATGGAGTGGAACGGAATGGAATGTAAAAGAACGGAACGTGTTGGAGTGGAGTGGAGGGGAGTAGAGTTGAGTGTTGTGGATCAGAGTGCAGAGGAATAGAGTGGAATGGAATGGAATGGAATGGAGTGGAGTGGAGTTGAGAGGAATGGAATCGAGGGGAGTGGAGTGGAGAGGAATGGAATATTTTGGAATGGAATGGAATGCAATGCAATGGTGAAATTAAATGTGAGCTACGATTGTGCCACTGCACTCCATTCTAGGTGATGGAGTGAGGTCAAGCCGCAATAAATGAAAGGAAAGGAATGGAATGGAGTAGAACACACTGGAATGGAGTGGAGAGTAAGGGAATGGAGTGGAGTGGAATGGATAGAAGTGGAATGGGGTAAAATGGAGTGGGGTGGAATGGAATGGAATGGAGTGGAATGGAGTGGAATGGAATGGAATGGATTAGAATGGAATGGAGAGGAATGGAATGGAATGGAGTGGAACGGAATGGAATGGAGTGGAACGTAATGTAATTGAAAGGAATGGAATGGGATGGAATGGAATGAAACGGAATGGAATGGAATGGAATGGAATGGAATGGAATGGAATGAAATGGAATGGAGAGGAATAGAGTGGAGTGGAGTGGAGTTGAGTGAAGTGGATTGGAGTTCAAAGGAATGAAAAGGAATTGAATGGAATGAAGTGGAGTGAAGTGGAATGGAATGGAATGGAGTGGAATGGAATGGAATTTTGAAATGAAATTCAAGCTAAGAGTGTGCCACTACACTCCAGTCTGTGTGAAAGAGTGAGTAGAAATTAAGCAGTGAAATGGAGTGGAGTAGAAAGGAAAGAAATGGAGAGGAATGGAATGGAGAGTAGTGGAATGAAAGGGAGTCAAATGGAATGGAGTGCAGTGGAGTGGAGAGGAGTGGAATGGAATGGAATGGAGTGAAATGGAGTGGAGTGGAATGGAGTGGAGAGGAAGGGAATGGAGTGGAATTGAATGGAATAGAACCGAATGAAATGCAAGGGAACACATTGGAAGAGTGGAGTGGAGTGGAGTGGAATGCATTTGAGGGGAGTTGACTGGAGTGCAGTGGAATGGAATGGAATTGAATGGATTGGAGTGGAGTGGAGTGGAAAGGAATGGAGTGGAATGCAGTGGAATGGAATGATGTGGTTTGGAATTGCATGGAATGGAGTGGAATTCAATGGAATGGAAAGGAACATAGTGAAGTGGATTGGAGTGGTGTGGAGTTGGCTGGAGTTGATGGCAGTGCAGTGGAATGGAATGGAATGGAATGGAATGGAATGGAATGCAATGGAATGGAGTGGAGGGGAGGGGAATGGACAGGAATGGAGTGGAATGGATGGAGTGGATTGGAATGGCAAGGAATGGAACGGAATGGAATGGAATGAAACGGAATTAAATGGAATGGAAAGGAAAGGATTGGATTGGAGTGGAGTGGAGACGAATGGAGTGGATTGGAGTGCAGTGGAAGGAAATGGAAGAAAATGGAATGGAATGGAGTGTTGCTACATTGATTGGAGTGGAGTGGAGTTGATTGGAATGGAGTGGAATCTAAAGAAATGGAAAGTAATGGAATGACGAAATGTACTGTGAGATAAGATTGTGCCACTGCACTCCACTCTGGGTGATGGAGTGAGTTCAAGTCGAAATAATGTAAAGGAATGGAATGGAAAGGAGTAGACTGCAATGGAATGGAGGGGAGTGGAATGGAGTGTAGTGGAATGGAATGGAGTGACAAGGAGTGAAATTAAATGGAATTCAGTGGAATTGAATGGAATGGAGTGGAGTGGAGTGGAATTGACTGGAATGGAGTGGAATCTAATGAAATGGAAGTACCAGAATGATGAAAGGTAATGTGAGCTAAGATTGTGACACTGCACTCCACTCTGTGTGACAGAGTGAGATCTAGTCAAAATAATGGAACGGAATGGAATGGAAAAGAGTAGAATGCAATGGAATGGAATGGAGTGAAATGGAGCATAGTGGAGTGGAATGGAGTGACAAGAAGTGAAATAAAATGGAATGGAGTGGAATTGAACGAAATGGAGTGGAATGGAGTGGAGTAGAGTAGAATGGAGTGGAGTGCAATGGAGTGGAGTGGAATAGAGTAGCATGGAGTGAAATGCAATGTAATGGAATGGAGTAGAATGGAAAGGAATGGAGAGGAATGAAATGGAGTGGAGTGGAGTGCATTGTATTGCAGTGAATTGGAATGGAATGGAATGGAGTGGATTGGAGTGGAGTGGAATCAAAAGGAATGGAGTTAAACGAAATGAAATGGAACGGAATGGAATGGAGTGAAGTGCTGTGGTGTTGAGTGAAGTGGATTTGAGTGCAGTGGAACGGAATCGAATGAAATGGAAAGGACAGGAGTCGAGTGGAGTGGAGTGTGGTGGAATGGAGTGGAATGAAATGGAGTAGGGTGGAATGGAATGGAATAGAATGAAATGGAATGGAATGGAGTGGAGTGGAGAGGAGTGGAGTGTATCAAAATTCAGTGGGATGGAATGTCATGAAATGGAAATTAATGGATTGAAAAGGAACAGAATTTAGAGGAGTGGAATGGAACGGAGTGGAGTGGAGTCGAGTGTAGTGGAATGGAGTGGAATGGAATGGATTGGAGTGGTGTCGAATGGAATGGAGTGGAATTGACTGGAGTGGAATGGAGTGAAATGGAATGGAATGGAATGGAGTGGAATGGAATGGAGAGGAATGGTGTAGAATGGAGAGAAATGAGGTGGAATGAAGTGTAATGGATCGGAGTGGAATAGAGTGGAGAGGATGGGAATGGAGCGGAATTGAAAGGAACATAACGGAATTGAATGCAAGGGAAAGCAATAGAACAGAGTGGAGTGGAGTGGAGTGGAATGTAGTTGAGTGGAGTGGATTAGAGTGCAGTGGAAAGGAATGGAATTGAATGGAGTGGAGTGGAATGAAATGGAGGCGAATGGATTGGAATGGAATGAAGTGGTTTGGAATGGCATGGAATGGAAAGGAATTCAATGCAATGGAATGGAATGGAATGGAATGGAATGGAACGGAACATAGTGGAGTGGATTGGAGTGGTATGGAGTTGACTGGAGTGGATGAGAATGCAGTAGAATGGAATGGAATGGAGTGTTGTGGAATGGAAGAAAATTGAATTGAATAAAATGGAAAGAAATGGAGAGGAGTAGAGTGGAGTAGACTAGAATGGTTTGGAGTGTAGTGGAGTTGATTGGAGTGGATTGGAGTGGAGTGGAGTGGAATGGAGAGGAATGGAATTGGGTGGAATGGAATGGAATGGAGTGGAATGTAAGGGAATGGAGTGGAGTGGAATGGAATGGAATGGAATGGAACGGAATGGAATGGAGTGGAAGAGAGTGAGATGGAAAGGAAAAGATTGGAATGGAATGGAATGGAATGGAATGGAATGGAATGGAATGGAATGGAATGAAATGGAATGGAAGAGAAAGGAATGGAATGGATCCGAATGGAAAGGAACTGAATGCAAAGGAGAAGAGTGAAATGCAGTGGAGTGGAGTTGAATTTGTGGATCAGACTTCACTGGAATGGATTTTAAAGGAATGTAATGTAATGGAGTGGAGTGGTGTGGTGTGGAATGGAATGGAATGGAATGGAATGGAGTAGAATAGAGTGAAATGGAAAGGAAAAGATTGGAATGGAATGGAATGGACTGGAATGGAATGGAATGGAAGAGAAAGGAATGGAATGGATCCAAATGGAAAGGAACGGAATGCAAAGGAGAAGAGTGAAATGCAGTGGAGTGAAGTTGAATTTGTGGATCGGACTTCACTGGAATGGATTTTAAAGAAATGGAATGTAATGGAGTGGAATGGAGTGGAGTGGTCTGGAATGGAATGCAATGGAATGGAATGGAATGGAATGGAATACAATAGAAAGCAATGGAATGCAACGGAACGGTGAAATGTAACGTGAGCTAATATTGTGCCACTGTACTCCATTCTGGGAGACAGTGTGATATCAAGTCGAAATAAAGAATGGAATGGAATGGAATAGAATGGATCGGAATGGTGTGAGGTGGAATGAAATAGAGGGGAATGCAGTGGAGCAGAATCAAATGGAATGGAGTGGATTGGAGTGGAGAAGATTGGAATGGAATCGAGTGGAGTGGAAAGGATTGGTGTGGAATGGAATGGAATGGAATGAGACGGAGTTTAATGGAATGGAATTGAATGGAATGGAACAGAGTTGAGTGTAATGGAGTGCAGTGGAATTAAGTGGAGAGGAATGGAGTAGAATGGAGTGGAATGAAATGGAATCGATTGTTGTGTAATGGAATGGAATGGAGTGGAATGGAATGAAGTTGAGTGGAGTGGAGTAAAGTGGAGTGGAGTGAAATGGAGTGGAAAGGAGTAAAAAGGAATGGGTTGGAATTGAGTGGAGTGGAACAGAGTGGAGTGCAAAAGAACGGAACAGAAGAGTATGGAATAAAACAGAGTCGAGTGGAGTGGAGTTGAGTGTTGTTTATCAGAATGCAGTGGAATAAAATGGAATGGAAAGGAATGAAGTGGAGTGGGGTAGAATGGAGTGGAATGGTGTGAAACGGAATGGAGTGGAGTGGAGTAGAATAAAGTTGAGTGGAGTGGATTGGAGTGCAGTGAAATGGAATGAATAGGAATGTAATGGAAGGGAATGGATAGAAATGGAAAGGAACGGAACTAAACGGAGTGGATTGGTTTGGAATAGACTGGAGTGGGTTGGTTTGCAGTAGATTGGAACAGAATGAAAGGAATGGAAAGAAATGGAATGGAATGGAACAGAATGGAGCAGAATGGTGTGGGGTGGAATGGAATAGCGCGGAATGTAGTGTAGCGGAATGGAATGGAATGGAACGGATTGGAGTGGAGTGGATTGGATTGGAATGAAATCAATTGGACTGGAAAGGAATGGTGTGGAATGGAATAGAAGGGAATGGAATGGAATGGAAAGGAATGGAATGGAATGGAGTTTAATGGAATGGAATTGAGAGGAACTGAGTGGACTTGAGTGAAATGGAGTGGAGTGGAATGGAGTGGAGAGGAATGAAATAGAATGCAGTGGAATGATTTGGAATCGAATGTGGTGTAATGGAATATAATGGAGTGGAATGGAATGGAGTTGAGTGGAGTGCAGTAAAGTGGAGTGGAGTGGAATGGAGAGGAAAGGAGTAAAATTAAATGGGATGGAATTCAGTGCAGTGGAAAGGAGAAGAGGACAAAAGAACGGAAAGGAAAGGAACGGAACAGTACAGAATGGAATGGAGTGGAGTGGAGTGGAGTGTTTTTTATTGGAGTGCAGTGGAATAAAATGGAATGAAGTGGAATGGAGTGAAAAGGTGTGCACTGGAATGGAGTGGAGTGGAGTGAAGTTGAGTGGAGTGGATCAGACTGCAGTGAAATGGAATGGATTGGAATTTAATGGAATTGAACGGAAAGAAATGGAATGAAACAGAACTTAATGAAGTGGTTTGGAATTGAGTGGAGTGGATCGGAGTGCAGTGGAATGGAATGGAAGGAATGCAAAGGAATGGAACGGAATGGAATGGAATGGCATGCAATGAAGTGGAGTTAAATGCAATGGAATGGAACAGAGTGCAGTGGAGTGGAGAGAAGTGCAGTAGAGTGGAGAGGACTGGAGTGGAATGTAATGGAATGGAGTGGAGTGGAATGGAATGGAGTGGAAATGAATGAAATGGAATGGAGTGCAGTGGAGTGGAGGGGTCTGGAATAGAATGCAATGGAATGGAAAGGAATGTAATGGAATGGAATGGAATGGAACGGAGTGGAATGGAATGGAATGCAATGGAATGTTGAAATTTAATGTGAGCTATTATTGTGCCACTGTACTCCAGTCTGGGTGACAGAGTGAGACCCGGTCGAAATAAAGAATGGAATGGAATGGAATAAAATGGAGCAGAATGGTGTGGGGTGGATTGGAACGTAGGGGAATGGACTGGAGTGGAGTGGAATGTAGTGGTTTGGAATGGAGTTGAGTGGAATGCAGTGGATGGGGGTCGAGTGGAATGCAGTGGAATGGAATTTAATGGAATGGAGTGGAGTAGAGTGGAATTGAGTGGAGTGGAGTGGAATGGTGTGGAGTGGAAAGGAATGGAGTGATATTGAGTTTAATGGAAAGCAACCGAATGGAATGGAATGGAACAGAATGGAATGGAGTGGAGTGGATTGGAATCGAGTGGAGGTGAGTGGATTAGATATTTGTGCAGAGGAATTTAATGGAATGGAATGAAGTATATTGGAGTGCAGTGGAGTGGAATGCAGTGCAGTGGATTGGAATGGAATGGAGTTGAACGGAGTGGAATGGAATAGAGGGGATTGGAATGGAATGGAATGGAAAGGAATGGAATGGTCTGTAATGGATTGGAATACGATGGAATGGTGTGGAACGGAAAGGAACAGAAAGGAGTGGAGTGGAGATGAGACGGGTGGATTGGAGTGCAGTAGAATGGAATGGAATGGAATGAAATGGAATGGAGGGGTATGTAATGGAATGGACTGGAGTGAAGGGATTTGAGTGGAATGGAAAGGAATGGAATGGAGTGGAGAGGAGAGGAGTGGGGTGGAATGAAAATCAAAGGAGTGGAATGGAAAGGAGTGGAATGGAATGGAATGGAAGAGCATGAAATGGAAAGGATCAGAATGGCGTGTTGTGGCCTGGAGTGCAGTGGAGTTGCGTGGAGTGGATGGGAGTGCATTAGGATAGAATGAAAAGTAATGGAATGAAATGGAAATGAAAGTTGTGGAGTAGATTGAAATGGAGTGCAATAGAATGGAGTGGAGTTGACTGGAGTGGATTGGAGTGGACTGGAAAGGAATGGAGTGGAGTGTAATGGAATGGGATGAAATGAAATGGAATGGATTGGAATGGAGTGGAATGGAGTGGAGTTGAATGAAGGGGAATGGAGTGAATAAGAGTGGAGTGGAATGGAGTGGAGTGGGAGGGAATGGAGTGGAATGGAACGGAATGGAAGGGAACAGTACAGAATATAATGGATGGAGATGAGTGGAGTGGAGTGGATCTGAGTGCAGTTGAATGGAATGTAATGAATGGAGTGTAGAAGAGTGCAGTGGATTAGAGTGGATTGGAATGGAATGGAATGGAATGGAATGGAATGGAATGGAATCGTGAAATGAAATGAGAGCTAAGATTGTGCCACTGCACTCCAATCTGGTTGACAGAGAAAGAACCAGTCGAAATAAAGGAAGGAAATGCAATGGAGAAAAATGTAATGGAACGGAATGGAGCAGAGTAGAATCGAATGGAGTGGAGTAGAATCGAACGGAGTGGAATGGAATCGAATAGAGTGGAATGGAATTTATTGAAGTGGCATGGAGTGCAATGGAGTGGAATGGAATGGATTGGTATGGAATGGAGTGGAAAGGAATGCAATGGAGTGGAACAGAGTGGATTGGCTTGGAAGGGAGTGGAATGGAATGAATGGGAGTGGAGTGGAATGGAGGTGAATGTAATGGAATAGAGTGTAATGGAATGGAATGGAAGGGAATAGAATGCAATGGGATGGAGTGGAGTTGAGTGGAGTGTATCAGAGTGCAGAGGAATGGAATGGAATGGAATGGAGAGGAGTAAAAGGATGAGAAGTGGAGTGTAGTGGAGTGGAATGGAGTGGAATGGAATGAAGTTGAGTCTAATGGAATGGAATGGAATGGAGTTGAGTCTAATGGATTGCAAAGGAAGGGAATGGAATGGAATGGAATGGAACTGAGTGGAGTGGAGTTGAGTGGAGTGGATCAGAACGCAGTGGAAATAAAAGGAATGGAAGGAAATGGAGTGGAGTGGAGAGTAATGGAATTGAAAGGAATGGAATGGAATGGTGAAATGAAATGTGAGCTAATACTGTGCCACTTCACTCCATCTGGGTGACAGACTGAGATCTAGTAGAAATAAAAGAATAGAAAGGAATGAAGTAGAATGGAATGGAATGGAGTGCAGTGGAATAGAAGGGAGTGGAATGAAGTGGAGCAGAGTGGAATGGAGTGGATGGGAATGAAGTTGAGTGGAACGGAATGGAATGGAGTGAAATGAAATTGAATAAAGTACAGATGAATGGAATTAAATGGAGTGGAATAGAGTGGAGTGGAGTGGAATGGAGTGGTGTGGAATGGAATACAGTGGAATAGAGATGAATGGGGTGGAATCGATGGAATGGACTGGAGTGTAGTGGAATGGAATGGAGAGGGATGGAAAGGAGTGGAGTGGAGTTGTATTGAGTGAAATCGGTGGAGTGGAATGGAATGGTGTGGATTTGAATGGAGTGGAACACAATGGAATGCAACAGAACGGAACTGAACAGAATGGAACAGTGTGGAGTGGAGTGGAGTGGAGTCGAATGAACTGGAACGGAGTGGAATGGAATGGAGATGAGTGGACTGACATGGAATAGAATGGAATGGAATGAAATGGAATGGAATGGAAAAGAATGGAACAGAACGGAACAGAAACGAGTGGAGTGGAGTGAAGTGGAGTGGACTGAAATGGAGTTCAGTGGAATGGAATGGAATGGAGTGGAATGAAATGGAATGTAATGGAGTGGAATGGAAATGAATGGAAAGAATGGAATGGTGTAATGAAATCTATGCCAAGATTGTGCCACCGCACTCCAGTCTGTTTGACACAATTGGATCAAGTAGAAATAACGGAATTGAAACGAATGGAATAGAGTGGAATGGAATGGAGTGGAGTGGAATGGAATGGAGAAGAATGGAGTTCAGTGGAGTGGAATGGAATGGAGTGGAATGGAGTGGAGTAGAATGGAATGGAAAAGAGTTGAATGGAATGGAGTCTAATTGAGTGGAGTGGAGTGGAATAGAGTTGAATGGAGTGAATTGGAGTGCAGTTTAATGGAATGGAGTGGAATGGAAGGGAGAGGAATGGCACAGAAAGGAAGGGAATGGAACGGAAAGTAATGGAATGGATTGGAGTGGACTGGAGTGGAGTTGAGTCATTTAAGACAGAGGTCAGTGTAATGGAATGAAATGGAGTGTAGTGGAGTGCAGTTGAGTGGAGTGGTGTGAAGTGGAATGGAATGGAAAGGAATGGAAAGGAAGTGAAAGGAGTGAAGTGGCCTGGAATGGAGTAGAGTGGAGAGGATCACAGAGGAGTGGAATGTAATGGGATGGAATGGAATGGATTGGAGTGGAATGGAGTGCAGTGGAGTGGAATGGAGTGAAGTGGAGTGGAATGGAATGAAATGGAATGGTGAAATGAAATGTGAGCTAAGATTGCACCACTGCACTCCAGCCTGGAAGACAGAGTGAGATCCTCTCAAAATGGAGGAATGGAACGAATGGAGTAGAATTGAATGGAATGGAGTTGAGTGGAATGGAATGGAGTGGAATCGATTGGAGTGGAAAGCAGAGGAATGAAGTGGAATGGAGTGCAGTGGAATGGAATGCAGTGGAATGGAGTGGAACGGAGTGGACAAGAAAGGAGTGGAAGGCCGGGCACGGTGGCTCACACCTGTAATCCCAGCACTTTTGTAGGCCGAGGCGGGCGGATCACGAGGTCAGGAGATCGAGACCATCCTGGCTAACACGGTGAAACCCCGTCTCTACTAAAAATACAAAAAATTAGCCGGGCGTGGTAGCGGGCGCCTGTAGTCCCAGCTACTCGGGAGGCTGAGGCAGGAGAATGGCGTGAACCCGGGAGGCGGAGCTTGCAGTGAGCCGAGAGCGCGCCACTGCACTCCAGCCTGGGCGACAGAGCGAGACTCCGTATCAAAAAAAAAAAAAAAAGAAAGAAAGAAAGAAAGAAAGAAAGGAGTGGAATGGAATGGAGTGGAGTGGAGTGGAGTGTAAGGGAGTGGAGTGGAATGGAGTAGAAGGGAGTGGAAAAAAATTGAATGGAATGGAGTGGAATGTAATTGACTGCAGTGGATCGGAGTGTAGTGGAATGGAATGGAATGGAATGGAATGGAATGGAATGGAATGGAATGGAATGGAGTGGAGTGGAGTGGAATGGAGTGAAGTGGACCGGAGTGGAATGGAGTAGCATGGAGTGGAATGGAACGGACGGGAATGGAATGTAATGGAATGAAATGAAAAGGAGAAGAGTTGAGGGGAGCAGAGTGGAATGGAGTGGAATTTTGTGAAATTGACTGGAGTGGAATGGAGTGGAATGGAATGGAATGGAACAGAATAGAATGGAACAGAGTATAGTGGAGTGGAGTGGAGGGGATTGGAGTGAGTCAGAATGGAATGAAATGGAATGGAATGCAGTGATGTTGTGTGGATTGGAGTGGAGTGGAATGGAGTGGAATGGAATGGAATAGAGTAGAATGGAATGGAAAGGAAAATAATGGAAAGGAAAGGAACGTAAAGGAATGGAACATAATAGAATGAAGTGCAGTGGCGTGGAATGAAGCGGAGTTGAGTCGAGTGGAGTTGAATGGAGTGGAGTGGAGTGGAATGGAGTGGAGTGCAGAGGAGTGGAGTGGAGTGGAATGGAATTTAATGGAGAGGAGTGGAATGGAGAGCAGCGCAGTTGAGCTGAGGGGAATGGAACTGAATGGAATGCAATACAATAGAAAGGAATGGAATGGAATGGAATGGAATGGAATGGAATGGAATGGAATGGAATGGAATGGAATACAGTGGAATGCTAAAATGAAATCTGAGCTAAGTTTGTGCAACTGCATTCCAGTCTGCAGTGACAGTGAGAACCGTTCAAAATAATGGAGTGGAATAGAATGGAGAAGAATGGAATGGAATGGAGTGGAGTGAAACTGAATGGAGTGGAATGGAGTGGATTGGAGTGCAATGGAGTGGAGTGGATTTGAGAGGAGTGGAACGGAGTGGACTGGAGAGGAATAGAATGGAATGGAGATGACTGGAATTGAATGGAATGCAGTGGAATGGAGCGGAGTGGAGAAGAATAGATGGGAGTTAAATGGATTGGAATGGAGAGGAATTGAATGGAATAGAGTGGATTGGAATGGAATGGAATGGTGTGGTATGGTGTGGAGTGGAATGGAATGCACTGGAGTGGAAATAAGTGAAGTTTAGTGGAGTTGAGTGGAGAGGAGTGTAATGTAATGTAATGAAGTGAAATGCAGTGTAGTGGAAGGGAGTGGAGTGGAATGGAGTGGAGTGGAATGGAATGGAATGGAAAGGAATGGAACAAATAGGAACGGAGTGGAGTGGAGTTTAGTGGAATGGACCGGATTGCAATGGAATGGAATGGAATGGAATGGAATGGAATGGAATGGAATGGAGTGGACTTTAGTGCAGTAGAGTGGAGTAGAATGGAGTGGAGTGGAGTGGAGTGGAATGAAGAAGAATGGAGTGGAATGGAATTGAGTGGAGTGGAATGGAATGGAACAGAAAGAATTTAATGGAATAGAATGAAATGGAACACAAAGGAACAGAGTGGAGTGGATTGGAGTTTAGAGGAGTGGATCAGAGTACAGGGGAAAGGAAAGGAATGGAGTGAAGTGGATTGGAATGGAATGGAATGGAATGGAATGATGAAACGAAATTTGAACTGTAATTATGCCACTGCAACTGTGTCTGTGTGACAGAGTGAGATCCAGTCGAAATAAAGGAATAGAATGGAATGGAGTAGAATGGAAAGGAATAAAGTGGAGTGGAATTGAATGCAGATAAATGGATTGGAGTGGAGTGGAATGCAGTGGAGTGGAAAGGAGTGGAGTGGAAAGGAGTGCAATTGAGTTGAATGGAATGGAATAGAGTGGAATAGAATGGCATGCGTGGAATGGAGTGGAGTGGGGTGGAATGGAGTGGGATGGAGTTAATTGGATAGGACAGCAGTGGAGAGTAATGGAATTTAGTAATGTGGAATGTAACGGAACGGATGGGAATGGAACAGAATGGAAAGGAGTGTAGAGGTGAGGAGTGTAGTGGATTTCAGTGTAGTGGATCAGAGTGCAGGGGAATGGAAAGGAGTGGAATGGAATGGAATGGAATGGAATGGAATGGAATGGAATGGAAAGAAAAAATGAAATGTGAGATAAGATTGGGCCACTGCACTCCAGTTTGGGTGACAGAGTGAGATTCAGTCGAAATAAAGGAATGGAATAGAATGGAGCAGAATGGAATGTAGTGTAGTGTAGTGTAGTGTAGTGTAGTGTAGTGTAGTAGACTGGACTGGAATGGAGGGAAATGGTGTGAAATGGAGTAGAGTTGAAAAGAGTGGAGTGGAATGGAATGGAGTGTAATGGAATGGAACAAAGTGGAATGGAACTGAACAGAATGGAAAAAAGTGGAGTGGAGTGGAGTGGACTGTATTGGATCAGAGTGCAATGGAATGGAATGGAATGGTAAAAGGAAATGTGAGCTAAAATTGTGCCACTGCACTCCAGTCTGGGAGACCCAGCGAGATCCAATTTAAATAAAGGAATGGAAAGGAATAGAGTAGAATGGAATGGAATGAAGTTGAGAGGAATGGAATAGAGTACAATGGAGTGGAATGGATTGGGTGGGAGTCGAATGGATTGTAGTGGAGTGGAATAGATTGCAACGGAGTGGAATGGAATGTAATGGAATAGAGTGGAACGGAAAAGAATGGATGGGAATGGAGAGCGGTGGAGTGGAATGGAGTGGAGTGTAATGGAGTGGAATGGAGTGGATGGAATGGAGTAGAGTGGAGTGTACTCGAATAGAGGGGAAAGGAGTGGAATGGAATGGTATGGAGTGTAGTGTAGTGGACTGGATTGGAGTTGAGTGGAGAGGATCAGAGAGCAGTTGGAAAGAAAGCAATGAAACGGAATGGAGTGGAGTGGAGTGGAGTGAAATGGAGTGGAATGGAGTGGAATAGAATAGAGTGGAGAGGAAAGGAATGGAATGGAATGGAATGGAATGGAATGGAACAAAACGGAGTGGAAAGGAGTGGATTTGATTGGAATGGAAAGGAATACAGTATAATGGAATGGAATGGAGTGGAATGAAATGGACTGGAGTGGAGTGGAAGTGAATGGAATGCTGAGGAATTGAGTGGAGTGGAGTGAAGTGGAGTTTAGTTTAATGGAATGGAGCAGACTGGAATGGAATGGCATGGAGTGAAATGGAATGGAATGGAATGGAATGAAATGGAAAGGAAAGCAATGGTGTGAACTGGAGCTTAATGGAAAGGAGGGGAGTTGAGCGGAATGGAATGTAGTGGATTGTAATGGAGGGGAATGTAGCGAAACGTGGTGGAGTGAGGTGGATTGGAGTGGAATGTAATGGACAGGAATGGCATTTAGTGGAATGGAGATGAATTGAGTGAAATGGAAAGGAATGGAATGGAGTGGAGAAGAATAGAATGGAGGGGGCTGGAGTGGAGAAGAGTAGAATGAAGGGGAGTGGATTGCAGTAGAGTGAAATGGAGTGGAATGGAGTGAAATGGAATGGAATTGAATGGAGTGGAATGGAATGCAATGGAATGGAATGGAATGGAATATAGTGGAGTGGCGTGGAGTCTAATGGGGCGGAATGGAGGGGAATGGAATTAAATGAAGTGGAGGAGAATGGATTGGAGTGCAATGGAATGGAGTGGATTGGAACGGAATGGAACGGAACGGTATGGCAACGAATGGCATAGAATGGAATACAGTGGAGTGGCATGGACTGGTGTAGAGTCAAGTGGAGTGGATCGGAGTGCTGTGGAATGGAATGGAATGGAAATGAGTGGAGTGGAGCAGATTGGAGTGGAGTGCAGTAGAATGGAGTGGAAGGGAGAAGAGTGGAGTGGAATGGAGTGGAACGGAATGGAAAGGAAATAAACGGAATGGAATGGAATGGATTAGAATGGAATGAAACAGATCAAAATGGACTGGAGTGGAGTGGAGTAGAGTGGAGGGGAACGGAGTGGAATGGAATGGAATGGAATGGAGTTAAAGGGAATGGAGTAGAATGGAGGGGAGGAGAATGGAATGGAGTGGAATTGAACAGAATGGAATGTAATGGTATGGAATGGAATGGCATGGAAGGGAATGGAGTGGAATGGTGTGGAATGGTGTGGAGTCAAGTGGAGTGAATTGGAGTAATATATAATGGAATGGAATGGAATGGAAACTAGTGGAGTGGAGTGCAGTGTAGTGTAGTGTAGTGTAGTGAAATGGAGTGGAAAAGACTGGAGTTCAGTGGAGTGGAATGGAATGGAATGGAAAGGGAAGGAGTGGAATGGGATGGAATGGAGTTTAATGGAATGGAGAGGAGTGGAGTGGAGTGGAGTGGAGTGGAGTAGAATGGAGAGCAATGGAGTGAAACGGAATGGAGTGGAATGGAGCGGAGTGGAATGTATTGGAATGAAATGGAGTGGAATGGAATGGAACGGATTGGAATCCTGTGGCGTTAAGGGGAATTTTTCAGAGTGGAGTGAAGTAGAGTGGATTGCAATGGATTGGAGTAGGATGGAATAGAGTGGAATGGAGTGGAGTGGAATGGAATGTATGGTATTGAATGGAATTGAATGGAATTAAATGGAGTAGATGTGACTGGAGTGGAATGTAATGGCGTGTAAAGAAATAGAGTGGAGTTTAAAGGAATGGAATCAAAGGGAATGCAATGGAATAGAACACAATGGAATAGAAAGTAACAGAACGGACTGGAATGGAATGGAGTGGATTGGAATGGAGTGAAGTGGAATGGATAGGAATGGAGTGGAATGGAATGGAGTGGAATGTAGTGGAATGGAGTCCAATGGAATGGAGTGGAGTAGAGTGAAGTGCAGTGGAGTGGAGTGGAATAGAGTGCAATGGAGAGAAATCTAGTGGATTAGAATGGAGTAGAGTGGAATGGAATGGATTTGAGTGGAGTTAAGTGGAGTGGAGTTGAGTGGATTGGATCAGAGTGCAGTGGAATGGAGTGGAATGGAATGAAAAGGAATGGAATGGAGAGGAGTGGAATGAAATGGAATGGAAAGGTGAAATAGAATGTGAGCTACGATTGTGCCACTGCACTCCAGTCTGGGTGACAGAGTCAGATTCAGTCGAAATTAAGAAATGGAATAGAATGGAGCTGAATGGAATGGAGTGGATTGGTTTGCAGTGGAGTGGAGTAGACAGCAGTGGAATCGACGGGAAAGGAGTGAAATGGAGTTCAGTGGAATGGAGTTGAGTGGAATGAAATGGAGTGGAATGGAAAGGAATGGAACAGAAATGCGTGGAATGCACTGGAGTGGAGTGGGGAGGAGTGGTGTGGAGTCAAGTGGAGTGGATCAGAGTGCAGTGGAATGGAATGGAATGGAATGGAATAGAATGGAATGGAATGTAGATGAGTGGAGTCCAGTGGAGTGGAATCAAATGGAATTGAGTGGAGTGGCATGGAATATAGTGGAATGAAATGGAGTGGAGTGGAGTGAAATGGAATTTAACTGAATGGAGTAGAGTGGATTGGAGTGCAGTGGAATGGAGAAGAAAGGATTGCAATGGAGTCAAATGGAGTGGTGTGGAAAGGAGTGGAGTGGAAGGTAATGAAGTGAAATCGAGTGGAATGGAGTGGAATGAAATGGAATGGAATGGAAGGGAATACTGTGTATTTGAATGGAGAGGATAAAAATGGAATGAAATGGAGTTGAGTGGAATGGAGAAGAGAGGAATCGAATGGTGTGGAATGGAGTGAAATGGAATAGAATGGATTGGAATTAAATGGAATTGAGTGAAGTGGAGTGGAGTGGAAAGGAGTGGAATGGAATGGAGTGGATTGGAATGGAATGGACTGGGATGGAACTGAATGGATTGGAACGGGTCTGAACGGACTGAAGTGGAGTGGAGTGGTGTCAAAATGAGTGGAGTTGAATGGATTGTAATGGAGTTTAAAGCAGTGGAGTAGAATGGAATGGAGTGGAATGGAATGGAGTGGAATGGAACACAACAGAACAAAAGGTTATGGAACGAAATGGCGCGGAAGAGAAGGAAGTAGATAGGCATGGAGTGGTGTGGAGTCAAGTGGATTGGACCGGAGTGCAGTGGAATGGAAAGTAAAGGAATGGAATGGAATGGAGTAGAATGGAAAGGAATAAAGTGGAGTGGAATTGAATGCAGATAAATGGATTGGAGTGGAGTGGAATGCAGTGGAGTGGAAAGGAGTGGAGTGGAAAGGAGTGCAATTGAGTTGAATGGAATGGAATAGAGTGGAATAGAATGGCATGCGTGGAATGGAGTGGAGTGGGGTGGAATGGAGTGGGATGGAGTTAATTGGATAGGACAGCAGTGGAGAGTAATGGAATTTAGTAATGTGGAATGTAACGGAACGGATGGGAATGGAACAGAATGGAAAGGAGTGTAGAGGTGAGGAGTGTAGTGGATTTCAGTGTAGTGGATCAGAGTGCAGGGGAATGGAAAGGAGTGGAATGGAATGGAATGGAATGGAATGGAATGGAATGGAAAGAAAAAATGAAATGTGAGATAAGATTGGGCCACTGCACTCCAGTTTGGGTGACAGAGTGAGATTCAGTCGAAATAAAGGAATGGAATAGAATGGAGCAGAATGGAATGTAGTGTAGTGTAGTGTAGTGTAGTGTAGTGTAGTGTAGTAGACTGGACTGGAATGGAGGGAAATGGTGTGAAATGGAGTAGAGTTGAAAAGAGTGGAGTGGAATGGAATGGAGTGTAATGGAATGGAACAAAGTGGAATGGAACTGAACAGAATGGAAAAAAGTGGAGTGGAGTGGAGTGGACTGTATTGGATCAGAGTGCAATGGAATGGAATGGAATGGTAAAAGGAAATGTGAGCTAAAATTGTGCCACTGCACTCCAGTCTGGGAGACCCAGCGAGATCCAATTTAAATAAAGGAATGGAAAGGAATAGAGTAGAATGGAATGGAATGAAGTTGAGAGGAATGGAATAGAGTACAATGGAGTGGAATGGATTGGGTGGGAGTCGAATGGATTGTAGTGGAGTGGAATAGATTGCAACGGAGTGGAATGGAATGTAATGGAATAGAGTGGAACGGAAAAGAATGGATGGGAATGGAGAGCGGTGGAGTGGAATGGAGTGGAGTGTAATGGAGTGGAATGGAGTGGATGGAATGGAGTAGAGTGGAGTGTACTCGAATAGAGGGGAAAGGAGTGGAATGGAATGGTATGGAGTGTAGTGTAGTGGACTGGATTGGAGTTGAGTGGAGAGGATCAGAGAGCAGTTGGAAAGAAAGCAATGAAACGGAATGGAGTGGAGTGGAGTGGAGTGAAATGGAGTGGAATGGAGTGGAATAGAATAGAGTGGAGAGGAAAGGAATGGAATGGAATGGAATGGAATGGAATGGAACAAAACGGAGTGGAAAGGAGTGGATTTGATTGGAATGGAAAGGAATACAGTATAATGGAATGGAATGGAGTGGAATGAAATGGACTGGAGTGGAGTGGAAGTGAATGGAATGCTGAGGAATTGAGTGGAGTGGAGTGAAGTGGAGTTTAGTTTAATGGAATGGAGCAGACTGGAATGGAATGGCATGGAGTGAAATGGAATGGAATGGAATGGAATGAAATGGAAAGGAAAGCAATGGTGTGAACTGGAGCTTAATGGAAAGGAGGGGAGTTGAGCGGAATGGAATGTAGTGGATTGTAATGGAGGGGAATGTAGCGAAACGTGGTGGAGTGAGGTGGATTGGAGTGGAATGTAATGGACAGGAATGGCATTTAGTGGAATGGAGATGAATTGAGTGAAATGGAAAGGAATGGAATGGAGTGGAGAAGAATAGAATGGAGGGGGCTGGAGTGGAGAAGAGTAGAATGAAGGGGAGTGGATTGCAGTAGAGTGAAATGGAGTGGAATGGAGTGAAATGGAATGGAATTGAATGGAGTGGAATGGAATGCAATGGAATGGAATGGAATGGAATATAGTGGAGTGGCGTGGAGTCTAATGGGGCGGAATGGAGGGGAATGGAATTAAATGAAGTGGAGGAGAATGGATTGGAGTGCAATGGAATGGAGTGGATTGGAACGGAATGGAACGGAACGGTATGGCAACGAATGGCATAGAATGGAATACAGTGGAGTGGCATGGACTGGTGTAGAGTCAAGTGGAGTGGATCGGAGTGCTGTGGAATGGAATGGAATGGAAATGAGTGGAGTGGAGCAGATTGGAGTGGAGTGCAGTAGAATGGAGTGGAAGGGAGAAGAGTGGAGTGGAATGGAGTGGAACGGAATGGAAAGGAAATAAACGGAATGGAATGGAATGGATTAGAATGGAATGAAACAGATAAAAATGGACTGGAGTGGAGTGGAGTAGAGTGGAGGGGAATGGAGTGGAATGGAATGGAATGGAATGGAGTTAAAGGGAATGGAGTAGAATGGAGGGGAGGAGAATGGAATGGAGTGGAATTGAACAGAATGGAATGTAATGGTATGGAATGGAATGGCATGGAAGGGAATGGAGTGGAATGGTGTGGAATGGTGTGGAGTCAAGTGGAGTGAATTGGAGTAATATATAATGGAATGGAATGGAATGGAAACTAGTGGAGTGGAGTGCAGTGTAGTGTAGTGTAGTGTAGTGAAATGGAGTGGAAAAGACTGGAGTTCAGTGGAGTGGAATGGAATGGAATGGAAAGGGAAGGAGTGGAATGGGATGGAATGGAGTTTAATGGAATGGAGAGGAGTGGAGTGGAGTGGAGTAGAATGGAGAGCAATGGAGTGAAACGGAATGGAGTGGAATGGAGTGGAGTGGAATGTATTGGAATGAAATGGAGTGGAATGGAATGGAACGGATTGGAATCCTGTGGCGTTAAGGGGAATTTTTCAGAGTGGAGTGAAGTAGAGTGGATTGCAATGGATTGGAGTAGGATGGAATAGAGTGGAATGGAGTGGAGTGGAATGGAATGTATGGTATTGAATGGAATTGAATGGAATTAAATGGAGTAGATGTGACTGGAGTGGAATGTAATGGCGTGTAAAGAAATAGAGTGGAGTTTAAAGGAATGGAATCAAAGGGAATGCAATGGAATAGAACACAATGGAATAGAAAGTAACAGAACGGACTGGAATGGAATGGAGTGGATTGGAATGGAGTGAAGTGGAATGGATAGGAATGGAGTGGAATGGAATGGAGTGGAATGTAGTGGAATGGAGTCCAATGGAATGGAGTGGAGTAGAGTGAAGTGCAGTGGAGTGGAGTGGAATAGAGTGCAATGGAGAGAAATCTAGTGGATTAGAATGGAGTAGAGTGGAATGGAATGGATTTGAGTGGAGTTAAGTGGAGTGGAGTTGAGTGGATTGGATCAGAGTGCAGTGGAATGGAGTGGAATGGAATGAAAAGGAATGGAATGGAGAGGAGTGGAATGAAATGGAATGGAAAGGTGAAATAGAATGTGAGCTACGATTGTGCCACTGCACTCCAGTCTGGGTGACAGAGTCAGATTCAGTCGAAATTAAGAAATGGAATAGAATGGAGCTGAATGGAATGGAGTGGATTGGTTTGCAGTGGAGTGGAGTAGACAGCAGTGGAATCGACGGGAAAGGAGTGAAATGGAGTTCAGTGGAATGGAGTTGAGTGGAATGAAATGGAGTGGAATGGAAAGGAATGGAACAGAAATGCGTGGAATGCACTGGAGTGGAGTGGGGAGGAGTGGTGTGGAGTCAAGTGGAGTGGATCAGAGTGCAGTGGAATGGAATGGAATGGAATGGAATGGAATGTAGATGAGTGGAGTCCAGTGGAGTGGAATCAAATGGAATTGAGTGGAGTGGCATGGAATATAGTGGAATGAAATGGAGTGGAGTGGAGTGAAATGGAATTTAACTGAATGGAGTAGAGTGGATTGGAGTGCAGTGGAATGGAGAAGAAAGGATTGCAATGGAGTCAAATGGAGTGGTGTGGAAAGGAGTGGAGTGGAAGGTAATGAAGTGAAATCGAGTGGAATGGAGTGGAATGAAATGGAATGGAATGGAAGGGAATACTGTGTATTTGAATGGAGAGGATAAAAATGGAATGAAATGGAGTTGAGTGGAATGGAGAAGAGAGGAATCGAATGGTGTGGAATGGAGTGAAATGGAATAGAATGGGTTGGAATTAAATGGAATTGAGTGAAGTGGAGTGGAGTGGAAAGGAGTGGAATGGAATGGAGTGGATTGGAATGGAATGGACTGGGATGGAACTGAATGGATTGGAACGGGTCTGAACGGACTGAAGTGGAGTGGAGTGGTGTCAAAATGAGTGGAGTTGAATGGATTGTAATGGAGTTTAAAGCAGTGGAGTAGAATGGAATGGAGTGGAATGGAATGGAGTGGAATGGAACACAACAGAACAAAAGGTTATGGAACGAAATGGCGCAGAAGAGAAGGAAGTAGATAGGCATGGAGTGGTGTGGAGTCAAGTGGATTGGACCGGAGTGCAGTGGAATGGAAAGTAAAGGAATGGAATGGAATGGAGTAGAATGGAAAGGAATAAAGTGGAGTGGAATTGAATGCAGATAAATGGATTGGAGTGGAGTGGAATGCAGTGGAGTGGAAAGGAGTGGAGTGGAAAGGAGTGCAATTGAGTTGAATGGAATGGAATAGAGTGGAATAGAATGGCATGCGTGGAATGGAGTGGAGTGGGGTGGAATGGAGTGGGATGGAGTTAATTGGATAGGACAGCAGTGGAGAGTAATGGAATTTAGTAATGTGGAATGTAACGGAACGGATGGGAATGGAACAGAATGGAAAGGAGTGTAGAGGTGAGGAGTGTAGTGGATTTCAGTGTAGTGGATCAGAGTGCAGGGGAATGGAAAGGAGTGGAATGGAATGGAATGGAATGGAATGGAATGGAATGGAAAGAAAAAATGAAATGTGAGATAAGATTGGGCCACTGCACTCCAGTTTGGGTGACAGAGTGAGATTCAGTCGAAATAAAGGAATGGAATAGAATGGAGCAGAATGGAATGTAGTGTAGTGTAGTGTAGTGTAGTGTAGTGTAGTGTAGTGTAGTAGACTGGACTGGAATGGAGGGAAATGGTGTGAAATGGAGTAGAGTTGAAAAGAGTGGAGTGGAATGGAATGGAGTGTAATGGAATGGAACAAAGTGGAATGGAACTGAACAGAATGGAAAAAAGTGGAGTGGAGTGGAGTGGACTGTATTGGATCAGAGTGCAATGGAATGGAATGGAATGGTAAAAGGAAATGTGAGCTAAAATTGTGCCACTGCACTCCAGTCTGGGAGACCCAGCGAGATCCAATTTAAATAAAGGAATGGAAAGGAATAGAGTAGAATGGAATGGAATGAAGTTGAGAGGAATGGAATAGAGTACAATGGAGTGGAATGGATTGGGTGGGAGTCGAATGGATTGTAGTGGAGTGGAATAGATTGCAACGGAGTGGAATGGAATGTAATGGAATAGAGTGGAACGGAAAAGAATGGATGGGAATGGAGAGCGGTGGAGTGGAATGGAGTGGAGTGTAATGGAGTGGAATGGAGTGGATGGAATGGAGTAGAGTGGAGTGTACTCGAATAGAGGGGAAAGGAGTGGAATGGAATGGTATGGAGTGTAGTGTAGTGGACTGGATTGGAGTTGAGTGGAGAGGATCAGAGAGCAGTTGGAAAGAAAGCAATGAAACGGAATGGAGTGGAGTGGAGTGGAGTGAAATGGAGTGGAATGGAGTGGAATAGAATAGAGTGGAGAGGAAAGGAATGGAATGGAATGGAATGGAATGGAATGGAACAAAACGGAGTGGAAAGGAGTGGATTTGATTGGAATGGAAAGGAATACAGTATAATGGAATGGAATGGAGTGGAATGAAATGGACTGGAGTGGAGTGGAAGTGAATGGAATGCTGAGGAATTGAGTGGAGTGGAGTGAAGTGGAGTTTAGTTTAATGGAATGGAGCAGACTGGAATGGAATGGCATGGAGTGAAATGGAATGGAATGGAATGGAATGAAATGGAAAGGAAAGCAATGGTGTGAACTGGAGCTTAATGGAAAGGAGGGGAGTTGAGCGGAATGGAATGTAGTGGATTGTAATGGAGGGGAATGTAGCGAAACGTGGTGGAGTGAGGTGGATTGGAGTGGAATGTAATGGACAGGAATGGCATTTAGTGGAATGGAGATGAATTGAGTGAAATGGAAAGGAATGGAATGGAGTGGAGAAGAATAGAATGGAGGGGGCTGGAGTGGAGAAGAGTAGAATGAAGGGGAGTGGATTGCAGTAGAGTGAAATGGAGTGGAATGGAGTGAAATGGAATGGAATTGAATGGAGTGGAATGGAATGCAATGGAATGGAATGGAATGGAATATAGTGGAGTGGCGTGGAGTCTAATGGGGCGGAATGGAGGGGAATGGAATTAAATGAAGTGGAGGAGAATGGATTGGAGTGCAATGGAATGGAGTGGATTGGAACGGAATGGAACGGAACGGTATGGCAACGAATGGCATAGAATGGAATACAGTGGAGTGGCATGGACTGGTGTAGAGTCAAGTGGAGTGGATCGGAGTGCTGTGGAATGGAATGGAATGGAAATGAGTGGAGTGGAGCAGATTGGAGTGGAGTGCAGTAGAATGGAGTGGAAGGGAGAAGAGTGGAGTGGAATGGAGTGGAACTGAATGGAAAGGAAATAAACGGAATGGAATGGAATGGATTAGAATGGAATGAAACAGACCAAAATGGACTGGAGTGGAGTGGAGTAGAGTGGAGGGGAACGGAGTGGAATGGAATGGAATGGAATGGAGTTAAAGGGAATGGAGTAGAATGGAGGGGAGGAGAATGGAATGGAGTGGAATTGAACAGAATGGAATGTAATGGTATGGAATGGAATGGCATGGAAGGGAATGGAGTGGAATGGTGTGGAATGGTGTGGAGTCAAGTGGAGTGAATTGGAGTAATATATAATGGAATGGAATGGAATGGAAACTAGTGGAGTGGAGTGCAGTGTAGTGTAGTGTAGTGTAGTGAAATGGAGTGGAAAAGACTGGAGTTCAGTGGAGTGGAATGGAATGGAATGGAAAGGGAAGGAGTGGAATGGGATGGAATGGAGTTTAATGGAATGGAGAGGAGTGGAGTGGAGTGGAGTGGAGTGGAGTAGAATGGAGAGCAATGGAGTGAAACGGAATGGAGTGGAATGGAGCGGAGTGGAATGTATTGGAATGAAATGGAGTGGAATGGAATGGAACGGATTGGAATCCTGTGGCGTTAAGGGGAATTTTTCAGAGTGGAGTGAAGTAGAGTGGATTGCAATGGATTGGAGTAGGATGGAATAGAGTGGAATGGAGTGGAGTGGAATGGAATGTATGGTATTGAATGGAATTGAATGGAATTAAATGGAGTAGATGTGACTGGAGTGGAATGTAATGGCGTGTAAAGAAATAGAGTGGAGTTTAAAGGAATGGAATCAAAGGGAATGCAATGGAATAGAACACAATGGAATAGAAAGTAACAGAACGGACTGGAATGGAATGGAGTGGATTGGAATGGAGTGAAGTGGAATGGATAGGAATGGAGTGGAATGGAATGGAGTGGAATGTAGTGGAATGGAGTCCAATGGAATGGAGTGGAGTAGAGTGAAGTGCAGTGGAGTGGAGTGGAATAGAGTGCAATGGAGAGAAATCTAGTGGATTAGAATGGAGTAGAGTGGAATGGAATGGATTTGAGTGGAGTTAAGTGGAGTGGAGTTGAGTGGATTGGATCAGAGTGCAGTGGAATGGAGTGGAATGGAATGAAAAGGAATGGAATGGAGAGGAGTGGAATGAAATGGAATGGAAAGGTGAAATAGAATGTGAGCTACGATTGTGCCACTGCACTCCAGTCTGGGTGACAGAGTCAGATTCAGTCGAAATTAAGAAATGGAATAGAATGGAGCTGAATGGAATGGAGTGGATTGGTTTGCAGTGGAGTGGAGTAGACAGCAGTGGAATCGACGGGAAAGGAGTGAAATGGAGTTCAGTGGAATGGAGTTGAGTGGAATGAAATGGAGTGGAATGGAAAGGAATGGAACAGAAATGCGTGGAATGCACTGGAGTGGAGTGGGGAGGAGTGGTGTGGAGTCAAGTGGAGTGGATCAGAGTGCAGTGGAATGGAATGGAATGGAATGGAATAGAATGGAATGGAATGTAGATGAGTGGAGTCCAGTGGAGTGGAATCAAATGGAATTGAGTGGAGTGGCATGGAATATAGTGGAATGAAATGGAGTGGAGTGGAGTGAAATGGAATTTAACTGAATGGAGTAGAGTGGATTGGAGTGCAGTGGAATGGAGAAGAAAGGATTGCAATGGAGTCAAATGGAGTGGTGTGGAAAGGAGTGGAGTGGAAGGTAATGAAGTGAAATCGAGTGGAATGGAGTGGAATGAAATGGAATGGAATGGAAGGGAATACTGTGTATTTGAATGGAGAGGATAAAAATGGAATGAAATGGAGTTGAGTGGAATGGAGAAGAGAGGAATCGAATGGTGTGGAATGGAGTGAAATGGAATAGAATGGATTGGAATTAAATGGAATTGAGTGAAGTGGAGTGGAGTGGAAAGGAGTGGAATGGAATGGAGTGGATTGGAATGGAATGGACTGGGATGGAACTGAATGGATTGGAACGGGTCTGAACGGACTGAAGTGGAGTGGAGTGGTGTCAAAATGAGTGGAGTTGAATGGATTGTAATGGAGTTTAAAGCAGTGGAGTAGAATGGAATGGAGTGGAATGGAATGGAGTGGAATGGAACACAACAGAACAAAAGGTTATGGAACGAAATGGCGCGGAAGAGAAGGAAGTAGATAGGCATGGAGTGGTGTGGAGTCAAGTGGATTGGACCGGAGTGCAGTGGAATGGAAAGTAAAGGAATGGAATGGAAAGGAATAGAATGGAATGGAGTGGAAAGGAATGGAATATAACGGAATGGAATGGAATGGAATGGAATGGAATGGAATGGAATGGAATGGAATGGAATGGAATGGAATGGAATGGAATGGAATGGAATAGAATGGAACGGAACGGAACAGAATGGTGAAATGAAATGTGAGCTAAGATTGTGCCACTGAACTCCAGTCTGTGTGACAGAGTAAGATTCATTCGAAATAAAGGAATGGAATGAAATGCAGCTGATAGGAATAAAACAGAGTGGAGTATAGTGGAGTGGAGTGGATTAGAGAGGAGTGGAAAAGAGGGGAATGGAGCGAAATGGCGTGGAGTGATAAAAAAAGTGAAGTGGAATTGAATGGAGTGGAATGGAACAGAACAGAATGGAACAGCAGGGAGTGTTATGGAGTGGAGTGTCTTGGAGTGTTGTGGAGTCAAGAGGAGTGGATCAGAGTGAAGTGGAGTGGAATGGAATAGAATGGAATAGGGTGGAGTAGAGTGGAGTGTTAAGGAGTGGAACGGGGTGAAACGGAGGGGAATTGAATGGAATGGAGTGGAGTGGAGTGGAATGAAATGGAAAGAAATGGAATTGAGGGTAATGGAAATGAGTGGAATTAAATGGAATTGATTGGAATGCAGTGGATTGGAGTGGAATTGAGTAGAATGGAGTGCAATGGAGTGAAATGGACTGGAGTGGAATGGAGTGTAGTAGAATAAAAAGGAATGAAATGGAGTGGAATGGAATGGAGTGGAGAGGAATGGAATAAATTTGAACATAATGCACTAGAATGGAATGGATGGGAATGGACAGGTGTGGAATGGAATGGAGTGGAATGGAGTGGAGAGGAATGGACTGGAATGGACTGGAATGGAGTTAAAGGGAGTGGATTAGAATATAGTGGAGTGGAATTGAATGGAGTGGAATGGATCAAAATGGAACGTAACGGTATGAAACGGAATGGCGTGGAATGGAACGGAGTTGAGTGGCGTGGAGTGTTGTGGAGTCAAGTGGAGTAGTTTAGAGTGCACTGGAATGGAACGGAATGGAATGGAATGGAATGGAATAGAATGGAATGGAAAGAAGTGGAGTGGAGAGGAGAGGATTAAATGAATTGGAGTGGAGTGGAGGAGTGGAGTGGAGTGGAATGGAATGGAGTACATTGGAATGAGTGGAATGGAATGGAGTGGATTGCAGTGGACTGGAATGGAATGGAGTGCAACGGAATGGAGTGGAGTTTAATGGAATGGAGTAGAGTGGAGTAGAGTCGAACGGAGCAGAATGGAATGCAACAGAGTGGAGTGGAATGGAATGGATTGGAATTTCGTGGAATGAAATGGAGTGAAATGGAGTGGAATGGAAAGGAAAGGAATGGAATAGAATGGAATGGAATGGAATGCTGGGGAGTTGAGAGTAGTGTATAACAGTGGAATGAAATGGAGTGAAGTGGAACGGATAGGAGTGGAATGGAATGGAGTGGAATGGAAGGAAATAAAATGGAATGGAATGGAGGGGATTGGGGTAGAGTGGAGTGGAGTGGTGTTGAATATAGTGGATGGGAGTGCAGAGGAATGGAAAGGAATGGAATGGAATGCAATGGAATGGAATGGAATTAAGTGGAATGGAATGGAGTGGATTTTAATGGAATGGAGTGGAATAGAGTGGAGTGGACTCGAATGGAGCAGAATGGAGTGTAATGGAGTGAAACGGAGTGGAGTGCAATGCAGCGGAGTGGAACGAAATGGAAAAGAAATGGAGTGGAATGGAGTGGAATGGAATGGAATGGAAAGGAATGCTGTGGATTTCAGGGTAGTGTATCACAGTGGATTGAAATGTAGTGGAGTAGAATGGATAGGAGTGGAATGGAATGGAGTGAAATGGATTGGAATGGAATGGAATGAAATGGAATGGAATGGAGTAGAGTGAAGTGGAGGGCAGAGGAGTAGAATGGAGTGGAATGGAATGGAGTTGAGGGGAATGGAATGGAACTGAAGAGAATGCAATGGAGTGGAACAGAATGGAATGGAATGGATGGGAAAGGACTGGAGAGGAGTGGAATCGAATGGAGTGGAGTAGAATGGTGAAGAATGGAGTGGAATAGAGTGGAATGGAATGCAGTGGAATGTAGTGGAATGAAATTGAGTGGAGTGGAATGGAGTGAAGTTCAATGGAATGGAGAGGAATGGAGAGAAATCTAGCGGATTGGAATGGATTGGAGTGGAATGCAATGGAATGGAATGAAGTGCAACAGAATGAAACGGAATGGACTTGAATGGAAGGGAATGGAGTGGAGTGGATTGGAGTTGAGAAGAGTGGATGGGAGTGCAGAGGAATGGAATGGATTGGAATGGAATGGAATGGAGTGGAATGGTGAAATGAAATGAGAGCTAAGATTGTGCCACCACACTCCAGTCTGCGTGAAAGAGAGAGATTCAGTCGTAATAAATGAATGGAATGGAATGGAGCTGAATGGAATGGAGTGGAGTGGAGGGCAAGGGAGTGGAGTGTAAGAGGGTGGAATCGAGGGGAATGGAGTTAAATGGAGTGGACTGGAATGGAATGGAGTGGAATGTAATGGAGTAGAATGGAACGGAACGGAACGGCATGGAACGGAAAGGTGTGGAGTGACGGTCAGTGGTGTGGAGTCAAGTGGAGTGTATCAGAGTGCAGTGGAAAGGAATGGAATGTAAAGGAGTTGAGTGGAGTGGAGTGGTGTGGAATGGGGTGGAATGGAAAGGAGTGGATTGGAATGGAGTGGAGTGGAGTGGAATGGAATGGGACAGAATGGAACGAAGTGGAAAGCAATGGAGTGAAGTTTAATTGAATGGAGTGCAGTGGAATGGAGTGGAATGGAGAAGAATGGAATTCAATGGAGTCAAACGGAGTGGAGTGGAATGGAGTGGAGTGGAATGTAATGGAATGAAATGGAGTGGACTAGAGTGGACTGGAATGAATTTAAATTGCATACTTTAAAGTTGAGGGGAGTGAATAAGTGTGGCATGAAATGGAGTGGGGTGGAATGCAGTGGAGAGGAATGGAAAGGAGTGAAATGGGATGGAAGGGAATGGAAAGGAATGTAATGGAATGGAGTGGATTTGGGTGGAGTGGAGTGGAAAGAAGTGGAATGGAATGGAGTAGAGTGGAATGGAATGGAATGGAATGGAATGGAATGGAATGGAATGGAATGGAACAGAATGGAATGGAACAGGTATTAACGTACTGGAGTGGAGTAGCAGAATGGAGTGGAGTGGAATGGAGTGGAATAGAGTTTAAGGGAGTGGAATAGAACGGAGTGGAGTGGAATGGAATGGAGTGGAATGGAACAGAACTAAACGGAACGTTATAGAATGGAACGGCATGGAATGGAAGGAAGTGGAGTGGCATGCCATGGCGTGGAGAGAAGTGAAATGGATAGGAGTGCAGTGGAATGGAATGGAATGGAATAGAATTCAACGGAGTGGGGTGGAGTGGAGTGGAATGGAGTGGAATGGAATGGAGCAGAAGGAAATGGAATGGAATCGAATGTAATGCAATGGAATGGAACAGAAATGAGTTGAACGGAATGGACTGAAACATACTGGAGTGGAGAGGACTGGAGTGGAACAGAGTGGAGTGGAATGGAGTGGAATGGAATGGAGTGGAATGTAGTGGAATGGAGTGGAATGGAATGGAGTGGAGTGCAGTGGAGTGGAGTGAAGTTCATCGGAGTGGGGTGGAATGGAGTAGAATGGAGACAAATCTAGTGTATTGGAATATAGTGGATTAGAATGAAATGGAATGGAATGGAATCGAATGAAATGGAATGGAATGGAATGGAATGGAAGGGAGTGCAGTGGAGTGGATTGGAGTTGAGTGCAATGGACGGGAGTTCAGAGGGATGGCATGGATTGGAATGGAATGGAATGGAATGAAATGGAATGGAGTGAAGTGGAATGGAATGGAATGGAAAGGTGAAATTAAATGTGAGCTAAGATTGTGCCACTGCACTCCAGTCTGGGTGACAGAGTGAGATTCAGTCAAACTAAAGGAATGGAATGGAATGGAGCTGAATGTAATTGAGTGGAGTGGAGGGCAGTGGAGTGGAGTGGAGGGGATGAATTCGAGGGTAATAGAGTGAAACGGAGTGGAGTGGAATGGAGTGGAGTGGACGGGAATGCAGTGGAATGGAATGGAACAGAATGGAACAGCATTGAACGGAGCGGAGTGCAGTGACGGGCAGTGGTGTGGAGCCAAGTGGAGTGGATAAGAGTGCAGTGGAATAGAATGGAATGTAAAGAAGCTGAGTGGAGTGGAGTGCAGTGCAGTGGAGTGGAATGGAGTGGAAAAGAATGGAGTGGAGTGGATTGGGATGGAATGGAATGGACTGGAAAGCAATGGAGTGAAGTTTAATGGAATGGAGGGGAGTGGAGTGGACTGTATCGGATCGGAGTTCAATGGAATGGAATGGAATAGAAAGGAATGGAATGGAATGGAAAAGTGAAATGAAGTATGAGCTAAGACTGTGACACTGCATTCCAGTCTGGGTGACAGAGTGAGATTCATTCGAAATAAAGGAATGGAATGGAGTGGAGCTGCAAGGAATGAAATGGAGTGGAGTATAGGGGAGTGGAGTGGATATGAAAGGAGTGGAATCAAGGAGAATGGAGTGAAATGGCGTGAATTGATAGAAAAAAAGTGGAGTGGAATTGAATGGAGTGGAATGGAACAGAACAGAGTAGAAAGGCCAGGAATGGTACGGAGTGGAGTGTCATGGAGTGTTGTGGAGTCAACAGGAGTGGATCAGTGTGAAGTGGAGTGGAATGGAATGGAAGGGAATACAGTGGAGTGGAGTGGACTGTTGTGGAGTGGAATGTAGTGAAATGGAGGGGAATGGAATGGAATGCAATGGAAGGGAATGGAATGGAGTGGAATGTAGAGGAGTGGAGTGGAATGAAATGGAAAGGAATGGAACTGAGGGAAATGGAAAGGAGTGGAATTAAATGGAAGGATTGGAATGCAGTGGAGTGGAGTAGAATCGAGTAGAATAGAGTGCAAGGGAGTGAAATGGACTGCAGAGGAATGGAGTGTAGTAGAATGTAAAGGAATGAAATGGAGTGAAATGGAGTGGAATGGAATGGAGAGGAATGGAATGTGGTGGAGTTTACGGGAATGGATCAGAGAGGAGTGAAATGGAGTGGATTTGAATGGAGTTGAGAGGAATGGAAAGGAGTGGAATGGAATGGAATGGATTGGAGTGGAGAGGAGCACAGTGGAATGAAGTGGAATGGAATGCAGTGGAGTAGAATGTAAAGGAATTGAACGCAATGGAATGGAATAGAATGGAATGGATTGGAACGTACTGGAGTGGAATGGAGTGGAGTGGAGTTGAATGGAGTGGAGTGGAAAGGAATGGAATGGAATGGAGTTAAAGGGAGTGGAGTGGAATGGAAGGGAGTGGAATGGAACAAAATGGAATGGAATGGTATTTAATGAAACGGCACGGAATGGAATGGAGTTGAGTGCTGTGGAGTGTTGTGGCATAAACTGGTGTGGATTGAAGTGCAGTGGAATGGAATGGAATGGATTGGAATGGAGTGGAATCGAATGGAATGGAACAGAATGGAATGGAAAGGAGTGGAGTGGAGTGGAGAGGAGTGAAATGAACTGGAGTGGAATGTAGTGGAGAAGAGTGGAGTGGAATGGAGTGGAGTACATTGAAATGGAGTGGAATGGAATAGAGTGGATTGGAGTGGACTGTAATGGAATGGAATGGAATGGATTGAAACGGAATGGAGTGGAGTTTAAAGGAATGGAGCAGAGTGGAGTCAAATGGAGCAGAGCGGAGTGCAATGGAGTGAAACGGAGTGGACTGGAATGGAGCAGATTGGAATTTAGTGGTATGAAATGGAGTGGAATAGAAAGGAATGGAATGGAATGGAATGCTGTGGAGATGAAGGTAGTGTATCACAGTGGAGAGAAACGGAGTGGAGTGGAATGGATAGGAGTAGAATGGAATGGAGTGGAATGGAATGGAATGGAATTTAATGAAAAGGAATGGAATGGATTGGATTGGGGTGTAGTGGAGTTGAATAGAGTGGATGGGAGTGCAGAGGAATGGAATGGAATGGAATGGACAGGAATGGAAAGGAATTGAGTGAAACGTAATGGAGGGGACTTTAATGGAATGGAGAGGAGTAGAGTGGAGTGGAGTCGAATGGAGTAGAATGGAGGACAATGGAGTGAAACGGAGTGGAGTGCAATGCAGCGGAGTGGAATGTAGTGGAAATGAAATGGAGTGCAACGGAGTGAAATGGAATGGATGGAATGGAATGCTGTGGATTTGAGGGTAGCTTATAACAGTGAACTGAAATGGAGTGGAATGGAACGGACAGGAGTGGAATGGAATGGAGTGGAACAGACTGGAATAGAATGGAATGGAACAGAGTAGAGTGGAGTAGAGTGGAGTGCAAAGGAGTGGAATGTAGTGGAATGGAATGGAGTGGAGAGGAATGGAATAAATTTGAACATAATGCACTAGAATGGAATGGATGGGAATGGACAGGAATGGAATGGAATGGAGTGGAATGGAGTGGAGAGGAATGGACTGGAATGGACTGGAATGGAGTTAAAGGGAGTGGATTAGAATATAGTGGAGTGGAATTGAATGGAGTGGAATGGATCAAAATGGAACGTAACGGTATGAAACGGAATGGCGTGGAATGGAACGGAGTGGAGTGGCGTGGAGTGTTGTGGAGTCAAGTGGATTAGTTTAGAGTGCACTGGAATGGAACGGAATGGAATGGAATGGAATGGAATGGAATGGTATGGAATGGAATGGAATGGAATGGAATATAATGGAATGGAAAGAAGTGGAGTGGAGAGGAGAGGATTAAATGAATTGGAGTGGAGTGGAGGAGTGGAGTGGAGTGGAATGGAATGGAGTACATTGGAATGAGTGGAATGGAATGGAGTGCAACGGAATGGAGTGGAGTTTAATGGAATGGAGTAGAGTGGAGTAGAGTCGAACGGAGCAGAATGGAATGCAACAGAGTGGAGTGGAATGGAATGGATTGGAATTTCGTGGAATGAATTGGAGTGAAATGGAGTGGAATGGAAATGAAAGGAATGGAATAGAATGGAATGGAACGCTGGGGAGTTGAGAGTAGTGTATAACAGTGGAATGAAATGGAGTGAAGTGGAACGGATAGGAGTGGAATGGAATGGAGTGGAATGGAAGGAAATAAAATGGAATGGAATGGAGGGGATTGGGGTAGAGTGGAGTGGAGTGGTGTTGAATATAGTGGATGCGAGTGCAGAGGAATGGAAAGGAATGGAATGGAATGCAATGGAATGGAATGGAATTAAGTGGAATGGAATGGAGTGGATTTTAATGGAATGGAGTGGAATAGAGTGGAGTGGACTCGAATGGAGCAGAATGGAGTGTAATGGAGTGAAACGGAGTGGAGTGCAATGCAGCGGAGTGGAACAAAATGGAAATGAAATGGAGTGGAATGGAGTGGAATGGAATGGAATGGAAAGGAATGCTGTGGATTTCAGGGTAGTGTATCACAGTGGATTGAAATGTAGTGGAGTAGAATGGATAGGAGTGGAATGGAATGGAGTGAAATGGATTGGAATGGAATGGAATGAAATGGAATGGAATGGAGTAGAGTGGAGTGGAGGGCAGAAGAATAGAATGGAGTGGAATGGAATGGAGTTGAGGGGAATGGAATGGAACTGAAGAGAATGCAATGGAGTGGAACAGAATGGAATGGAATGGATGGGAACGGACTGGAGTGGAGTGGAGTCGAATGGAGTGGAGTAGAATGGTGAGGAATGGAGTGGAATAGAGTGGAATGGAATGCAGTGGAATGTAGTGGAATGAAATTGAGTGTAGTGGAATGGAGTGAAGTTCAATGGAATGGAGAGGAATGGAGAGAAATCTAGCGGATTGGAATGGATTGGAGTGGAATGCAATGGAATGGAATGGAGTGGAACAGAATGAAACGGAATGGACTTGAATGGAAGGGAATGGAGTGGAGTGGATTGGAGTTGAGAAGAGTGGATGGGAGTGCAGAGGAATGGAATGGAATGGAATGGAATGGAATGGAATGGAATGGAATGGAATGGAATGGAATGGTGAAATGAAATGAGAGCTAAGAATGTGCCACCGCACTCCAGTCTGCGTGAAAGAGAGAGATTCAGTCGTAATAAAGGAATGGAATGGAATGGAGCTGAATGGAATGGAGTGGAGTGGAGGGCAGGGGAGTGGAGTGAAAGAGGGTGGAATCGAGGAGAATGGAGTTAAATGGAGTAGACTGGAATGGAGTGGAGTGGAATGTAATGGAGTAGAATGGAACGGAACGGAACGGCATGGAACGGAAAGGTGTGGAGTGACGGTCAGTGGTGTGGAGTCAAGTGGAGTGTATCAGAGTGCAGTGGAAAGGAATGGAATGTAAAGGATTTGAGTGGAGTGGAGTGGTGTGGAATGGGGTGGAATGGAAAGGAGTGGATTGGAATGGAGTGGAGTGGAGTGGAATGGAATGGGACGGAATGGAACGAAGTGGAAAGCAATGGAGTGAAGTTTAATGGAATGGAGTGCAGTGGAATGGAGTGGAATGGAGAAGAATGGAATTCAATGGAGTCAAACGGAGTGGAGTGGAATGGAGTGGAGTGGAATGTAATGGAATGAAATGGAGTGGACTAGAGTGGACTGGAATGAATTTAAATTGCATACTTTAAAGTTGAGGGGAGTGAATAAGTGTGGCATGAAATGGAGTGGGGTGGAATGCAGTGGAGAGGAATGGAAAGGAGTGAAATGGGATGGAAGGGAATGGAAAGGAATGTAATGGAATGGAGTGGATTTGGGTGGAGTGGAGTGGAAAGAAGTGGAATGGAATGGAGTAGAGTGGAATGGAATGGAATGGAATGGAATGGAATGGAATGGAATGGAATGGAATGGAATGGAACAGAATGGAATGGAACAGGTATTAACGTACTGGAGTGGAGTAGCAGAATGGAGTGGAGTGGAATGGAGTGGAATAGAGTTTAAGGGAGTGGAATAGAACGGAGTGGAGTGGAATGGAATGGAGTGGAATGGAACAGAACTAAACGGAACGTTATAGAATGGAACGGCATGGAATGGAAGGAAGTGGAGTGGCATGCCATGGCGTGGAGAGAAGTGAAATGGATAGGAGTGCAGTGGAATGGAATGGAATGGAATAGAATTCAATGGAGTAGGGTGGAGTGGAGTGGAATGGAGTGGAATGGAATAGAGTAGAAGGAAATGGAATGGAATCGAATGTAATGCAATGGAATGGAACAGAAATGAGTTGAACGGAATGGACTGAAACATACTGGAGTGGAGAGGACTGGAGTGGAACAGAGTGGAGTGGAATGGAGTGGAATGGAATGGAGTGGAATGTAGTGGAATGGAGTGGAATGGAATGGAGTGGAGTGCAGTGGAGTGGAGTGAAGTTCATCGGAGTGGGGTGGAATGGAGTAGAATGGAGACAAATCTAGTGTATTGGAATATAGTGGATTAGAATGAAATGGAAAGTAATGGAATCGAATGAAATGGAATGGAAGGGAGTGCAGTGGAGTGGATTGGAGTTGAGTGCAATGGACGGGAGTTCAGAGGGATGGCATGGATTGGAATGGAATGGAATGGAATGAAATGGAATGGAGTGAAGTGGAATGGTATGGAATGGAATGGAATGGAATGGAATGGAATGGAATGGAATGGAATGGAATGGAATAGAATGGAATGGAATGGAAAGGTGAAATTAAATGTGAGCTAAGATTGTGCCACTGCACTCCAGTCTGGGTGACAGAGTGAGATTCAGTCAAACTAAAGGAATGGAATGGAATGGAGCTGAATGTAATTGAGTGGAGTGGAGGGCAGTGGAGTGGAGTGGAGAGGATGAATTCGAGGGTAATAGAGGGAAACGGAGTGGAGTGGAATGGAGTGGAGTGGAATGTAGAGGAGTGTAGTGAAATGGAGGGGAATGGAATGGAATGCAATGGAATGGAATGGAGTGGAATGTAGAGGAGTGGAGTGGAATGAAATGGAAAGGAATGGAACTGAGGGAAATGGAAAGGAGTGGAATTAAATGGAATGGATTGGAATGCAGTGGAGTGGAGTGGAATCGAGTAGAATAGAGTGCAAGGGAGTGAAATGGGCTGCAGAGGAATGGAGTGTAGTAGAATGTAAAGGAATGAAATGGAGTGAAATGGAGTGGAATGTAATGGAGTGGAATGGAATGTGGTGAAGTTTACGGGAGTGGATCAGAGAGGAGTGAAATGGAGTGGATTTGAATGGTGTTGAGAGGAATGGAAAGGAGTGGAATGGAATGGAATGGATTGGAACGTACTGGAGTGGAATGGAGTGGAGTGGAGTTGAATGGGGTGGAGTGGAAAGGAATGGAATGGAATGGAGTTAAAGGGAGTGGAGTGGGATGGAAGGGAGTGGAATGGAACAAAATGGAATGGAGTGGTATTTAATGAAATGGCATGGAATGGAATGGAGTTGAGTGCTGTGGAGTGTTGTGGCATAAACTGGTGTGGATTGAAGTGCAGAGGAATGGAATGGAATGGATTGGAATGGAATGGAATCGAATGGAATGGAACAGAATGGAATGGAATGGAGTGGAGTGGAGTGGAGTGGAGACGAGTGAAATGAACTGGAGTGGAATGTAGTGGAGAAGAGTGGAGTGGAATGGAGTGGAGTACATTGGAATGGAGTGGAATGGAATAGAGTGGATTGGAGTGGACTGGAATGGAATGGGATGGAATGGATTGAAACGGAATGGAGTGGAGTTTAAAGGAATGGAGCAGAGTGGAGTCAAATGGAGCAGAATGGAGTGCAATGGAGTGAAACGGAGTGGACTGGAATGGAGCAGATTGGAATTTAGTGGTATTAAATGGAGTGGAATAGAAAGGAATGGAATGGAATGGAATGCTGTGGAGATGAGGGTAGTGTATCACAGTGGAGATAAATGGAGTGGAGTGGAATGGATAGGAGTAGAAGGGAATGGAGTGGAATGGAATGGAATGGAATGGAATTTAATGAAAAGGAATGGAATGGATTGGATTGGGGTGTAGTGGAGTTGAATAAAGTGGATGGGAGTGCAGAGGAATGGAATGGAATGGAATGGACAGTAATGGAAAGGAATTGAGTGAAACGTAATGGAGTGGAGTTTAATGGAATGGAGAGGAGTAGAGTGGTGTGGAGTCGAATGAAGTAGAATGGAGTGCAATGGAGTCAAACGGAGTGGAGTGGAATGCAGCGAAGAGAAATGTAGTGGAAATGAAATGGAGTGGAATGGAGCGGAATTGAATGGATGGAATGGAAACCTGTAGATTTGAGGGTAGTGTATAACAGTGGATTGGAATGGAGTGGAGTGGAATGGTTAGGAGTGGAATGGAATGGAATGGAATGGAGTGGAATGGAATGGCATGAAATGGAATGGAATTGAATGGAGTAGAATGGAATGGAGTGGAAAGGAGGGGAATGCAGTGGAATGGAATGGAGTGGAGAGGAGTGGAATGGAATTGAACAGAATGCAATGGAATGGAAGAGAATGGAATGCAATGGATGGGAAAGGACTGGAGTGGAATGGGGTGGAGTGGTATGGAGTGGAGTGGAATGGACTGGAATGGAATGGAATGGAGTTAAAAGGAGTGGAGTGGAATCGAATGGAGTGGAATGGAACAAAATGGAACGGAACGGTATGGAAAGGAATGGCATGGAATGGAATGGAGTGGCGTGGCATGGAGTGTTGTGGATTCAAGTGGAGTGGATTAGAGTGCAGTGGAATGGAATGGAATGGAATGGAGTGGAGTATAGAGGAGAGGAGTGCAATGAACCGGAGTGGAGTGTAGAGGAGAAGAGTGGAGTGAAGTGGAATGGAGTGAAGCGTATTGGAATGGAGTGGAACGGAATGGAGTGGATTGGAGTGGACTGGAATGGAATGGAGTGCAATGAAATGGAGTGGAGTATAATGGAATGGAGTGGAGTCGAATGGAGTACAATGCAGTGCAAAGGAGTGACACGGAGTGGAGTGGAATGGTAAGGATTGGAATTTAGTTGAATGAAATAGATTGGAAAGGAGTGGAATGGAAAGGAAAGGAATAGAATGGAATGGAATTCTGGGTGTTTGAGTGTAGTGTATAACAGTGGAGTGAAATGGAGTGCAGTGGAATGGATAGGAGTGGAATGGAATGGAATGAAATGGAATGGAATGGAATGGAGGGGATTGGGGTGGAGTGGAGTGCAGTGGAGTTGAATAGAGTGGATGGGACAGTGGAATGGAATGGAATGGAATGGAATGGAATGGAATGGAATGGAATGGAATGGAATGGAATGGAATGGAATGGAATGGAAAGGAATGGAATGGAAGGGAATAGAAGGGAATGGAATTGAGTAGAATATAATGGAGTGGAGTTTAATGGAATGGAGTGGAATAGAATGAAGTGGACTCGAATGGAGTAGAATGGAGTGCAATGAAATGAAACGAAGTGGAGTGCAATGCAGTGGAGTGGAATGAAGTGGAAATGAAATGGAGTAGAATGGATTGGAATGGAATGGAATGGAAAGGAATGTTGTGGAGTTGAGGGTAGTGTATCACAGTGGATTAAAAAGGAGTGCAGTGGAATGGATAGGAGTGGAATGGAACAGAATGGAATGGAAAGGAGTGGAGTGAAGAGGAGTGAAATAAAATGGATTGGAGTGTAGTGGAGAAGAGTGGAGTGTAGCGGAATGGAGTGGAGTGCATTGGAATGGAGTGGAATTCAACGGAGTGGATTCGAGTGGACTGGGAGGGAATGGAGTGCAACGGAATGGAGAGGAGTTTAATGGAATGGAGTGGAGTGGAGTCGAATGGAGTAGAATGGAGTGCAATGGAGTCACACGGAGTGGAGTGGAATGGAACGGATTGGAATTTAGTGGAATGAAATGGAGCAGAAAGGAGTTTAATAGAAAGGAAAGGAATGGAATAGAATGTAATGCAATACTGGGGAGTTGAAGGTAGTGTATAACAGTGGAGTGAAATCGAGTGGAGTGGAACGGGTTGGAGTGGAGTGGAATGGAGTGGAATGGAATGGAATTACATGGAATGGAACGGGGGGGATAGGGGTGGAGTGGAGTGGAGTGGATTGGAGTTGAATAGAGTGGATGGGAGTGAAGACAAATATAATGGAATGGAATGGAATGGAATTGAGTGGAATGTAATGGAGTAGGGTTTAATGGAATGGAGTCGAATAGAGTGGAGTGGACTCGAATGGAGTAGAATGGAGTGTAATGGAGTGAAACGGAGTGGAGTGCAATGCAGCGGAGTGGAATGAAGAGGAAATGAAATGGAATGGAATGGAATGGAAAGGAATGCTGTGGATTTGAGGGTAGTGTATCACAGTGGATTGAAATGGACTGGAGTGGAACGGATAGGAGTGGAATGGAATGGAGTGGAATGGATTAGAATGGAATGTAATGAAATGGAATGGAATAAAGGGGATTGGGGTGGAGTGGAGTGCAGTGGAGTTGAATAGAGTGGATGGGACAGACGAATGGAATGGAATGGAATGGACTGGACTGGATTGTGGTGGGGTTGAGTGGACTGGAGTGGAAAGAAGTGGAATGTAATGGAGTGGAGTCGAAAGGAATGGAATGGAACAAAATGGAATGGAACAGATCGGAACGGACAGGAGTGAAGTTGAGTGGGATGGACTGGAGTGGAATAGAGTTAAAAGAGTGGTGTAGAACGGAGTGAAGTCGAATGAAATGGAATGGAACATAACGGAACTGAACGGAAAACTATGGAAAGGAATGGCAAGAAATGGAAGGAAGTGGAGTGGCGTGGCGAGGCGTGGAGTCAAGTGGAGTGGATCAGAGTGCAGTGGAATGGAATGGAATGGAATGCAATGGAGTGGAGTGCAATGGAGTGGAATGGAATCGAGTGGAGGGGAATGAACTGGAATCGAATGGAATGCAGCGGAATGGAACAGAATCGAATGGAATGGAACAGAATGTACTGGACTGGAGTGGAGTGGAGTGGAATGAAGTGGAGTAGAATGGAGAGGAATGGAGTGGAATGGAATGGAGTGGAATGTAGTGGAATGAAGTGGAATGTAATGGAATGGAGTGGAGAGGTGTGAAGTTCAGTGGAGTGGAGTGGAATGGAGTAGAATGGAGAGAAATCTAGTGGATTGGAATGGAGTAGAGTGTAATGCAGTGGAATGGAATGAAATGGAAAGGACCAGAATGGAACGGAGTGGAGTGGAGTGGATTGGAATTGATTGGAGTGGATGAGAGTGAAGAGGAATGGAATGGAATGAAATGGAATGGAATGGAATGGAAAGGAATGGAGTGGAGTGGAATGGAATGGAATGGAAAGGTGAAATGAAATGTGAGATAGGTTTGTGCCACTGCACTCCAGTCTGGGTGACAGAGTGAGATTCAGTCAAAATAATGGAATATATTGGAATGGAGCTGAATGGAATGGAGTGGAGTGGATAGCAGTGGAGTGCAGTGGAGGGGATTGGAATCGAGGGGAAAGGAGTAAAACGCAGGGGAGTGGAATGGAGTGGAGTGGAATGGAATGGAGTGGAATGGATTGGAACAGAACATAAAGGAATGACATGTCATGGAATAGAGTGGAGTGACACGCAGTGGTGTGGAGTCAAGTGGAGTGTATCGGAGGGCAGTGGAATGGAATGGAATAGAAAGGATTTTGGTGGAGTGGAGTGGAATGCAGTGCAATGGAGTGGAATGGAATGGAGTCGATTGAAATGGAGTGGAAAAGAATGGAGTGGAGTGCATTGGAATGCAATGGAATGGAATGGAAAGGAGTGGAATTCAATGGACTCAAGTTTAATGGAATGGAGTGGAGTGAAGTGGAGTGGAATGTAGAAGAACGGAGTGCAATGGAGTCAAACGGAGTGGAGTGGAATGGAGTGGAGTAGAATGGATGGGAATGGATTGCTGTAAATTTGAGGGGTGTCAATCAATGTGGCATGAAATGGAGTGGATTAGAATGGAGTTGAGAGGAATGGAATGGAGTGGAATGTAATGAAAGGGAATATAATGGAATGGAATGGAATGGAGAGGATTAGAGTTAAGTGGAGTGGAATGGAAAGAAGTGGAATGCAATGGAGTGGAGTGGAATGGAATGGAATTAAATGGAATGGAACAGAAGGGAATGGAATGGATTGGAAAGGACAGGAGTGGATTGCAGTGGAGTGGAGTGGAATGAATAGGAATAGAGTTTAAGGGAGTGGAGTAGAATGGAGTAGAGTGGAATGGAATGGAGTGGAATGGAACAGAATGGAACGGAAAGGTATGGAATCGAACGGAATGGAATGGAAGTGGACTGGTGTGGCATGGCGTGGAGTCAAGTAGAGTGGATCAGAGTGCAGTGAAATGGAATGGAATGGAATGAATTGGAATGGAATGGTGAAATGAAATGTGAGCTAAGATTGTGACACGGTACTCCAGTGCGGGCGACAAAGTGAGATTCAGTGGAAATAAAAGAACGAACTGTAATGGATCTAAACAGAATGAAGTGGAATGGAATATAGTAGAGTGGAGTAGGGTAGAGAAGAGGAATCGAGCGGAATGGACTGAAATGCAGTGGAGTGGAATAAAGTGGAGTGGAATGGAATGAAGTGGAATGGAACGAAACAGAGCAGAACAGCAGGGAAAGGAATGGAGTGGAGAGGCCTGGAGGGGTGTGGAGTCAAGTGGAGTGGAACGGAGTGCAGTGGAATGGAATGGAATGGAAAGGATTGGAGTGGAGTGGAGGGGAGAGGAGAGGAGTGGAGCCGAATGCAGTGGAGTGGAGTGGAATGAAGTGCAATGGAATGGAGTGGAGTGGAGTGGAATGGAATGGAACACAATAGAATGCAGCGGATTGGAATGGAGTGGACTTAAACGGAATGGAGTTTAACGGAGTAGAGTGCAGTGGAATGGAGCAGAATGGAGTGTAATGAGGTGAAATGGATGGAGTGGTATTGAGTGGAGTGAAATGTAAGGGAATGAAATGGAGTGGAGAGCAGTGGAATGGAGTGGAGGGGAAAGGAGAGGAGTGGAATGGAGAGGAAGGGAGTGGAATGGAATGGAGTGGAATGGAGTGGAATGGAGTGGAATGGAATGGAGTGTAGTGGAGTAAAGTGGATTGGAGTGGAGTGGAATGGAGTGGAATAGAGAGAAATCTAGGGGATTGGAATGGAGTGGAGTGGAATGAAATGGAATGGAATGGAATGGAACAGAGAGGAATGGACCAGAATGGAAGGGAGTGGAGTGGAGTATAGTGGAGTTGAGTGGAGAGGATCAGAGTTCAAAGGAATGGAATGGAATGGAATGGAATGGAATGGAATGGAATGGAATGGAATGGAGTGGAATGGAATGTAAAAGTAAGTTGAAATGAAATGTGAGCAAAGATTTTGGCACTGCACACCATTCTGGGTGATAGAGTGAGATTGAGTCAAAATAAAGGAATGGAATGGAATGGAGATGAATGCAATGGAAGGGATGCAATGCAGTGAAGTGCAGTGGAGAGGAGTGGAATATAGGAGAATGGAGTGAAATGTAGTGTAGCGGAATGGAGTCGAGTGGAATGGAATGGAGTGGAATGGAATGGAATGGAAGGGAAGGAGTTGAGTGGAGTGTAGTGGAATGGATTGGAATGAAGTGGAGTGGAGTGGAATGGAATGGAATTGAATGGACTAGAGTAGAGTGGAATGGAATGGAAAAAATGGAATGTAGTGGACTGAAATGGCATGGAATTTAATGGAATGGACTGGAGTGGAGTGGAATGGAGAAGAATAGAGAGTAATGGAATCAAATGGAGTGAAGTGGAAAGGAGTGCGGTGGAATGTAAATGAATGAAATGGAGTGGAATGGAGTGGATTGGAATTGAATGGAATGGAATGTTGTGGAGTTGAGGGGAGTGTATCAGAGTGGAGTGGAATAGAGTGGAGCGAAATGGAATGGACTGGAATGGAACGGAATGGAATAAAGTGGAGTGGAGGGGAGTGGAAAGGAGTGGAATAGAATGTAGTGGAAGAGAATGGAATGGATTCAAACGGTATGGCATGTAACGGAAAATAATGGAATGGAACAGCTCCGAACAGACTGGAGTGGAGTGGAGTGGAGTGGAATGGACTGAAGTTGAATGGAGTGGAATGGAGTTTAACAGAGTGGAGTAGAATGGAGTGGAGTGGAATGGAATGGAGTGCAATGCAATGGAGAGAAATGGAAAAGTATGGAATAGAAGAGCATGGAATGGAAGGAAGTGGAGTGGCGTGGAGTGGTGAGAACTCAACTGGAGTGGATCGGAGTGCAATGGAATGGAATGGAATGGAATGGAATGGAATGGAATGGAATGGAATGGAAACAAAAGCAATGAAATGGAATGAAATGGATTGGAAAGGTGAAATGAAATGTTAGCTAAGATTGTGCCACTGCACTCCAGTCTGGGTGACAGAGTGAGATTCTCTCGAAATAAAGGAATGGAATAGAGTGGAACTGAATGGAATGGAGTGGAGTGGAGTATAGTGGAGTGGAGTGGAGTTGAGAGGAGTGGAATCGAGGGGAATGGAGTGAAATGGAGAGGAGTGGAATAAAGTGGATTGAAGTGGAATGGAATGGAAAAGAATGGAGCGGCAGGTAATGGAATAGATTGGAGTGGCATGGAGAATTGTGGAGTCAAGTGTTGTGGATCGGAGTGCAGTGGACTGGAATAGAATGGAACGGAATGGAATGGAATGGAAAGGAGTGGAGTGGAGTGGAGCAGAGTGGAGTGGAGGGAAATGGAGTGGAATGGAGTGGAGTGGAATGCAGGGAATGGAGTGGATTGGAGTGGATTGGAATGGAATGGAGTGGAGTGGAATGGAATGGAATGGAATGGAATGGAGTATAATGGAATGGAGAGCAATGGAGTGGAGTGAAGTGGAATGGAGTAGAATGGAGTGCAATGGAGTGAAATGGAGCAGAGTGGAATGGAGTGGCGTCGAATATAATGGAATGAAATGGAGAGGAATTAAGTGGAATGGAATGGAAATGAATGGAATGTTGTGGAGATGATGGGAGTGGATCATATTGGAGTGAAATAGAGTGTAGTGGAATTTAGTTGAGAGTAATGGAACGGAATAGAAACGACTGGAATGGAAAGGAGTGGAGTGGAGAGGAATGGATTGAAATGGAATGGAGAGGAGAGGAAAAAAATCGAATCAAACGGAGTGAAATGTAAAAGAATGGAATGGAATGGATCAGAACAGACTGGAGTGGAATCGAGTGGAGTGGAATGGAGTGCGGTGGAATGGAGTGGAGTTGAATGGATTGGAATCGAATGGAATAGAGTTAAAAGGAGTGGATTAGAAAGGAGTGGAGTGGATTGGAATGGAGTGGAATGGAACGGAAAGGAACGGAACAATAAGTAATGGAACGGCATGGAATGGAACGAAGTGGGGTGGCGTGGAGTGTTGAAGATTCAAGTGGGGTGGTCTGCAGTGCAGTGGAATGGAATGGAATGGAATGGAATGGAATGGAATGGAATGGAATGGAATGGAAGAGTGGAGTGGAATGGAGTGGGGTAGAGTGGAGTGTAGTGGAATGAAGTGGAGAGGAGTGGAATGCAGTGGAATGGAATGGAGTGGAGTGCAGTGGAATTAAATGGAACGGAATGGAAAGGAGTTGAATGGAATGGAGAGGAGATTAATGAAATGGAGTGGAGTGGAGTGGAGTGGAGTTAAGGGGAATGGAGTAGAATGGAGTGCAATGGAGTGAAACGGAGTATAGTGGAATGGAGTGAAACGGATTGGAATGCTGTAGAGTTGAGGGGAGTGGATCAGAGTGGATTGAAATGGAGTGGAGTGGAATGGAATAAAAAGCAATGGAATAGAATGGAACAGAATGGATTGGAACGGATTGGAAAGAACTGGAGTGGAGTGCATAGGATTGGAATGGAGTGGTGTGGAATGGAGTGCAATAGCGTGGAATGGAGTGGAATGGAATTGAGTGGAATGTAGCAGAATGGAGTGGAATTCAATGGAGTGGATTGGAGTCGTGTGAAGTGCAGTAGAGTGAAGTGGAATGGAGTGGACTTGGGTGAAATGCAGTAGATTGGAATAAGGTGAAGTGCAGTGCAATGGAGTAGAATGGAACGGAACAGAACCAAACGGAATGTAGCGGAATGGAAGGGAGTGGAGTGGAGTGGAGTGGAGTGGAGTGGAATGGAGTGCAGAGGAATGGAATAGAATGGAATGGAATGGAATGGAATGGAATGGAATGGAATGGAATGGAATGGAATGGAATGGAATGGAATTCAATGGAACGGAGTGGAATGGAGTGGAATGGAACTGAGTTGAGTGGAATGGAGTGGAGTGGAGTTGAGTGGAGTCGATTGGATTGCAGTGGAATAGAAAGACATGGAATGGTATGGAATGGAATGGAATGAAATGGATTGGAATGGAATGGGATGGATTGGAATTGAATTGAAGGGAATGAAAAGGTTAAAGGAAATGTCAGCTAAGCTGTTGCCACTGGACTCCAGTCTGCTTGACAGAGAGAGATTCAGACTAAATACAGGAAAGGAATGGAATGCAGCTGAAGGGAATGGAGTTGAGTGGAGAGGAGTGGAATCAACGGGAATGGAGTGAAATAGAGTGGAGTGAAATGCAATGGAGTGCAATGGAACAGAACAGAATGAAATGGACGGAAGGGAATGGAACTGAGTGGAGTGGAGTGGAGGTGAGTTGAGTGTAGAAGATTGGAGTGCAGTGGAATAATGGAATGGAATGGAATGGAATGGAATGGAATGGAATGAAATGGAATGGAGAAATGAAATGTGAGCTAAGATTGTGCCAATGCACTCCACTGTGAGTGACATAGTGAGATCCAGTTTAAAGGAATGGAATGGAATGGAGTAGCATGGAATGGAATGGAGCAGAAGGAGTGGAGTGCTGTGGGGTTGAGGGGAGTGGATCAGAGTGGAATGAAATGCCGTGTAGTGGAATGGTGTGGAATGGAGTGGATAGGAACAGAGTGGAATGGAAAGGAATGGATTGGAATGGAAAGCAGTGGAGTGGAAAGGAGTGGAGTGGAATGGAGTGGAATAGAGAGGAATGGAATGGAATGGATTGGACAGGAATGGAACGGAATGGAGTAGACTGGATAGGAGAGGAGTGGAATGGAGTGGATTGTATTGGATTGGAGTGGAATGGAGTGGAATAGAGTGGAATGGAATGGAATGGAATTGACAGCAATAGAATGGAATGGAGTGAACTGGAGGGGAGAGGAGAGGAATGCAGTGGTGTGGATTGGATTGGAGTGGAATGGAGTGGAATAGAATGGAATGGAAAGGAATTGAATGGAAGGAATGGAAATGAATGGAGTGGAATGAAATGGACTGGAGTGCCTTGGTATGGACTGCAGTGGTATGGAGTGGGAAGGAGTTAAATGGAGTGGAGTGGAATGGAGTGTAATGCAGATAAGTAGAGGGGAGTGGAATGGAGTGGAGAGCAATGGAATGGAGTGGAATGGAATTGAACGGATCGGAATGGTTTGGATTGGAATGGAACATAACGGATTGGAATGGAGTGGAGTGACGTGGAACGCTGTGGAGTCACCTGGGGTGGATTGGAGAACAGAGGAATGGAATGGAATGGAATGGAATGGAATGGAATGGAATGGAATGGAATGGAGTGGAATGGAATGGATTTGAGTGGAGTGGATTGGAGTGGAGTTAAGTGGATTGGATCAGAGTGCAGTGGAATGGAAAGAAATGGAATAAAATGGAGTGGAGTGCAGCAGAGTGGAGTGGAATCAAGGGGAGTAGAGTGGAATCGATGGGACTGGAATGGAGTGGAGTGGAATGGAATGCAACGGAATGGAATGGAAAGAAATGTAATGGAATGGACTGGAGTGGAGTGGAGTGGAAAGGAATGCAGCACAGTGGAATGGAATGGAGTGGAAATGAATGTATTGGACTGGAGTGAAAGAAAATAGAATGTAATGGATTTGAGTGCAGTGGAATGCAGCGGAGTGGAGTGGAGTGGAGTTTAATGGAATGGAATGGAATGAAATGGAATGAAATGGAATGGAATGGTGTGGATAGGAGTGGAATTGAATAGAGGGGATTTCAGTGGAATGGAGTGGACTGGATTGGGAAGTAGTGCAATGGAGTGAGATGTAGTGCAATGAGAAGGAGTGGAGTGGAATGCAATGGAGTGGAGTGGAATGGAACGGAATGGAGTGGAGTGGAATGGAAAGGATTGAAGAAGAGTGATATGAAGTGGAGTGGATTTGACTGGAGTGGAATGGAGTGGAATGGAATGGAATGGAGTGGAGTGGAATGGAATGGAATGGAGTGGAGTGGAGTGGAGAAGAGTGGAATGAAGTGGAGTGGAATAGAGTGGAGTGGGATGGAGTGGAATAGAGTGGAAACGAATGGAATTGAATAAATTGGAATGGAATGGAATGGAGTGGAATGGAATTTAGTGGAGTGGCATCGAGTGGAGTGGAGTAGAGTGGAGTGGATTGGTGTGGATTTAACAGGAGTGGAGTGCAATGGAGTGAAGTGGAATGGAAAGGAGTGGAATGGAAAGGAATGGAAGGGTATGGAAAGGAAAGGCAAGGAAAGTAATGGAGTGGAGTTGCATTGAGTCGTGAGGAGTAAAGTGGAATGGATTGGAGTGCAGTGGAATGGAATGGAATGGAGTGGAGTGTAATGGAATGGAAAGGAGTGCAGTGGATGGAATGCAGTGGAATGGAATTGAGTGGAGTGGAATGGGATCGAATCGAACGAAATGGAATGGAACACAATGGATTGGAACTTATAAAACAGACTGGAGTGGTGTGGAACGGATTGGAGTGGAATGGAGTGGAATGGAGTGGGATGGACAGAAACGGAATTGGGTGGAATGGAGTGGAATGGAGTGGAATGAAATAAATTCGAGTAGAGAGAAATGTAGTGCAATGGAGTGGAATGGTGGGGAATGGAGAGAAATGCAGTGGATTGGAATAGAATTGAGTGGAATGCAATGGAATGGAATGGAACACAAAGGAAAGGACAGGAAGGGAAGGAAGTGGAGTGGAGTTGAGTGGAGTGAATCGAAGTGCAGTGGAACAGAATGCAATGGAATGGAATGGAATGGAACGGAAAGGAATAGAAAGGAAAGGTGAAAAGAAATGTGAGCTAAGATTGTGCCGTTGCACTCCAGTCTGGGTAACAGAGTGATTTCAGTCGAAATAAAGGAATGGAAGGGAATGGAACTGATGGAATGGAGTGGAGTGGAGAGGAGTGGAATTGTAGGGAATGGAGTGAAATGGAGTGGAGTGGAATGGAGGGGAGTGGAATTGAATGGAGTGAAATGGAATGGAATGGAATGGAACCGCATGGAATGGAATGGTGTGCAGTGGCGTTAGGTGGTGCGGAGTCATGTGGAGTGTGTCAGATTGCAGTGGAATGGAATGGAATGGAAGGGAAGGGAGAGGAGTGGAGTAGAGAGGAATGCAGTGGAATCAAGTGGAGTGGAGCTGAATGCAGTGGACTGGAATGCAGTGGAGCGGAGCGGAGTGGAATGGAATGGAACATAATGGAATGGAGAGGAATTTAATGGAATGGAGAGGAGTGGAGTGGAATGGTGTAGAATGGAATGTAATGGATGAAATGGATTGGAGTGGAATAGAGTGGAGTGGAATATACTGGAATGAAATTGAGTGGAATGGAGTGGAATAAAATACACTGGAATGGAATGCTGTGGAGTTGAGGGGAGTGATGAGAGTGGAGTGAAATGGAGTGGAGTTGAATAGAATGGAGGGGAATGGAATGGAGTGGAATGGAATAGAAAGGAATGGAATGGAATGGAGTGGAGTGGAGTGGAGTGGAGTGGCGTGTAATGGAGTGGAATTGAATGGAGTGGCGTGGAATGGAATGGAAAGGAATTGAACGGAGTGGAGTGGAATGGAATGGAATCAAACGGAATGAAATGGAATGGAACAGAATGGAATAGAGGGGATCAGAACAGATTGGAGTGGAGTGGATTGTGGTGGAATGGAGTAGAGTGGAATGGAGTGGAATGGAGTGGGATGGAGTAAAAGAGACTGGAGTAGAATGGAATGAAGTGGAATGGAATGGAGTGGAATGGAACGAAACAGAATGGAACAGTATGGAATGGAACCGTATGGAATGGAACGGAGTGGAGTGGCCTGGAGTGGTGTGGAATAAATGGGAGTGGATCGGACTGCAGTGAAATGGAATGGAATGGAACAAAATGGAAAGGAGTGCAGTGGAGTGGAATGGAGTGGAGTGGATTGGATTGGAGTGGAATGGAAGGAGTGGAATGGAGTGGAATGGAATGGAAAGGAATGGAAAGGAGTGTAGTGGAATGGAGTGGAGTGGATTGGAATGGAGTTGAGTGGAGTGGAGTGGAATTGAGTGGAATGGATTGGACCACAGTGGAATGGAGTGAAATGGAATGGAATGCAATGAAATGTAATGCAATGGAAAGAAGAAATGAAATATGAGCTAAGATTCTGCCACTGCACTCTAGTCAGAGTTACGGTGAAAGATTCAGTCGAAATAAAGGAATGGAATGGAATGCAGTGGAATGGAACGGAGTGCAGTGGAGTATAGTGGAGTGGAGTGGATAGGAGTGGAATCGAGGGGAGTGGGGTTGAATGGAGTGGAGTGGAATGGAATGGAGTGGAATGAAACAGAACAGAATGGAATGACACAGAATGGATTTGAAACGAGTGGATTGGACTGGAGTTGAGTGTAGAGGATAAAAGTGCAGTGGAATGAAGTAGGATGAAATGGAACGGAATGGAATGGAATGGAATGACATGGAATGGAATGGAATGGTGAAATGAAATGTGAGCTAAAATTTGCGACTGAACTCCAGTCTGGGTGAGAGAGTGACACCCAGTTAAAATAAAGGAATGGAATGAAATGCCATAGAATAGAATGGAATGGAGAGGAGTGGAATGGTATGTAGTGGAATGGAGTGGAATGGACTGGAGTGGAGTGGAATGCAGTGGAGTGGATTTGAGTGGAATGGAAAGGAGTGGAATGAAGTGGACTTGAATGGAATGTAATGGGGTGGAATGGAAAGGAATGGATTGGAGTGAAGAGCATTGGAGTGGAATGGAGTAGAGTGGAACAGATTGTAGCGGAATGGAGTGGAATGGAATGGAGTGGAGTACAGTGGAGTGGAGTGGAGTGGAATGTAGTGGACTGGAGTGGAACAGAATGGAAGTGAGTGAAATAGAATGGAATGGAATGGAGTGGAATGCAATGGAGTGGAGAGGAGAGGAGTGGAGTGGAATGGAGTGGAGAGTAATTTAATGACACGAGAAGGAGTGCGGTGGAATGGAGTGCAATGGAATGGAATGCAGTGGAATGGAATGGAATGGCAGGGAATGGAATGAAATGGAATGGAGTGGAGTGGAATGGAATAGAACGGAGTGGAATGGAATTGAGTGGAGTGAAGTGGAATTGAATGGAACAGAATGGAATTTAATGGAAAGGAGAATACTGTAATGGAACGGAAAGGAATGGATTAGAGTGGAGTGGAATTGAGTGGAATGGACAGAGTGCAGTGAAATGGAAGGGGATGGAAAGCCAGGAAATGGAATGGAATGTAGTGTAGTGGAACGGAATGGAGTATAGTGGAACAGAGTAGAGAGGAGCGGAGTAGAATTGAGTTTAGTGGAGTGGAGTGGATTGCAATGGAATGGATTTTAATGATATGGAATGAAGTGAAAAGGATTGGAGTGAAATGGAATGGAGTGGAGAGGGGTGTGGTGGAGTGGAGTCGAATTGAGTGGAGTGGAATCGAGTGGAGTGGAATGGAACGGAATGGAACCGAATGGAACGGAGTGGATCAGAGTGGAGTGGAGTGGAATGGAATGCAATGGAGTGGAATGGAATTGAGTGAAGTGAAAAGGAATGGAATGGAACAGAAAGGAATTTAATGGAAAGGTGCAGAATGGAATGGAACGGAAAGGAGTGGAGTGGAGTGGAATTTAGTGGAGTGGACGGAGTGCAGTGAAATGGAAGGGAAAGGAAAGCCATGAAATGGAATGGAGTGCAGTATAGTTGAATGGAATGGAGTAGAATGGAATGGAGTAGAGTGGATTGGAATAACGTGTAGTTGAGTTGAGTGGATCGGATTGCAGTGGAATGGAATGGAATGATATAGAATGAAATGAAAAGGTTTGGAGTGAAATGGAATGGCGTGGAAAGGGGTGGGGTGGAGTTCAGTGGAATGGAGAGGAGTGGAATGGAATGGACTGGACTGGAATGGAATGGAACAGAATGGAACGGAACGGAGCACAATGGAACATAGTGGAGTGGAGTGGATTTGAGTTGATTACACCGGAGTTCCGTGGAATGGAATGGAATGCAATGGAGTGGAGTGGAGTAGAGTTGAGTGGAGTGGAATGGAGTTTAATGTAGTGGTATGGAATGGAGTGGAGTTGAATGGAATGGAATGGGATTGAATGGAAAGGAATGAAAAGGAATGTAATGTAATGGAATAGAGTGGAGTGGATTGGACTGGAGTGGATTTGAGGAGAGTGGATTGGAGTGGAATGGATTTCAGTGGAATGAAATGGAATGGGATGGAATGGAAAGGAATGGAGTGGAATGAGGTGGTACGGAATGGAGTATGGTGGAGTGGAATTGAGTGGAGTAGTTTGGAATGGGATGGGGTGGAATGGAATGGAGTGGAGTGGAATGGAACAAAGAGGAGTGGAGTGGAGTCGAGTGGAATGGAGAGGAGTTGAGTGGATTGGATTGGGGTTGAGTGGAGTGGATTGATGTGGAATGGAGAGGAATGGAATGGAATGGGGTGGGATATAATGGAATGGAGTTGAATGGAATTGAATGCAGTGGAGTGGTATGGAATGGAGTGGAATGGAGTGGATTGGAGTGCAATGGAAAGGAATGGAGTGGAAGGGAATGGAGACGAGTGGAATGGAATGAAGTGGAATGGAGTGGAATTGAATTCAGTGGAGTTGAATGGAATGGAATGGAAGGGAAGGGAAAGGAACGGAACGGAATGGAATGGAATGGAATGCAATGGAAAGCAAAGGAATAGAACGGAGTGGATTGGAATGGAAGGGAGTGGAGTGGAGTTGAGTGGAGTGGATTGGAGTGCAGTGGAATGGAATGGAATGATATGGAATGACATGAAATGGAATGGAATTGAATGGAATGGAGTGGAATGGAATGTAACAGGTGGTGGAGTAGAGTGGAGGCGAGTGCAGTGGAGTGGAATGAAATGGAATGGAATGAAGTGAAATGGAATGGTGGAATAAATTGTTAGCTAAGATTGTGCCAATGTACTCCAATATGGTTGACAGAGAGATATCCAGTAGAAATAAAGGAATGGAATGGAATCGCACAGTATGGAATGGAATGGAATGGAGTGGAATAGAGTGGAGTGAAGTGGAATGGAGTGGAGTAGAATGGAGTGGAGTGGAATATAGTGGAGTTGAGTGGATTGGATTGCAGTTGAATGGAGTGGAGTGGAATGGAATGGATAGGAATAGAAGGGATCATATCAGAACACAACAGAATGGAACAGAGTGGAGTGTGGTGGAGTGTACTGGAGTTGAGTAGAATGGATTGGAGTGCAGTGAAATGAAACGGAATGGAATGGAATGGCATGGAATGGAAAGGAATGGATTGGAGTGAAGTGGAGTGAAGTGGAATAGAATGGAATGGAATGAAATCCAAAGGAATGGAAAGGAATGAAATAGTGAAATGAAATATGAGCTAACATTGTGTTACGGCACTCCAGTATGGGTGAGAGAGTGAGATCCTGTCGAAATAACGGAATTCAATGGAATGGAATAGAATGGAATGAAATGGAGTGGAGTGGACTGGAACGGAGTGGTGTGGAGTGGAGTGGAGAGGAACGGAGTGGAGTTAAGAGGAATGGAGTGGAGTGGTATGGAGTGGAGTGGAATAAAGTGGAATGGAGTGGAATGGAATGAAATGGAGTGGATTTTAAAGGAATGGAGTGGAATGTATTGTAATGGAATGGAGTGGAATGTATTTTAATGTAATGGAGTGGAGTGTAATGGAGTGGAATGGATAGGAATGGAAAGGAGTGGAATTGAATGGAATGGATTTGAGTGCAATGGAGTGGGTTCGAATGGAGTGGAGTGGAGTGGAATGGAGTAGAATGGCGTGAAATGGAGTGGAATGCAATGATGTGGAAAGGAATGGAGTGGAAGTGAACATAACGGAAAGGAATAGAATAGAATGTAGTGGAGTGGAGTGGTTTGGATTTCAGTGGCGTGGATTGGAGTGCAGTGGAATGGAATGGAATGGATTAGAATGGAGTGAAATGGAATGGAATGCAGTAGTGTGGAATGGAAAGGAGTGGAGTGGAGTGGGATGAAGTGGAGTGGAGTAGGGAGGACTTGAGTGGAGTTGTGTGGAATGCAATGGAACTGAATTGAATGGAAAGGAATAGAATGGAATGGAATGGAATGGAATGGAATGGAATGGAATGGAATGGAATGGAATGGAATGGAATGGAATGGAATGGTGAAATGAAATCTGAGCTAAGATGGTGCCACAGCACTCCAGTCTTTTGACAGAGTGAGAAACAGTTGAAATAAAGCAATTGAATGGAATGAAGTAGAATGGAATGGAATGGAGTGGAGTGGAGTGGAATTGGATGGATTCTAAGGGAGTAGAGTGGAGTGGAAAGAAGTGGAGTGGACTGGAGTGGAGTTGAGTACAGTGTAATGCAATGGCATGGAATGGAGTAGAATGGAAGGGAATGAAATGGATTAGAGTGGATTGGAGAGGAACGGAGTGGATTGGAATGGACTGGAGTGGAATGGAGTGGATTGGATTGGAATGGAATGGAATGGAGTGGATTGGAATGGAAGAGAAGGAGTGGAGTCCTATGGAGTGGAGTGGAATGGTGTGGAATGTAGTGAAATGGAATGGAGTGGAATGGAGTGGAGTGGAATGGAATGCAGTGGAAAGGAATGGAAAGGAACGGAACGGATGTGAAAGGAATGGAATGGAGTGGAGTGGAGTGGCTCAGAATGCATTGGAAAGGAATTGAATGTAATGGAATGGCATGCAGTGGAGTACAGTGGAGTGGAGTGGAATGGAATGGATCGGAATGGAATGGATTCAAGTTAAATGGAATGAAATGGAATGGAATGGAATGGAACTGAATTGAATGGAATCAAATGGAACAGAGTGGAGTGGAGTAGAATGGAGTGCAGTTGAGTGGAGTGGATAGGAGTGCAGTGGAATCAAATGGAAAGGAATGGAATGCAACGGAGTGGATTCGAGTGGAATGGAGTGGAGTTTAGTGGAATGGATGGGAGTGGAATGGATTGGAATAGAGTGGAATGGAATGGAGTGGAATGGAATGGAATGGAATGGTGCGGAATGGAATGGAAAGTAATGGAGTGGAATTGCGTGGAATGGATTGGAATGGAGTTGAGTGGACTAGAATGGAGTGCAGTGGAATGGAATGGTATGAAATGGAATAGTATGGAAGAGAGCGTAATGGATTGAAGTGGAATGGAGTGTCATGGAGTTGAATGGAGTGGATCGGAGTGCAGTGGAATGGAATGGAATGGAATGGAATGAAGTGTAGTGGAATGGACTGTGGTGTAATGGAAAGAATGGAATGTAATGGAATTGAAAGTAACGGAAGTGAGTAGAGCAAAGTGGAGTGGAGAAGAGTTGAGAGGAGGGGATTCGAGTGCAGTGGAATGGAAAGGAGGGGACTGTAGTGAAATGGAAGGGAATTGAGTGGAGAGGACTGCAGGGGAGTGGAATGGAATAGAATCCAATGGAAAGGAATGGGATGGAGTGGACTGCGGTTGAATGAAGTAGACTTTAGTGGAGTGTAGGGAATGGAGTGGATTTGGGTGGAGTGGAGAGTAGTGGAGTAAAGTTGAGGAGAGTGAATCAGAGTGTAGTTGAATGGAATGGAATGGAGTGCAGTGGAGTGGACTGGAGTGGACTGTAGTGCAGTGGAGTGGAATGGAATGGATTGGAGTGGAATGGAATGGAATGGAAAAGAATGGAATTGAATGGAGCAGAAAGGAATGGAACAGAGAGGAGTGGAGTGGAGGTGATTGGAGTGTATCAGAATGCAGTGGAATGGAATGGAATTCACAGGAATTGTATGGAAAGGAATGGAATTGATGGTGAATGAAATGTGAGCTAAAATAGGGCCACTGCAATTCATTATGAGTGACAGAGTGAGATCCAGTGAAAATAAAGGAATGGAATGCAATGGTGTAGAATGGAATAGAGTGGAACAGAAGGGAAAGGAAGGGAGTGGAGTGGCATGGAGTGGAGTGGAGTTCAGTGGATTCGATTGGAGTGCAGTAAAATGGAATGGAATGGAATGGAGTGGAGTGGAATGAAATTCAGTGGAGTGGAGTGGAGTGGAATGGAGTGGAATGGATTGGAATTCAATGGAATGGTGAAATGAAATTTGAACTGAGCTTGTGCTGCAGCACTCCAGTCTGGGTGGCAGTGTGAGATCCAGTCAAAATTAAGGAATGGAACAGAATGGAACAGAATGTAATGGAAAGGAGCAGAGTGGAATGAAGTAGAGTGGAATGCAATGGAGTGGAATGGAATGGAATGGAGTGGAGTGGAGTGGAATAGAATCTAATGAGGCGGAGTAGAGTGGAGTGGAATGGATTGGAGTGGAGTGAAATGAAGTGGAATGGAATGGAGTAGAATAGAATGGAGTGGAATGGAGTGGCGTGGAGTGGAATGAAGTTGAGTGCAGTGGATTGGAGTGCTGGGGAATGGAATGGAGTGGAGGGGAGTGGAATGGAATGAAGTGGAATGCGGTGAAATTGAGTGGAATGGAGTGGAATGGAATGGAGTGGAAGGAAATGGAATGGAATGAAGTAGAATGGAATGGAATGGAATGGAATGAAGTGGAAAGGAATGGAACAGAGTGGAGAAGAGAGGAGTGGAGTTGAATGGAGTAGATAGGAGTGATGTGGAATGGAAGATAATGCAAAAGAATGGAATGGAAAGGAACGCAAAGGAAAGGAATGGAATGGAATGGAATGGTTAATGAAATGAGAGCTAAGATTGGGCCCGTCGAAATAAAAGACTGGAATGGAATGGAGTAGAATGGAATGTAATGGTGTGCATTGGAATGGAATGGAATGGAATTGAATGGAATGGAATGGAATGGAATGGAATAGATGGGAATGGAATGGAATGGAGTGGAGTAGAATGGAACATAACGGAATGGAATAGAATGGAACAGAATAGAATGGAGAGCAATGGACTGGAGTGGAGTGGAGTCGAATTCAGTGGAGTGGATAGGAATGCAGTGGAATGGAATGGAATGCAGTAGAATGGAATGAAATGGAATGGAATGGAATGCAATGCAATTGAATGGTAAACGAAATGGGAGCTAAGATTGGACACAGCACTCCAGTATGGGTGACAGAGTGAGAATCACTCGATATAAAGTAATAGAGTGTAATACAGTATAGTGGAATGTAATGGATTGGAGTGGAATGGAAAGCAGTGGAATTGAGAGGAGTGGAGTTGACTGGATTCGAGTGGAATCGAGAGGAGAGGAATGGAGTGGAATGGAGTGGAATGGAAAATCATGAAAAGGAGTGGAATGGAAAGGAATGGCATGGAGTGCAGTGGAGTGGAGTGGAATGGAGTGGAGGGGATTACAGTGTAGTGAAATGGAAAGGAATGGAAGAGAATATAGTGGAATCGAATGGAGTGGAATGGAATGGAATGGAATGGAGCACAGTTGAGTGGAGTGGATAGAAGTGCAGTGGAATTGAATGGAATATTGTAGAATGGAATGCACTGAAATGGACTGGAATAGAATGGAATGGTGAATAGAAATGTGAGCTAAGATTCTGACACTGCACTTCAGTCTGGTGACAAAGTGAGATCCAGTCGAAATGAAGGAATATAATGAAACGGAGTTGCATGATATCGAAAGGAGTGGAGTGGAGTGGAATGGAATGTAATTGAGTGGAATGGAGTGGAGTGAAGTGGAATGGAGTGAAATGAAGAGAAATGGAGTGGCGTGGAATGGAGTGGAATGTAGTGCAATGGAATGGAATGGAAAGGAGAGTAATTGAATGGAATGAGTTGGAATGGAATGGAGTGGAACGGAATGGAGTGGAGTGAAATGGAGTGGATAGGAGGTGATGGAATGGAGTGGAATAGAATGGAGGGGAATCTAATGGAGTGCAGTGGAGTGGAATGAAATGGAACGGGGTGGGATGAAGTGCAATGGAGTGGAAAGGAGTGGAACGCAGTGAAATGGAGTGGAGTGGAATTGAGTCAAGTGGAATGGAATGGAACGGAATGGAATGCAATGCAAAGGAATGGAAAGAAACGGAATGGAGTGTCATGGAGTTGAGTGGAGTGGACCAGAATGCAGTGGAACGGAATGGAATGGAACGGAATGAACTGGAGTGGACTGGAGTGGAACGGAATGGAGTGTAATGGAGTGGAGTAGAGTGGAATGGAGTCGAGGGGAATGGAATGGAATGGAATGGAATAGAATGGAATGGAAAGGAATGGAATGGAACGGTGAAATGAAATGTGAGCAAAGATTGTGCCACTGCACTGCAGTCTGGTTGAAAGAGTGAGGTCCAGTAGAAATAAAGGAGTGGAATGGAATGCAGTAGAGTGAAATGCAATGGAGTGGAGTAGAAAGGAGTGGAGTGGAATGGAATGGAGAGGAATGGAATGGAAAGGAAGGGAATGGAATGGAACACAGTGGAGTGGAGAGAAGTAAAGTTGAGTGCGGTGGATCAGAGAGTAGTGGAATGGAATGGAATGGAATGGAGCGGAGTGGAGTGCAGTGGAGTGGAGTGGAATGGAATGGAGCAGAGTGGAGTGCAGTGGAGTGGAGTGGAATGGAATGCAACGGAGTGGAGTGACATGGAGTGCAGTGGAATGGAATAGAGTGGAGTGCAATGGAATGGAGTGGTATTCAATGGGAAATAATGGATTGGTGAAATGAAATGTGAGCTAAGATTGGGCCAATGCACTCCTGTCTGGGTGACAGAGTGAGATCCCGTCAAAATAAAGGAATGGAACGGAGAAGAATGGATTGGAATGGAGTGGAGTAGAATGGAGAAGGGTGAAATGGAATAGAGAGGAATGGTAAGAAACGGAACGCAATGCAATGGAGTGGAGTGGAGTGAAGTTGAGTGGAGTAGATTGGATTGAAGGGGAATTGAATGCAATGGAATGGAGTGTAGTGGTGTGGAGTGGGGTGGAATGAAGTGAAATATAGAGGAATAGAGTGGAATGGAATGGTGTGTAGAGGAATGGAATAGAATAGATTGGAGTGGAATGGAATAGAAGAGAATGGAATGGAATGGAATGGACCGGAATGGAGAAGAGCGGAGTGGATTTGAATGGAGTGGATCGGAATGCAATGGAATGGAAGGGAACACAATAGCATGGAATGGAATGGAATGGAATGGAATGGAATGGAATGGAATGGAATGGAATAGAATGGAATGGAATGGAATGGAATAGAATGGAGTGGAGTTGAGGGGAATGGAGTGAAGTGGAGTGGATTGGAGTGGGATGAAGTGGAATGGAGTGGAATGGAGTAGAGCAGTATTTAATGGAATGGAATAGAATGGGATGGAAAAGAATAAAACGGAGTGCAGTGTAGTTCAGGGCAGTGAAAGAGAGTGCAATGGAATGGAATGAAATGCAATGGAATGGAATTGAATGAAATTGAATGGAATGGAATGGAATGCAATGGAATGGTTAATGAAATGTGAGCTAAGATTGGGCTATGGCACTACAGTCGGGGAGACACAGTGAGATTCAGTCGAAATAAAGAATGGAATGTAATGAATTGCAGTGGAATGGAGAGGAGTGGAGTTGTTTGGATTTGAGTGGAATCGAGTGGAGTGGAATGGAGTGGAATTGAACATCGTGGAAAGGAGTGGAATGGAAAGGAATGGCTTGGAGTTCAGTAGAGTGGAGTGGAACGCAGTGGAGTAGAATGCAGTGGAGTGGAAAGGAGAAGAATGGAATGCAATGTAGTGGAATCGAATGGAGTGGAAAGGAATGGAATGGACTGGAGTGGAGCGGACTTGAGAGGAGTGGATCAGAGTGCATTGGAATGGAAAGCAATGTAGTGGAATGGAAAGGAATGGAATGGAATGCAATGGAACGGAACGGAACGGAACGGAATGGAACGGAATGGAATGGAATGGAATGGAATGGAAAGAAATGGAATGGTGAAATAAAATGTGAGCTAAGATTGTGCCAATGAACTTCAGTCTGATGACCAAATGAGATACAGTAAAAATAAGAGAATGGAATGGAACGGAGTTGCATGTTATGGAATGGAGTGGAGTGGAGTGGAAAGGAATATAGTGGAATGGAGTGGATTGGAGTGGAATGGAATGGAATGGAATGGAGAGTAATTGAATGTAATGTATTGGAATGGAAAGGAGTGGAGTGGAAAGGAATGGAGTGGAGTGGAGTGGATTAGAGTTGAATGGAAGGGAGTGGAATAGAATGGAGGTGAGTGGAATGTAATGTAATGGAATGGAATGTAATGGAATGGAATGGAGTGGAATGGCATGGAATGGAATGGAATGGAATGGAATGGAGTGGAGAGGAATGGAATGGAATGGAGTGGAGTGGAGTGGAGGGGAAAGAATTGAAATGGAGTGAAATGCAAAGGAATGGAGAGGAATGGAATGGAGTCGAGTGGAATGGATTGGAATGGATTGGAATGGAATGGAATGGAATGGAAAGGAATGGAGAAGAGAGGAGTGGAGTTGAATGGAGTGCACCAGAGTGCAATGGAATGGAAAGGAACTTAATGGAAAGGAATGGAATGGAATGGAATGGAATGGAACGGAACGGAATGGAAGAGAACAGAACGGAATGGAATGGAATGGAATAGAATGGAGTAAAGTCGAGTGGAATGGAGTGAAGTAGAGAGGGGTGGAGTGGGAAGTAGTGGAATGGAAAGGAGCGGAATAGAGTGGAATTGAACAGAACGGAATGGAATGGGATGGAGCAGGATAAAATGGAGTGGAGTGGAGTTCAGTGCAGTGGATTGGAATGCAATGGAATGGAATGAAATGCATTCGAATGTAATGGAATGAAAAGGAATGGAATGTAATGGAATGCAATGGAATGGTTAATTAAATGTGAGCAAAGATTAGGCTACGGCAAACCTGTCTGGTTGACAAAGAGAGATTCAGTCGACATAAATGAATGGAATGGAATAGAGTAGAATGGAATGTAATGGATGAAAGTGGAATGGAATGCAGTGGAATGGAGAGGAGTGAAGTTGATTGGATTCGAGTAGCATCGAGAGGACTGAAATGGAGTGGAAGGGATTGGAATGGAATATCATGGAAAGGAGTGGAATGGAAAGGAATGACGTGGAGTGTGTAGAGTGGAGTGGAATGGGGAGGAGTGGAATGCAGTGGAGTGGAATGGAATGGGATGTATTGGAATCGAATGGAGTGGAATGGAATGGAATGGACTGGAGTGGAGCGGAGTTGAGTGGAGTGGATCAGAGTGCAGTGGAATGGAATGGAACGTAGTGGAATGGAATGGAATGGAATGGGATGTAATGGTGAAATGAAATAAGAGCTAAGATTGTGCCACTGCACTTCAGTCTGATGACAAAGTGGGATCCAGTCGAAATAAAGAAATGGAATGGAACAGAGTTGCCTGTTATGGAATGGAGTGGAGTGGAATGGAATGGAATGGCGTGGAATGGAGTGGAATGGATTTTAACGGAATGGAATGGAATGGATTGTAATTGAATGGAATGAATTGGAATGGAGTGAAGTGTAGTGGAACGGAATGGAGTGGAGTGGAGTGGTTTGGAGTTGAATGGAATGGAGTGGAATAGAATCAACGGGAGTAGAAAGGAGTGGAGTGGAGTGGAGTGGAGCGGAGTAGAATGGAATGGAATGGAGTGGAATGCACTGCAGTTGAGTGGAAAGGAGTGGAATGGAGTGAAATGGAATGGAAAGGAGTGGAATGGAGGGAAGTGGAATGGAAAGGAGTGGAATGGAATTGAGCAGAATCGAAAGAAATGCAGCGGAGTATCATGGAGTTGAGTGGAGTGGATAGCAGTTCACTGGAATGGAATGGAATGGAACGGAATGCAATGGAGTGGATTGGAGTGGAATAGAATGGAGTGGAGTGGAGTCTGGTGGATTGGAGTTGAATGGAATGGAGTGGAGTGGAGTCGGGTGGATTGGAGTTGAATGGAATGGAGAGGAATGGAATGAGATGGAATGGAATGGAATGGAATGGAATGGAATGGAATGGAATGGAATGGAATGGAATGGAATGGAAAGAAACACTCTGGAGTGGCGTGGTGTTGAGTGTAGTGGATAGGAGTGCAGTGAAATGGAATGAAATTGAACGGAATGAAATGGATTGGACTGGGGTGAAATGGAATGGAATGGAATGGAGTGGGGTGGATTGGATTTGAATGGAATGGAGTGGAATGGAATGGTTTGGAATGGAATGGAATGGAATGGAATGGAATGGAATGGGATGGAATGGAATAGAATGGAATGGAATGGTGAAATGAAATGTGAGCTATATTATGCCACTGCGCTCCAGTCTGGTTGAAATAGTGAGATCAAGTTGAAATAAAGGAATGGAAAGGAATGAAGTAGAATGGAATGGATTGGAGTGCAGTGGAATGGAGTGGGGTGGAATGGAATGGACAGCAATGGAATGGAAAGGAAGAGAACAGAATGGAACGGAGTTGAGTGGAGTGGAGTGAATTTGAGTTGAGTGGATTGGAGTGCAGTGGAATGAAATGGAATGTAATGGAATGGAGTGGAGTGGAGTGAAGTGGAGTGGAGTGGAATGGAATGCAATGCAATGGAAGGGAATGAAGTGGAATGGAGTGAAATGCAAAGGAATGGATAGGAAGGGAATGGAGTGGATTGGAATGGATTGGAATGGATTAGAGTGGAATGGAATGGGACGGAATGGAAAGGAATGGAGAAGAGTGGATTGGAGTTGAATGGAGGGCATCCAAGTGCAATGGAATGCAAGGGAACGCAATAGAATAAAATGGAATGGAACGGACTGGAATGGAATGGAATGCATAATTAAATGTGAGCTAAGACTGGGCCACTCCACTCCTGTCTGGGTATCAGAGTGAGAACCCATCGAAATAAAGGAATGGAATGGAGTAGAATGGATTGGAATGGAGTGAAGGAGAATGGAGAAGTGTGAAATGGAATAGAGTGGAGTGGTACAGAACAGAACGGAATGGAATGGACTGGAGTGGAGTGGAGTGAATTTGAGTGGAGTGGATTGGAGTGCAGGGGAATTGAATGGAATGAAATGGAGTTGAGTGGAATGGAGTGGAGTGGAATTAAGTGGAATAGAGTGATATGCAGAGGAATGGAGTGGAATGGAATGAAGTGGAATGGAGTGAAGTGGAATGGAAACGAGTGGAATGGAATGGAACAGAATGGAACAGAATCGAAAGAAACACAGTAGAGTGGCGTGAAGTAGAGTGGAGTGGATAGGAGTGCACTGGAATGGAATGGAATGGAACGGAATGCAATGGAGTGGACTGGAGTGCAATGGAATGGAGTGGAGTGGAGTGGGGTGGATTGCAGTTGAATGGAATGGAGTGGAATGGAATGGGATGGATTGGAATGGAATGGAATGGTGAAATAAAATGTGAGCTAAGATTATGCCACTGCACTCCAGTCTGGTTGAAATAGTGAGATCCAGTTCAAATAACGGAATGGAAAGGAATGGAGTAGAAGGGAATGAAATGGAGTGGAGTGGAATGGGGTGGAGTGGAACGGAAAGGAGAGGAATGGAATGGAAAAGAAGGGAATGGAATGGAACGGAGTTGAGTGGAGTGGAGTGAATTTGAGTGGAGTGGATCGGTGTGCAGTGGAATGAAATGGAATGGAATGGAGTGGAGTGCAGTGGAGTGGAGTGGAATGGAGTGGAATGGAATGGAATGGAGTGGAGTGGAGTGGAATGGAATGTAGAGGAATGCCATGGGTTGGAATGGATTGGTGAAAGGAAATGTGAGCTAAGTTTGGGCTACTGCACACCTCTCTAGGTGACAGAGGGAGATCCCATCAAAATAAAGGAATGGAATGGAATAGAATGGAATGAAATGGAGTGGAGTTGATTGGCGAAGAGTGAAATGGCATGGAGTGTAATGGTACAGAATGGATCGGAAAGGAATGGAATGGAGTGGAGTGGAGTGAATTTGAGTGGAGTGGATTGGAGTGCATGGTAATTGAATGGAATGGAATGGAGTTCATTGGAGTGGAGTGGAATGAAGTGGAATGGAGTGAAAGGCAAAGGAATGGATAGGAATGCAATGGAGTGGAGTGGAATGGATTGGAATGAACTGGAGTGGAATGGAATGGAACGGAATGGAGAAGAGTGGAGCCGAGTTGAATGGAGTGCATCAGAGTTCAATGGAATGGAAGGGAATGCAATTGAATGGAATGGGATGGAATGGGATGGAATGGAATGGAATGGAATGGAATGGAATGGAATGGAATGTGTAATTAAATGGGAGCTAAGATTGGGCCACTGCACTCCTGTCTGTGTGACAGAGTGAGAACACGTCGAAATAAAGAAATGGAATGGAATGGAGTGGAATGGAATGGAATAGTATGAATTGGAATAGAATGGAATGAAATTTAATGGAATGAAATGGAATGGAATAGAATGCAATGGAATGGAAAGGAATGGAATAGATTGGAGTGGAGTGGAGGGGAACGGATTGAAGTGGATAGGAGTGCAGTGGATTTAAGTGGAATGGAATGGAGTGGAGGGGATCAGAATTGAACGGAAAGGAATGAAATGGGATGAAGCAGAATAGAACAGAGTGGAGTGGAGTGGAGTGGACTTCAGTGCAGTGGATCGGAATGCAATGAAATGGAACGGAATGCAATAGAATGTAATAGAATGAAACGGAATGGAATGTAATGGAATGCAATGGAATGGTTAATGGATTGTGAGCTAAGATTGGGCTACGGCACTCCTGTCTGGGCGACACAGAGACATTCAGTCGACATAAAGGAATGGAATGGAATGGAGTAGAATGGAATGGAATGGATTGGAGTGGAATGGAATGCAGTGGAATGGAGGGGAGTGGAGTTGATTGGATTCAAATGGAAACGTGTGGAGTGAAATGGATTGGAATGGATTGGAATGGAATATCAAGAAAGGAGTGGAAGGGAAAGGAATGGCTTGGAGTGTTTAGAGTGGAGTGGAATGGGGTGGAGTGGAATGCAGTGGAGTGGAATGGAATGGAATGTAGTGAAATCGAATGGAGTGTAAGGGAATGGAATTGACTGTAGTGGAGTGGAGAGGAGTGGAGTGGATCAGAGTGCAGTGGAATGGAATGGAATGTAGTGGAATGGAATGGAATGGAGTGGAATGGAATGGAATGGAATGGAAAGGAATGGGTTGTAATGGTGAAATGAAAAGTGAGCTAAGACTGTGTCACTGCACTTCAGTCCGATGACAAAGTGAGATCCAATCGAAATACAGAAATGGAATGGAACAGAGTTGCCTATTATGGAATGGAGTGGAGTGTAATTGAATGGAATGGAGTGGAATGGAGTGGAGTGGACTGGAATGGAGTAGAGTGGAATGGAGTGGAATGGAGGTTAATGGAATGGAAAGGAATGGAGAGAATTTGAATGGAATGGATTAAAAAGGAGTGAAGTGGAGTGGAGCGGAATGGAGTGGATTGGAGTCTTTTGGAGTTGAATAGAATGGAATGGAATAGAATCAAGGGGAGTGGAATGGAGTTGAGTGGAACAGGAAGAAAAGGAGTGGAATGCAGTGGAGTCGAAGGGAACGGAGTTGAATTGAATGAAATGGAGTGGAGTGGAATAGAGAGAGGTGGAATAGAAAGGAGTGGAATGGAATGGAATGGAACAGAATGGAATAGAATGGAACGGAATGGAAAGAAATGCACAGGAGTGGCGTGGAGTTGAGTGGAGTTGGCAGAAGTGCAGTGGAATGAAATGGAATGGAACAGAATGCAATGGAGTGGACAGGAGTGGAAAGGAATGGAGTGGAAAGGAATGGAATGGAATGGTGAAATGAAATGTGAGCTAAGATTGTGCCACTGCACTCCAGTCTGGTTGAAAGAGTGAGATGCAGTTGAAATAAAGGAATGGAAAGAAACGGAGTAGACTGGAATGGAATGGAGTTGAGTGGAATGGAGTGGAGTGGAATGGAATGGAGAGGAATGGAATGGAAAGGAAGGGAACAGAACGGAACGGAGTTGAGTGGAGTGGAGTGAAGTTGAGTGGAGTGGATGAGAGTACAGTGGAATGAAATGGAATGGAATGGAGTGGAGTGGAGTACAGTGCAGTGGAATGGAGTGGAATTGAATGGAATGGAGTGCAGTGTAGTGGAGTGGAATGGAATGGAGTGGAATGCAATGGGATGGAACAGATTGATGAAATGAAATGTGAGCTAAGATTGGGCTACTGCACTCCTGTCTGGGTGACAGAGTGAGATCCCATCAAAATAAAGGAATGGAATCAAACAGAATGGTAAGGCATAGAGTGGAGTGGATTGGAGAAGCGTGAAGTGGAATGGAGTGGAATGGTATGGAGCACAGCGGAATGGAATGGAATGGAGTGGAGTAGAGTGAATTTGAGTGGAGTGGATTGGAGTGCAGGGGAATTGAATGGAAAGGAATGGAGTGGAGTGCAGAGGAGTGGAGTGGAGTGGAAAGAAGTGGAATGGAGTGAAATGCAAAGGAATGGAGAAGAATGGAATGGAGTGGAGTGTAATGGAATGTAATGGATTGGAGTGGAATGGAACAGAAAGGAATGGAATGGAGAGGAATGGAGAAGAGTGGAGTGGAGTTGAATGGAGTGCATCAGACTGCAATGGAATGGAAGGGAACGCAATAGAATGGAATGGAATGGAAGGGAATGCAATAGAATGAAATTGAATGGAATGGAATGGAATGGAGTGGAATGGAATGGAATGGTTAATTAAATGTGAGCTAAGATTGGGTCACTGCACTCCTGTCTGGGTGGAATGGAATGGAGTAGAATGTAATGTAATGGTCTGCATTGGAATGGAATGGAATGGAATGGAATGAAAAGGAATAGAATGGAGTGAAGTGGAGGGGAATGGTGTGAAGTGGATAGGAGTGGAGTGGAATGAAGTGGAATGGAATGGAGTGGAGTGGAGCAGAATTGAATGGAACGAAATGGAACAGGATGGAATGGAATAGAATGGAGTAGATGAGAGTGGAGAGGAGCTCTGTGCAGTGGTTCAGAGTGCACTGGAATGCAGTGGAATGGAATGGAATGCAATGGAATGAAATGGAATGGAATGGAATGTTATGCAATGGAATGGTTAATAAAATGTGAGCTAAGATTGGGCTACAGCACTCCAGTCTGGGTGACACTTGAGATTCAGACGAAATAAAGGAATGAAATGGAATGGATTGGAGTGGAATGGAAAGCAGTGGAATGGAGTGTAGTGCAGTTGAATGGAGTAGAGTGGAATCAAGTGGGGTGGAATGAAGTGGAATGGAGTGAAATGGAATGGAATGTAGTGGAATCAAATGGAAAGAAGTGTAATGGAATGGAGTGGAGAGGAATGGAATGGAATGTATCGGAACGGAATGGAACCGAAACGAAGGGTGTGAAGTAGAGTGAAGTGGATTGGAGTTGAGTGGAGTGCATTGGAGTGCAGTGGAAAGGAATGGAATGGAACACCATGGAATGGAATGGAATGCCATGGAATGGAATGGAATGGAATGGAATGGAATGGAATGGAATGGAATGGAATGGAATGGAATGCTGAAAGAAATGTCAGCTAAGATTGTGCCACTGCACTCCAGTCTGGGTGACACAGTGAGAACCATTCAAAATAAAGGAATGGAATGACATGGAGTAGAATGCATTAGAATGGTGTGGACTGGAACGGAACGGAATGGAACAGAGTGTAGTGCAGTGTAGTGGAGTGGAACTGAGCGGAGTGGATGGAGTGCAGTGGAATGGAAAGGAATGGAATGGAATGAAACGAATGGAGAGGAGTGGAATGGAATGGAGAGGAATAGAGTGGAATGGAATGGAATGTAGTGGAATGGGACGGAATGGTATGGAAAGGAAAGGAATGGAATGGAATGGAATGGTATGGAATGGAACGGAATGGAATGGTGAAATGAAATATGAGCTAAGTTGGTGCCACTGCACTCCAGTCTGGGTGATAATGTGAGAGTGTCAAAATAAAGGAATAGAAAGGAATGCAGTAGAATGGAATAAAATGAAGAGGAGTGGAATGGAGTGGAGTGAAATGGAATGCAGTGGACTGGAATGAAACGGAATGGAACGGAATGGATCGGAGTGGAGTGGAGTGAAATTGAGTGGAGTGGAACAGCATGCAGTGGAATGAATGGAATGGAATGGAATGGAGTGGAGTGGAGTGAGTGGCTTGGAGTGGAGTAGAGTGGAATGGAGTGGAATGGAATGGAGTGGAGTGGAATGGAATGGAACAGAATGGAAAGGAATGGAATGAAATGGATTAGAGAGGAACAAAAAGGAACGTAGTGGAGTGGAGTGGAGTGTGGTTGATTGGAGTGGATAGGAGTGCAGTAGAGTGTGATGGAATGAAATGGAATGTAATGGAAAGGAATGGTTAAAGAAATGTGAGGTAAGATTGAGCAACTGCTCCTTAGTCTTGGAGACAGAGTGAGATCAAATCGAAATAAAGAAATGGAATAGAGTAAAGTAGAATGGAAAGGAAACGAATGGAGTGGATTGGAATGCAGTGGAATAGAGTAGAGTGGAGTTGAACGGAGTGGAGTGGAATATACTGGAGTGGAATGGAGTGGAATGGAGGGGAATGGAAAGTCATTGAATGGAGGGGAAATAATGGAAAGGAGTGGAGTGGAGTATAATAGAGTGGAGCGGAATGGAATAGAGTGGAAAGGAGGGGAATGGAATGGAATGTAGTGTAATTGAATGGAGTGGAGTAGAATGGAAAGCAGTGGATTGGAGTGGAGTGCAGTGGAGTTGAGTGGAGTGGATCAAAGTGCAGTGGAGTGGAATGGAATGGAATGGAGTGTAGTGGAATGGAATGGAATGGAATGGAGGGTAATGGAATTGAATGGAGTGGTTTGGAGAGGATTGTAGTGCACTGGAATGGAGTGGAGTGGAATGGAGTGGAATGGAATGGAAGCTAATGGAATAGAATGGAGTGGAACGGAATGGAATTGAGGGGAATGGAATGCAGTGGAGTGGACTGCAGTGGAGTGGACTAGTGTGGAATGGAGTGGAATGGAGTGAAATGCAGTCAAGTGGAATGGAAGGGAGAGGAATGGAATAGAGTGGAATGCAATGGAATAGAAAGGAACGGAATGAAACGGAGTGGAGTGGAGTTGAGTGGAGTGGGTCAGACTGCATTGGAATGGAATAGAATGGAGTGGTTTTGACTGGAATGGAGTGAATTGGGGCGGAAAGGAGTGGACTGGTTTGGAATGGAATAGAGTGGAATGGAATGAAGTGGAGTGGAGTGGAATGGCGTGGAGCAGAGTGGAGTGGAATGGAATGCACTAGAATGCAGTGGAATGCAATGGTGTGGAATACAATGGAATGGAATGGAAAGGGGTGATGTGTAAAGGAAAGGAATGGAATGGAATGGAACGGAACAGAACGGAATGGAGTGAAGTGGATATGAGAGCACTTGGTCAGAGTGGAGTGGAGTAGACTGGAGTGGATTAGAGTGGAGTGGAGTGGAATGAAGTGAAACGGAGTGAAACGAAATGGAGTGGAATGGAGTGGAGTGGAATTTAATGGAGTGGAAAGGAATGGAAAGGAACAGAATGGAATGGAATGGAATGCAGTGAAGAGGAGTGAATTTGAGTTGGGTCGATCGCAGTGCAGTGGAATGGAAAGGAGAGAAGTGGAGTGGAGAGAAGTGGAGTGGAATGGAGTGGATTGTAGTGGAAAGGAGTGGAGTGGAAAGGAGTTAAATGGAGTGGAATGGAATGGAATGGAATTGAGTGGAATGGAATAGAATGGAGTGGAAAGGACAGGAATGGATTGGAATGCAAAGGAACGGAACGGAGTGGCGTGGAGTGAACTTGAGGGTAGTGGCTCAGAGTGCAGTGGAAAGGAATGGAATGGAATGGAATGGAATGGAATGGAATGGAATGGAATGGAATGGAATGGAATGGAATGGCAAGGAATGAAATAGTGAATGGAACGTCACTTAAGATTGGGCCAGTGCACACCAGTCTGGCAGACACAGTGAGATCCAGTCAAAATAACGGAATGAAATGTCATAGAGTAGAGCGGAATGGAATGGTGTGGACTGGAATGGAACGGAAAGGAATGGAGTATAGTGGAGTGGAGTGGAATGGAGTTGAGTGGAGTGGATCAAAGTGCAGTGGAAAGGAAAGGAGTGGAATGGAATGAAAGGAGTGGAGTGGATTGGAGTTGAGTGGAGTGGAACAGAGTGGGGAGGAAAAAAGGGAGTGGAATGGAATGGAGTGGCATGGAGTGCAATATAAGTGAACTTAGTGGAATCGAATGGAATGGAGTTTAATGGAATGGAGTGGATTGCAGTGGGGTGGACTGGAGTTGAATGAAGTGGATTGGAGTGCAGTGGAATGGAATGGAATGGAGTGGAATCGAATGAAATAGATTGGAAAGGAATGAATGGAAATGGAATGGAATGGAGAGGAATGGAGAGGAGTGGAAAGGATTGCAGAAGAGTGGAATTGAGTGGAGTGGAATGGAGTGCAGAGGAGAGCAATGTAATGGAATGGAATTGAGAGGAATGGAATGGAATGGAGTTGAATGGAGTGGAATGGAATGAAGTGGAGAGGAGTAGAGTGGAATGGAGTGGAATAGAATGAAATGGAGTCAAGTGGAATGCAGTGGAATTGAATGGAATAGAGTGGAATGGAATAGAACAGAAAGGAATGGAAGGGAACAGAGTGGAATGGAGTGGAGTGGAGTGGAGTGGAGTTCAGTGGAGTGGATCAGAATGCAGTGTAATGGAATGGAATGAAATGTAGTGGAATGCAATGAAATGGAATGGAATGGAATAGAGTGGATTGGACTGGAATGGAGTGGCATAGAGTGGAATGAAATGAACGGGAGTGGAATGGCATGGATTGGAGTGGAATGAAGTTTAGTGGAGTGAAATGGAGTGGAGTGGAGCAGACTGGAGTGGAATGGAATGCATTGGATTGGAGAGGAATGGAATGGTGTGGAATGGAATGGAATAGAATGGAATGGAATGGTGTGGAATGAAAAGGAATGGATTGGAATGGAACAGAAAGGTGTTTAATGGATTTGAGAGGACTGGATCACAGTGGAGTGGAGTGGACTGTTTTAGAGTGGAGTGGAGTGGAATGTATTGGAATGGAGTGAAATTGAGTGGGGTGGATTGGAGTGGAGTGGAATGGAATGGAGTGGAATGGAACAGTATGGAACAGAACCAAATGGAATAGAATGGAGTGGAGTGGAGTGAATTTCAGTGGAGTGGATCGGAGTGCACTGGAATGGAATGGAATGCAATGGAATGGAATGGAAGGGAAGGGAATGTAATGCAATGGTGGGGAAGGGAACGGAGTTGAGTTGGGTGAAATGGAGTGGAGTCAGGTAGAATAGAGTGGAATTGTTTGGAATGCAATGGAATGGAATGGAATGGAATGGAATGGAACGGAATGGAATGGTGAAATGAAATGTGAGCGAAGATTGTGCCAGTCAACACCAGTAATTTTGACATAGTGATATACAGTCGAAATAAAGCAAATGAATTGAATGGAATGGAATGGCGTGGACTGGAATGGAATGGATAGTAATGGAGTGGACTGGAATGGAAAGGAGGGGAGTGGACTGGAGTGGAGTGGAGTGGAGTAGAGTGGAATAGAGAGAAATTGAATGGAATGGAAAGGAATGGAATGGAGTGGAATGGAAAGGAATGGAGTGGAATGGAGTGGATTGGAGTGGAACGGAGTGGATTGGAATGGAGTGCAGTGGAATGGAGTGGAATGGATTGGAAGGGAATGGAGTGGATTGAAATGGAATGGAGTGGAGTGGAGTGGAATGGAGTGTAATGGAATGGAGTGTAATGGAGTAGAATGGAATGGAGAGGAACGGTGCAGAATGGAATGGAACGGAATGGAGTGGAATGGAATGGAATGGTTTGGAACTCAACTGAGTGGACTAGAATGGAGTGGAGTGGAATGGAAAGGAATGGAAAGGAATGATACGGAACAGAACGAAAAGGAGTGGAGTGGAGTCGAGTGGCATGGAGTTGAGTCGAGTGGATCGGAGTGCAGTGGAAGGGAATGGAATGGGATAAAATGGAATGAAATGGAATGGAATGTAGTGGAGAGGAGTGTAGTAGAATGGAAATGAATGGAATGGAATGGAAATGAATGGAATGGAATGGAATGGAATGGAACGGAATGGAATGGAACAGAGTGAAGTAGAGTGGAGAGTATTTGAGTGGAGTGAATGGGAGTACAGTATAATGGAATGGAGTGAACTGGAGTGGAATGAAATGGAATTGAGAGGAGTGGAGTGCCGTAGAGTTGAGTGGAAAGGAGTGGAATGGAATGGAATGGAGTGGAGTGGAATGAAACGGAGTGGAGTGGAGTGAAGTTTAGGGGAGTGGAATGCAATGGAATGGAATAAAAAGGAATGAAATGGAGTGGAGTGGAGTGGAGTGAAATAGATTTTAGTGGAGTGGAGGGGAATGTAGTGGATTTGCGGGTGTGGAGACGAGTGGAGTGAAGATGAGTGGAGTGGATCGGAGTGCAGTTGCATGGAATGTAATGCAATGGAGTAGAGTGGGGTGGATAGGAATGGAATTGAGTGGATTGGAATGGAGTGGATTAGAATGGAATGGACAAGAATGGAAAAGAAAGGAATGGAATGGAGAAGAATGGCATGGAACGGAAAGCAGAGGAGTGGAGTGGAGTGCCTCAGAATGCAGTGGAATAGAATGGAATTCAACGGAATTGTATGGAACGGAAAGGAATGTAATGGAATGGAATGGAATGGGGAATCAAGTGTGTGTTAAGATAGGGCCACTGCACACCATTCTGAGTGACAGAGTGAGATCCAATAGAAATAAAGGAATGCAAAGGAATGGAAAAGAATGGAATGGAATCGCATGGAGTGGAATGGAAGGGAACGGAAAGGAAAGGAATGGAGTGGAATGGTGTAGAGTGGAGTGGAGTTGAGTGGAGTGGCTCGGAGTGCGGTGAAATGGAATGGAATGGAATGGATTGTAGTGGAGTGGAGTGGAATGAAATGTAGTGGAGTGGAGTGGAATGGAATGGAGTGGAGTGGATTGGAGAGGAATGAAATAGAATGAAATGGATTGGAATGGAATGGAATGGTGAAATGAAACGTGAGCTAAGATTGTCCCACTGCACTACAGTCTGGATGACAGAGTGAGATCCAGTCGATATAAAAGAATGGAATGGAATGGAGTATAATGGAATGGAATGGAATGGAATGGAGTGGAGTGTAATACAGTAGAGTGGGATGGAGTTGCATAGAATGGAACTGAATGGAACAAAACGGATTGGAATGGAGTGGAGTGGAGTGGAATGAATTTGATTGGACTGGATTGGAGTGCAGGGGAATGGAATGGAATGGAATCGATTGGAGTGGTCAGGAGCAGAGTAGGGTGGAATGAAGTGGAATGGAGTGAAATGAAGTGGAAAGGAGTGGAATGGAGTGGAATTGAATGGAGTGCAGTGGAGTGGAATGGAATGGAATGGAGTGGAATTGAATGGAACGGAGTGAAATGGAACAGAGTGGAATGAAGTGTAGAAGAGTGGATTGGAGTTCAATGGAGTGGAATGGAGTGCAGTTGAATGGCAGAGAGTTCAATGGAATGGAATGGAATGGAATGGAATGGTTAATGAAGTGTGAGCTAAGGTTCTGCCTCTGCACTCCTGTCTGGGTGAGAGTGCTAGATCCTGCCAAAATGAATGAATGGAAGGGAAAGGAGTAGAATGGAATGAAACGGTGTGCATTGGTTTGGAAGGGTATGGAATGGAATGGAATGGAAGAGAAGGGAATGGAATGTAGTGGAGTGGAGTGATGGTTAATGGAGTGAAGTGGAAAACAGGGGTGTGGAATGAAATGGAATGGAATGGAATGGAGTGGAGTGGAGTGGAATGGAACATAATGGAATGCTTTGGAAGGGAACGGAATAGTACAGAGTAGAGTGGAGTTCAGTGGAGTGGATTGGAATTCAGAGAAATGGAATGGATTGCAATGGAATGGAATGGAATGGAATGGAGTGCAATGGAATGGTTAATGAAATGTGAGCTGAGATGGGGCCACAGCACTCTAGTCTGTGTAACAGAGTGAGATTCAGTCGAAATAAAGATACAGAATGGAATGGAGTGTAGTGGAATGGAATGCACTGGAATGAAGTGTAGTGCAGTTGAATGGAGTCGAGTGGTATCGAGTGGAGTGGAATGAAGTGGAAGGGAGTGGAATGGAATGCCATGGAAAGGAGAGGAATGGAAAGGAATGGCGTGGAGTTTAGTGGAGAGAAGTGGAATGGAGTGGAGTTAAATTCAGTGGAGTGGAATTGATAGGAATGGAATGGACTGTAGTGGAATGGAATGGAATGGAATGGAATGGAATGGAATGGAATGGAATGGAATGGAATGGAATGGAGCGAAGTTGAGTGGAGTGGATCAGAGTGCAGTGAAATGGAATGGATTGTAGTGGAATGGAATGGAATGCAATGGAATGCAATGGAATGGAATGAAAAGGTGAAATGAAATGTGAGCTAAGATTGTGCCACTGCAATTAACTCTGCTGACCAAGAGAGATCCAGTCGAAATAAAGGAATGGAAAGGAATGGAATTTCATGGAATACAATGCAGTGGAGAGGAATGGAATGTATTAGAATTGATTGGAGTGTAGTGGCATGGAGTGGAATGTAGTGGAATAGAATGGAAAGGAGTGGAATGGAATGGATTGGATTGGTATGGAGTGGAGTGGAGTGGAACGGAGTGGAGTGGAATGTAATGGAAAGAGTGGAATGCAATGGAATGGAATGGAGTGGAATGAAATGGAATGGAGTGGAATGGAATGGAAAGGAAAAGAACAAAAAAGAACGTAGGGAAGTGTTGAGGAGTGAAGTTGAGTGGAGTTGATGGGTGGCAGTGGAATGAAATGGAATGGAATGGAGTAGAGTGGAGTGGAGAAGAGTGGAGTGGAGTGGAGTGGTACGGAATGGAATGGAGTGGAATGGAAAGGCATGGATTGGAATGGAGTGGAGTCGAGAGGAATGGAAAGGAGTGGAGTGGAATGGAGAGCAATGGAGTGGAATGGAATGGAATTGAATTAAGTGGAATGGAATAGAATGGAGTGGAATGGAGTAGAATGGAATGGAACAGAACAGAATGGAATGGAGTGGATTGGAATGGAGTTGAGGGGAGTGGATCAGAGTGCAGTGGAATGGAATGGAATGCAATGCAATGGAATGGAATGGAATGTATTGGAATGAAATGATAAATGAAATGTGAAATAAGATTGGCCACTGCACTCCAGTCTGGGTGTCACAGTGAGATCCAGTCTAAATAAAGGAATGGAATGGCATGGAGTAGAATTGAATGGAATGCTGTGGAGTGGAATAAAATATAATAGAACGGAGTGTAGTGGAGTGAAGTGAAGTGAAGTGGACTTGAATGCATTGGATTGGAGTGCATTGGAATGGAAAGGAATGGAATGCATTGAAATGAGTGGAGTAGAGTGGAATGGAGGGGAGTGGAGTGGAGGGGAGTGGAATGGAATGGTGTGGAATGGAATGGCTTGGAATTGTGAAATGAAATATGAGCTAAGTTGGTGCCACTGCACTCCAGTCTGTGTGACAGTGTGAGAATCATTCGAAATAAAGGAATGGAATGGAATGCATTAGAATAGAAGGGAATGGAGTGGAGTGGAATGGAGTGGAGTGCAATTGAATGCAGTGGACTGCATGGGATGGAACGGAATGGAACCGATCAGAGTGGAGTGCTGTGAAGTTGAATTGAGTGGATCGGATGGCAGTGGAATAGAATGGAATGGAATGCAATGGAATGGAAAGGAATGGAATGGAATGGAATGGAGTGGCGTGGAGTGGAGCAGAATGGAGTAGAATGGAACGGAGTGGAGTGGAATGGAATGGAATAGTACGGAATGGAATGGAATGGAATGGAAAGGAATAGAATGGAACAGAACAGAAAGGAGTGGAGTGGAGTGAAGGGGAGTTGAGTGGAGTGGATCGGAATCCAGTGGAATAGAATAGAATGGAATGGAATGAAATGGAACGGAACGGAATGGAATGGAATGGAATGGAATGGAATGGAATGGAATGGAGTGGAATGGAATGGGAAATGAAATGTGAGCTACAGTTGGGCCACTGCACTTTAGAATTGATGACAGAGTGAGATCCAGTCAAAATAAAGGAATGGAATGGAATGGAGTGGAGTGGAATGGAAATCAGTGGAATGGAGAGGAATGGAGTTGAATGGAGTGGAATGGAATCGAGTGGAGTGGAATGGAGTGGAATGGAATGTGATGCAATAGAGTGGAATGGAAAGGAATGCAATGGAGTACAGTGGAATGGAGTGGAGTGCAATGAAATGGAGTGGAAAGGAGTGGAATGGAATGGAATATGGTGGAATCAAATGGAATGGAGTCAAAAGGAATGGATTGGAGTGGAGTAGATTGGAGTGCAATGGAGTGGAATGAAGGGAAATTGAGTGGAGTGGAATGGATTGGAGTCGAATGGAATGGAACGGAATAGAATCAAAAGGATGGAGTGGAGTAGAGTGAAGTGCAGTGGACTTGAGTGGAGTGGATGGGAGTGCAGTGGAATGGAATGGAATGGAACAGAACAGAATAGGGAGCAGTGGAGTGGAGTGGAATGGAATGGAATGGAATGGAATGGAATGGAATGGAATGGAATGGAATAAATGGATTGGAATAGTTTGTTGAAATGAAATGAGAGCTAAGATTGTGCCACAGCACTTCAGTCTGGTGACAAAGTCAGATCCAGTCAAAATAAAGGAATGGAATGGAATGTAGAAGCATGGAATAAAATGCAGTGGAGTGGGATGGAATGGAGTGGAACGCAGTCGAGTGGAGTGGAATGGAGTGGAATGTAATGGAATGGAGTGGAGTGGAGTGGAAAGTAATGGAAAGCATTGAAATGGAGTTGAGAGGAGTAGAGTTGGAGTGGAGTGGAATGGAGTTGAAGGGAGTGGAAGGGAGGGGTAGAGAGTGGAATGGAATGCATTGGAATTGGATACAATGGAGTGGAGTGGAATGGAGAGGAGAGGAATGCAGTCGAGTGGGGTGGAATGGATAGGAAAGGAGTGGTATACCGTGGAATGGAGTGGAATGGAGTTCAATGGAGTGAAACGGAGTGGAGTGGAATGGAGTGCAGTGGAATGCAAATACGTGGAATGGAACGCAAAGGAATATAATGGAAAGGAAGAGAATGAAATGGATTGGAGTGGTGTGGAGCTGACTGAAGTGCAACGTAGTGCAGTGGAATACAATGGAATGGAAAGGGAAGCAAAGGAGTGAAGTGGAGTGGAATGGAATTGAGTACAGTGGAGTGGAATGTATTGGAGTTTAAGAAAATGGTGTGGAATGGAACAGAATGGAATGGAATGGAATGGTGAAATGAAATGTGAGCTAAGATTGTGTGACTGCATTGAATTCAGGATGAAAGAGTGAGATGAAGTCAAATTAAAGGAATGGAATGGAACGCAGTACAATGCAATGGAATAGAACGGAGTCGAATGGAGTGGAGTGGAATGGAATGGATTGGAATGGAATGGAAAGGAATGGAAGGGAATGGAATTCAAAACAGTGGATGCAGTGAAGTTGAGTGGAGTGGATCACAGTGCAGTGGAATGGAATGGAATGGAATGGAATGGAATGGAATGGAATGGAATGGAATGGAATGGAATGCTGAAAGGAAATGTGAGCTAATATTGTGTCATGCACCCCAGCCTGAGCTGAGATTGTGCCACTGTACTCCATCCTGTGTGACAGAGTGCGATGTCTTTGAAAGAAAGCAATGGAATGGAAAGGAGTGAAATGTAATGGAATGGATTGGAGAGGAGTGCAGTGGAATGGAGTAGAGTAGAATGGAGAGTAGTAGAATGGAGTGAAATGGGACGGAATGGAATGGAATGTAGTGGTGTGGAGTTTAGTGGAATGGAGTACTATGTACTGGAATGTAATTGAATTGAATGTCATGGAGTGGAGTGGAGAGGAGAGGAGTGGATTGGAATGCAATGGAATGGAATGGAATGGAATGGAAGGGAATGGAATGGAACAGGATAGAATGTAGCGGAGTGGAGTGGAGCGGACTGGAATGGGATAGAATTTTAGGGAATGGAATTGAATGGAATGCTATGGTGAAACGAAATGTGAGCTGAGATTGTTGCACTGCACTCTAACATGGCTGAAAGAATGAGATCCTGTTGAAAGAAAGGAATGGAATGCAGTGGAGTGGAATGGAGTGGAGCAGAGTGGTGTGGAGAGGAGGGGAGTGGAGTAAAGTGGAGTGGAGTGGACTGGAATGGAGTAGAGTGGAGTGGAGTGGATGTGAATGGAGTGGAATAGAATGGTATGGAGTAGAAAGTAATCGAATGGAGTGGATTGGAGTAGAGTCAAGTGGAGAGCATTGGAGTGGAATGGAGTGGAATGGAATGGAATGGAGTGGAATGAAGTGGAGTGGAGTAGAGTGGAATGGAGTGGAATGGAACGGAATGGAATGAAGTGGAGTGGAGTGGAGTGGAGTAGAATGGAATGCAATGGAATGGAATGGTGAAATGAAATGTGAGCTGATACAGTGCCATTGCACTCCAGCCTGAGCTGACTGTCTGCCACTGCATTCCAGCCTGTGTGACAGAGTGAGATGCTGCCGAAAGAAGTAAATGGCATGTTATGGAGTTAAATGGAATGGAATGGAATGGAGTGTAGTGGAGAGGAGTGGAGGGGTGTGGAATGGAGTAGAGTAGAGTGGAGAGTAGTGGAATGGAGTGGAATGGGATGGAATGGAATGCAATGTAGCGGAGTGGAGTGTAGTGGAATGGAGTACCATGGACTGGAATGTAATGGAATAGAATGGCATTGAGTGGAGTGGAGAGGAGTGGAGTGGATTAGAATTTATAGGAATGGAATGGAATTTAATGGAAGGGAATCGAATGGAGTGTAGTGGAGTGGAATAGAATGGGGTGGAATGCAGTGGAGTGGAGATAAACAGAGAGGAGTAGAGTGGACTGGAATGGAAAGGAATGTAAAGAATTGGAATGGATTGGAATAGAGTGGAGTGGAATGGAGTGGAATTGAATGAGAGGATTTGAGTGAAGTGCAGTGGAATGGATTGGGGTGGAATCGAATGGGATGGAATGGAAAGAAGTGGAGTGGAGTTGAGTAGAATGAAGTGGAATGGAATGGGATGGAGTAGAGAGGAGTAGAATGGAGGGGAGTGGAGTGAAATGGAGTGAAGTGGTCTGAAATGGAGTGGAGTTTAAAAGAATAGAATGGAGGGGAATGGAATGGAAGGCTATGGTGAAATGAAATATAAGCTGATATTCTTCCACTGCACCCCAATTTGTGTGACAGAGTGACATAATTTCAAAAGAAAGGAATGGAAGGGAATGGAAGGGAATGGAATGGAGTGGAGTGGAGAGGACAGGATTGGACTAGAGTGGAGTGGAATGGAGGGGAATGGAGTGGAATAGAATGGAATGGAGTGGAATGGAAGGGAGTGGAGTGGAGTGGAGAGCAGTGGAGTCGAGTGGTTAGCATTGGAGTTGAATGGAGTGGAGAGGAATGGAATAGAATGGAATGGAATGGAATGTAGTAGAGTGGAGAGGAAAGGAATGGAGTGGAGAGGAATGGAATGGAATGGAACAGAAAGGAGTAAAATGGCATGGAATGGATTGGAATTTAATGGAATAGAATGGAATACAATGGAATGAAATGGAATGGAATGGAATGGAATGGAGTGGAGTGGAATGGAATGCAATGGAAGGGAATGCAATTGAATAGAGTGCAATGGAATGCAGTGGAATAGAATGGTTATATGCAATGTGAGCTCCAATTGTGCCACTGCACTCCAGCCTGGGTGAGAGAAAAGGAGTCTTGCCAAAGAAAGGAATGGAATTGAAGTGTGTGGAATGGAATATAAGGGAATGGAATGGAATGGAATGGAATGGAATGGACTGGAGTGGAGTGAAGTGCAGTTAACTGGATTGGAATGGAGAGGAATGGAATAGGATGGAGTGGCATGGAGTGTAGTGGAATGGAGTGGAGTGGCATGGAATTGGATGGAATGGAATGGAGTGGATTGGAGAGGAGTGGAGTGGAATGGAATGGAATGAAATCAAATGGAATGGTGAAACGAAATGTGAGCTGATATTGGCCAATGCAGTGCAGCCTTTATGACAGTGAGAGATCCTGTCGAAAGAAAGGAATGTAATGGAATTGAGTGGAATGGAATGTAAAGGAATTGAATACAGTGGAATTGAGTGGAGTGGAAAGGAGTGGAATGGAGTGGGAAAGAATGGAATGAAGTGGAGAAGAATGGACAGGAATGGAATGGGAAGGAATGGAGTGGAATGGAGTGGCATGGAGTTGGGTGGAGTTGATTGGATTGGAATGGGGTGGATTGGAATAGAGTGGAGTGGAGTGGAATGGAGTGGAATGGAATGGAATGGAATGGAGTGGAGTGCAGTAGAGTAGGATGTAATGGTATGGAATGCAAAAGAATGGAATGGAATGGTAAATTGAAATGTGAGCTGAGATTGTGCCATTGCACTCCAGCCAGGTTGACAGTGTGAGATGCTGTTGAAAGGAATAAATGTAATGGAATGGAGTGGAAAGGAATGGAGTAGAATGGAAAGTAAGGGAATGGAATGGAATGGATTGGAGAGGAGTGCAGTGGAGCGGAGTAGAGTAGAGTGGAGAGGGGTGGAATGGAGTGAAATAAGATGGCATGGAATGTAATGATGGGGAATGGAGTGTAGTGGAATGGAATGGAACATAGTGGAATGGATTGGAATGGAATGGAATGGAATGGAATGGAATGGAATGGAATGGAATGGAATGGAATGGAAGGGAATGGAATGGCGTGCAGTGGAGTGGAGAGGATTGCAATTAAAAGGAATGAAATGGATTGAAATCCATTGGAATGGTGAAATGGAATGTGAGCTGAGATTGTGCCACTGCACTCCAGCGTGAGAAACAGAGTGAGATCCTTTCTAATAAAAAGAATGGAATGCAATAGGGTTTAATGGAATGGAATGGAATGGAACGGAATGAAGAGTAGTTGACTGGAGAGGAGTGGAGTGAAGGGGAATGGAATGGTAGGGAGTGGAATGGAATGGAGTGGAGTGCAGTGAAGTGGAGTGAAATAGAGAGGAAAGCAACAGGATGGAATGGAGTGAAGTGGAGTGGAGTTGAGTGGAGTGGAATGGAATGGAATTGTGAAATGAAATGTGAGCTGAAATTGTGCCACTGCACTGCAGCCAGGCTGACAGAGTGAGATTTTCGTGACACAAAGTAATGGAATGGAATGGAATGGAACGGAACGGAGTGTAGTAGAGTGAAGTGGAGTGGAGTACTGTGGATTGGAGTGGAATAGAGTGGAAAGGGATGGGAGGGAATGCAATAGAGTGGAGTGGAGTGGAATTGAATGGGATGGAGTGGGATGGAGTGGAGAGGAGTGGAGTAGAGTTGAGTGGAATGGATTGGAATGGAATGGAATGCAGCAGAGTGGAATGGAATGGAATGGAATGGAATGGAATGGAATGGAATGGAATGGAATGCTATGGTGAAATGAAATATGAGCTGATATTTTTCAAAAACACTGTAACCTGGGTGAGAGAGTGATATCCTGTCGAAAGAAATGAACGGAATGAAATGGAGTGGAATGGAATGGAGTGGAATGGAGTGGAGTGAAGTGGAGTGGGCTGGAGTGGGGTGGAGTGGAGTGGACTGGAGTGGAGTGGAGTGGACTGGAATGGAATAGAGTGGAGTGGAGGGGAATATATTGGAATAGAATATTATGGAGTGGAATGGAATGGAGTGGAGTTTGGTGGAGTGGAAAGGAATCAAGTGGAGTGCATAAGAGTGGAGTGGAATGGAATGGAATGGAATGGAATGGAATGGAATGGAATGGAATGGAACGGAATGGAATGGAATGGCACAGAACAGAGTGGAGTGGAGTGGAGTTGAGTGGAGTGGATCGGAGTGCAGTAGAATGGAAAGGAATTGAATGGAATGGAATGGAACGGAAAGGAATGGAATCCAATGGAATGAAATGGTGAAATGAAATGTGAGCTAAGATTGTGCAACTGCACTCCAGTCTTTGTGACAGAGTGAGATTGAGTCGAAATAAAGGATTGGAATGTAATGGAATAGAATTGAATGGAGTGGAGTAGAGTGCAGTGAAGTGGAAAGGAGCAGAATGGCATGAAATGGAGTGCAGTTGAATGGAGTGGAGTGGAATGGAATGGAGCAGAATGGAAAGGACTGGAACAGAATGGAATGGAACGGAATGGAATGGAGTGGAGTGGAGTGGAGCTGAGTGTAGTGGAACAGAGTGCCATGGAATGGAATGGAAAGGAATGGAATGGAATGGAATGGAATGTAGAAATGAAATGTGAGATTAGATTGTGCGACTGCACTCAAGTCTAAGTGACAGAGTGAGATCCAGTTGAAATAAAGCAGTGGAAAGGAATGGAGTAGAATAGAATGGAATGGAATGGAGTGGAATGGAATGGAATGGAGTGGAATGGGGTGGAATGGAATGGAGTGGAATGAATTGGAGTGGAATGGAGTGGAATAGAATAGAATGGAGAAGAAAGTAAAGGAATGAAGTGGAATGGAGAACAGTGGAGAGAAATGCAATGGAGTAGAGTATAGAGCAAAGGAGTGGAGTGCAGCAGAGAGCAACGGAGTTGAATGGAGTGGACTGAAATAAAGTGGAATGGAATGGAGTGGAGTGGAGTGAAGTGAAGTGGAGTGGAATGGAATGTAGTGGAATGGAGCATAATGGAGAGGAGTGGAATGGGGAGGAGTGGAGTGAAATGGAGTGGAATGGAAGAGAGCCGAAAGGAATGGACCTGAATGGAATGGAGTGGAGTGGGGTGGAATGGAGTAGAGTGGAATGGAGTAGAGTGCAGTGGATCGGAGTGCAGTGGAAAGGAATGGAATGGAATAGAGTGAAATGGAATGGAATGGAGTAGAGTGGGACGTAATGGAATGCTGAAACGAAATGTGTGCTAAGATTGTGCCACTGCAATGCAGTCTACATGTCAGAGTGAGATTCAGTCGAAATAAAGGACTGTAGTGGAAGGGAGTGAAATAGAATGGAGTGGAGGGAAGTGTAGTGGAGGGGAGTGGAATGGAGTGGCATGGAGTGACATGTACTGCAGTAGAATAGAGTAGAGTAGAATAGAATGGAGTGGAATGGAACAGAACAGAAGGGCATGGCACGGAATGGAATGGAACCGAGTGGAGTGGAGTAGAGTGGAAATGAGTGTAGTGGATCGGACAGCAGTGGAATGGAATGGAATGGAATGGAAGGGTGAAATGCAATGAAGGATAAGATTGTGCCACTGCACTGCAGTCTCGGTGAAAGAGTGAGATCCTGTTAAAATAAAGGAATGGAATGGAATGCCACAAAACGGAATGGAATGGAACAGGGTGGAATTACATGGAGAGGAACGTAGTGTAATGGAGTGGAGTGCAGAGGAAGAGTGGAGTGGAATTGAGTGGAGTGGAAAGGAGTGGAATGGATAAGCATAGAATGGAATTGAATGGGGTGGAATTGAAAGGAATTGATTGGAACGGAGAACAGTGGAGTGGAATGGAGTAGATTGGAATGGATTGGAGTGGAATGGAGTTGAAAATAGTGGAGTGGAATAAAAAGGAATGAAGTGGAACAGAATGGAATGGAGTGGAGTAGAATGGAATCAAAAGGAATGGTGTGGAATGGAATGAAATAGAGTGCAATGGAATGGAGTGGAGGGCAATGGAGTGTAGTGGAATGGAGAGGAAAGTAATGAAATGGAGTGGAGTGGAATGGAATGGAGTAGAATGGAACCGAATGGAAAAGAATGGAACGGAGGAGAATGGAATTGACTGGAGTGGAGCGGACATGAATGTAGTGGATCAGAGTGCAGTGGAATGGAATGGAATGGAATGGAATGGAATGGAATGGAATGGAATGGAACGGAACGGAAGGGAACGGAATGGAACGGAACAGAATGGAATGGAATGGAATGGAGAGGATTGGAATGGAGTGGAGTTGAGTGGAGTGGAGTAGAGAGGAATGGAATTGAGTGGAAAGGAAAGGAATAAAAATGTATGGAATTGAATGGAGTGGAGTAAGGTTTTATGAAAGGGAGTGTATTGGTGTGGAATGGAATGGAATTGAATGGAGTGTAGTTGAATGGAATGGAGTACAGTGTTATGTACCGGATTGTAGTGCAGTTCAGTGCAGTTGAGTGGGGGAAGAGTAGAATTGAGTGGAACGGAATGGCATGGAGTGGAATGGAATGGAATAGAACAGAATGGAATGAGATGGAAAGGAATGGAATGGAATGGAATGGAATGGCACAAATTGACATGGACTTGAGTAGAGTGGTGATTAGTGGAGTGGATCAGAAGGCACAGCAATGGAATGGAATGGAATGGAAAGGAATGGATTGAAGTGGATTGGAAAGGAATGCAGTGGAGTGGAGTAGAGTGAAGTGGAGTTTAGTGGAGTGGAGTGGAATGGAAGGGAGGGCTGTCGAATGGAATGGAATAGAATTCAATAGAGTGGAGTCGAGTGGAGTGGGGTGGAACGGAATGGAATGGAGTGGAATGGAGTGGAGTGGGGTGGAATGAAATGGAGTGGAAGGAATGGACTGGAGTGGAATGGAATGGAGTGGAGTAAAGTGAAATGGAGTGGTGTGGAGTGGAATGGAATGGAATGAAGTGGAAAAGAATGTAGTGCAACAGGGAGTAGTGGAGAGGAGTGGAATAGAGTGGAAAGTAGTGAAATGGAGTGGAGTGGAATGGAGTGGAGTTGAATCTAATGGAGTGGAATGGAACAGAATGGAATGGAGTGGCGTGGAGTGGAATGGAGTGGAGTGGAATGGAATGGAGTGAAATGGAATGGAATAGAATGGAATGGAATTTAATGGGACAGAATGGAAAGGAATGGAACTGAAAGGAGTGGAGTGGAATGGAGTGAAGTGGAGTGGAATTGAGTGGAGTGGATGGAGTGCAGTGGAATGCAAGGGAATGGAATGGCATGAAATGGAATAGAGTGGAGTTAAATGGAATAGAGTGGAGAGGAGTGGAGTGGCGTTGAGTGGAGTGGAGTGGAGTTGAGTGGAGTGGATCGAATTGCAGTGTAATGGATACTATGGAATATAGTGAAATGGAGTGGAGTAAATGAAATTGAGTGGAGTGAGGGGGAGTGGAGCGGATTCATGTTGAGTTGAATGCAGTGAAGTGGAATGAAATGGAGTGAATGGAATGGAATGGAATGGAACAGAATGGAACGGAGTGGAGAGGAGAGGAGTGGATTTGAGTGGAATGGAATGGAGTGCATTGGAATGGAGCGGAGTGGAAAGGAATGGAATGGAATGGAATTGAACAGAATGGAACGGAACGGAACGGAATGGAATGGAATGGAATGGAATGGAATGGAAAGGATGGAGTGAAGTGGATTGGAGTGGTGTGGAATGGAATGGATTGGATTGGAGTGGAATGGAATGGAATAAAAAGCAATGGAATGGAAAGTAGAGGGGTGGAGTGGAACAGAGTGGAGTTGAGTGGAGTGGATTGGGGTGGATTGGGGTTGATTGTTGTGGAATGGAGAGGAATGGAATGGAAAGGAATGGAAAGGAATGGAATGGAATGTAGTGGAGTGAAATGGAATGGAATGGAATGGAATGAAACGGAATGGAATGGAATGGAATGGAAAGGAGTAGAGTGGAATGGAAGGAAATGGAGTGGAATGGAATGGAGTGGAGTGGAGTGGAATGGAGCAGAAAGGAATGACGTGGAATGGAATGGAATGGAACGGAGTGGAATGGAATGGGATGGAATGGAATGGAACGGAATGGTACAGAGTGGTGTGCAGTGGAGTGGAGTTGAGGGGAGAGGATAGGAATTCAGTGGAATGGATTGGAATGGCATGGAATGGAATGGAATGGAGTGGAATTGAGAGGAGTGGAGTAGAGTGGAGGGGAGTGCAGTGGAGTCTAAGGGAATGGAATGGAATGGAATGGTAAAATGAAATGTTAGCTAAGATAGTGCCACTGCACTCCAGTCTGGGTGAAAGAGTGAGATCCAGTCGAAATAAAGGAATGGAAGGGAATCAAGTGGAATGCAATGGGATGGAGTGGAGTGGAATGGAAGGGCCTGCAGTAGGATGGAGTGGAGTGGAACGGAGTGGAGTGGAATGGAGTGCAGTGGAGTGGAATGCAGTGGAGTGGAATGGAGTGGAGTGGAATGGACTGTAATAGAGGGTAATGGAATGTAAAGGAGCAGAATGGAAAGGAATAAAGTGGAGTGGAGTGAAGAGGAGTAAAGTGGCATGGAGTGGAGGGAGATGGTGAGGAGTGAAATGGAGTGAAATGGAATGAAATGGAGTGGAATGGAATTTAGTGGAGTGGAGAGGAGTGGAGTGGAATAAAGTGGAGTGTATTGGAATGGATTGGACTGGAATGGAATGGAGAGGAAAGGAAGGGAACGTATGGGAACAGAACAGAATGGAACAGAGTGGAGTGGAGTGTACTGGAGGTGAGTGTAGTGGATCAGAAGGCACTGGAATGGAATGGAAAGAAATGGAATGGAATGGAATGGAATGAAATGGAGTGGAGTGGAGTGGAGTAGAATAGAATGTAAAGGAATGGAATGGAATGGAATGGAATGGAATGGAATGGAATGGAATGGAATGGAATGGTGAAAAAAAATGTGAGGTAACATTGTGCTACTGCTCTCCAGTGTGGGTGACAGAGTGAGATCCTGTTGAAATAAAGGAATGGAATGGAATGGTTTAGAATGGACTTGTATGGAGTGGAGTGGATTGGAACGGAGTCAAATGTAGTGGAGTGGGGCGAAAAGGAGTGCAGTGCAGACGAATGGAGTGGAGTGGTATAGAGTGGAGTGGAATAAAGAGGAATGAAGTGGAATGGAATGGAATGGAGTGGAGTATAAAGGAATGGAGTGGAGTGGATTGGAATGAAATGGAGTGGAGTGGAATGGGTTGGAATGGAATGGAATGGAATGGAGTGTAATGGAATGGAATGAAGTTGAATGGAATGGAGTGGATTTGAGTGGAGCGGAGTGGAGTGGCATGGAGTCGAGTGGAGTTGAGTTGAATGGCGTGAAATTGTGTGCAGTGGAATGGAGTGGAGTGGAAAGCAATGGAGTTTAGGGGAAGGGAATGGAACAGAACGGAATGGAATGGAACAAAATGCAGTGGATTGGTGTGGAGTTGAGTGGAGTGGATCGGAGAGCAGTGGAATGGAAAGAAATGGAAAGGAAAGGAATGGAGTGTATTGGAGTGGAGTGGGGTGGAGTGGAGTGAGGTGGACTGCAGTTGAGTGCAGTGGAGCAGATTGGAATGGAATGGAATGGTGAAATGAAATGTGTGCTAAGAATGTACCACTGCATTCCAGTCTCGGTGAGAGAGTGAATTCCCGTCAAAATAAAGGAATGGAAAGGAATATAGTAAAACTGAATGGAAAGGAGTGAGGTGGAATGGAATGTATTGGAATGGAGTGGTGTGGAGTGTATTGGAGTGGATTGGAATGGAATGGAATGGAGTGGAAAGGAAAGGAGAGGAGTGGAAAGGAATGGAGATGAGTGGAGAGGAATGAAGTTTAATGAAGTGAAATGGAGTGGAGTGGAATGGAGTGGAGTGGAATGCAATGGAGTGGAATTTAATGGAACGGAACAGAATGGAATGGAACATAATGGAGTGGAGTGAAATGGAGTTGAGTGGAGGGAAGAGGAGTGTAGTAGAATTTAATGCCATGGAGTGAAATACAGTGGAGAGGAATTGATTGAAGAAGAATAGAATGGAGTAGAATGGAATAGAACTGAACGGTATGGAATGCAATGGAATGGAGTGGAGCAGAATGGAGTTGAGATGGGTGGAGAGGATTGGAGTGCATTGGAAAAGAATGGAATGGAATGGAGGGGAGTAGAGTGGATTGGAGTGGAGAGGAGTGGAATGGAGTGGAGTGTAATAGAATGGAATGGAATGGAACGGAACGGAAGGGAAAGGAGTGGAATGTCGTGTGGGGGAGGTGAGTGGAGTGGTTTGGAGTGCAGTGGAATGTAATGGTATGGAAAGGAATGTAATTGGAGTGGAATGGAACGGAAGGGAAAGGAGTGGAATGTCGTGGGGGGGAGTTGAGTGGAGTGGATCAAAGTGCAGTGGAATGGAATGGCATGGAATGGAATGGAATTGAATGGAGTGGAATGGAATGCAATGTGATGCAATGGAAAGTAATGGAATGGAATGGAATTGAATGGTATGTAATGGAACGTCATGCAATGGAATGCATGAGAACAGAGTGGAGTGAAGCAAATTGGAGTGGAGTTGAGTGAAGTGGAGTGGAGTTGAGTGGAATGGAATGCAATGGAAAGGAATGGAATGCAATGGAATGGAATGGAATGGAATGGAGTGGAATGGAATGGAGTGGAATGGAATCGAAAGGTTAAATCAAATGTGAGCTAACAATGTGCCACTGCACTTAGAGTCTGGGTGAGACAGTGAGTTCCAGTGGAACAAAAGAATGGCAAGGAATGGAGTAAAATCGAATAGAATGGAGTGCAGTGGAATGGAAAAGGTTAGCATGGAGTGTAGTGGGGTGGAATGGAGTGGATTGGAATGGACTGGAGAAGAATGGAGTGGAATGGAATGAAATGGAAGGCAGTGGAATGGAAGAGAATGGACTGGAATCGAGTGGAGGGGAGTGGAAGGGAGTCGAGTGGAATGGAGTGGAGAGGAATGATGTGAAATGGAGTAGAATATAGTGGAATGGAGTGGAATGGAATGGAATGGAATGGAATGGAATGGAATGGAATGGAACGGAACGGAACGGAATGGAACGGAACGGAATGGAATGGAATGGAATGCAGCAGAGTGGAGTGCAGTGGAGTAAAGTGGAGTGGAATGCTGTGGAATGGAGAGAAATGTAGTGGAGTGGAACGGAGTGGACTGGAAAGGAATGGAGTGGAATGGAAATGATCAGAAAGGAATGGGAAGGAACAAAATGGAGCAGAGTGTAGTGGAGTGGAGTTGATTGGAGTTGAGTGGATTGGAAAGGAGTGCATTAGAATGGATTAGCATGGAATGGAGGGGAGTGGATTGCATTGGAGTGGAGTGGAGTGGAATGGAGTAGAATGCAATGGAGTGGAGTGGAATGAAATAGAATGGAAAAAAATGGATTGGAATTGAACTGAATGGAATGGAATGGAATGGAATGGAATGGTGAAATGAAATGTGAGCTAAGATTGTGCCACTGCACTCCAGTCTGGGTGACAGAGTGAGACCCAGTCAAAATAAAGGAATGGAATGCAGCGGAGTAAAATGGAAAGGAATTGATTGGAGGGGAATGGAATGGAGTGGAAACAAGTGGAGTGCAGTTACATGAACTTTAGTGCAAGGGAGTGGAGTCTAATGGACTGGAATGGAGTGGAATGAAATGGGAAAGAATGGAGTGGAATGGAATGGAAATTTGTGGAATCGAATGGAATGGTATGGAAAGGAATGAACTGGAGTTGAGCGGATTTGAATGGAGTGGATCAAAGTGCAATGGAATGAAATGGAACGTAGTGGAAAGGAACAGAATAGAATGGAATGGTGAAATGAAAAGTGAGCTAAGATAGTGCCACTAAACTTCACTCTGGTGACAACGTGAGACACAGTCGAAATAAAGGAATGTAATGGAATAGAGTATTATGGAATGGAATGGAGTGGAGTGGAATGGAATGGAGTGGAATGGAGTGGAATGGAGTGGAGTGGAATGGAGTTGCAGGTAGCGGAACAGAATGGAAAAGACTGGAATGGATTGGAAGTGAGAGGCGAGGAGTGGAATGGACTGGTGTGGAAGGGAGTGGAATGAAATGGAATGGAATGGAGTTGAATGGAATCAAATGGAGTGGAATGGAATGGAGTAAAGAGGAATGGATTGTAGTAGAGTAGAATGGAATGGAAAGCAGTGGAATGCAGTGGAATGTAGTGGAGTGGAGGGCAATGGAGTAAAATGAAGTGGAGTGGAATGGAGTGGAATGGAATGGAATGGAGTGGAATGGAATGGAAAGGGACGGAACGGAATGGAAAGGAGTGGAGTGGAGTGAAGTTGATTGGAGTGGAACAGAGTACAGTGGAATGGAATAGAATGGAATGGAGTGGGTGGAGTGGAGTGGAATGGAATGGAATGGCATGGAGTGGTATGGAGTGGAAAGGAGTGGAATGGAATAGAGTGGAGTACAAAGGAATGGAGTGGAGAGGAATGGAGAGGAGCGAATGCAGGAGAGTGGAATGGACTGGAAAGCAATGGAATGGAATTGAGAGAAATGGAATAGAAGGGAGAGGAAAGATCTGGTACAGAATGGAAGGGAAAGGAATGGAATGGACTGCAGTGGAGTGGAGTGGAATTGAGTGGAATGGATCAGAGTGCACTGGAATCGAATGGAATGCAATAGAATGGAATAGAAGGGAGAGGAAAGATCTGGTACAGAATGGAAGGGAAAGGAATGGAATGGACTGCAGTGGAGTGGAGTGGAATTGAGTGGAATGGATCAGAGTGCACTGGAATCGAATGGAATGCAATAGAATGGAATAGAAGGGAAAGGAATGGATTGGTGAATGAAATCCCACCTAAGATTTGGCCAATTCACTCCAACATGGGAGACAAAGTAAGATCCAGTCAAAATAAAGGGATTGAATGGCATGGAGTAGAATGCAATGGAATGGTGTGGAGTGGAATGGAATGGAAGGGAGTGTGGTGGAGTGGAGAGAAGTTGAGTGGAGTGGATCAGAGCGCAGTGGAATGGAATGGAATGAAAGAAGTGGAGTGGAGTGTAATGGAGTGGAATGGGGTGGGGTTGAGTGGAATGGAATGGAATAGAAAGGAATGGAATGGAATGGAATGGAATGGAATGGAATGGAATGGAATGGAATGGAATGGAATAGAATGGAATGGAATACTGCAATTAAATATGAGAAAAGTGGGTGGCCCTGCACTCCAGGCAGGGTGACAGAGTGAGATCCAGTCGAAATAAAGGAATGGAATGGAAGATAGTAGAATGGAATGGAATGGAGTAGAGTGCAATGGAGTTGTGTGGAATGGAATGGAGTGGAGTCGAATGGAATAGAACACTATGGAATGGATCGGAGTGCAGTGAATTGAAGTTGAGTGGAGTGGATTGGAGTAGAGTGGAATGGAATGGAATGGAATGGAATGGAATGGAATGGAATGGAATGGAATGGAATAGAATGGAGTGGATTGGAGGTGAGTGGAATAGAATGGAGTGGAGTGGAGGTGAGTGGAATGGAATGGAGTTGTGTGGAGAGGAGTGGAGTGGAATGGAGTGGAATGGAAAGGAGTTCAGTCGAATGGAATGGAACAGAAAGGAATGGAAAGGTTTGAACGCATTGGAGTGGAACAGAATGGAACGGAATGGAGTGGAGTGGAGTGGAGTGGATCGGAGTGCAGTGGAATGGAATTGAATGCGATGGAAAGGAATGTAATTGAATGGAAGGGTTAATGAAATGTCACCTAAGATTGGGCCACTGCCCTTTAGTCATACTGACAGAGTGAAATCCAGTCGAAGTAACGGAATAGAAGGGAATGGAATGGAATGGAGCAGAATTTAATAAAATGGAGTAGAGCGGAAAGGAATGCTGTGGAATGGGGTTTAGTGGAGTTGAATGGAGTAGAGTGGAATTGAATGAAGTGTAATGGAGTGGAAAGGAGTGGGATGCAATGTCATGTAATGGATTGGAGTGGAGTAGAGTGGAATGGAGTGGAGAGAAATGGAGTGGGGTGGAATGGAGTGGAATGGAATGTAATGTAGTGTAATCAAATGGAATGGAGTGGAATGGAATGGAGTGGAGTGGAGTGGATTTGAGTGGAGTGGATCAGGATGCAGTAGAATGGAAAGGAAAGGAATGGAGTAAAGTCGAGTGGATTGGAATGGAATTGAATGGAATGGAGGGGAATGGAATAGGATGGAGTGGAATGGAATGGAATGGAATGGAGTGGAATGGAATGGAATTAAGTGGAATGAAATGGAGTGGAATGGAATGGAATTGAGTGGAATTAAATGGAGTGGAGTGGAATGGAGTGGAGTGAAGTGGAGTGGAATTTAGTGGAATGGAGTGAAATGGAGTTGAGGGGAATGGGGCGGACTGGAATGGAAAAGAGAGGAATGGAATGGAATGGAATGAAACGGAATGGAACGGTGTGAAGTGGAGTAGACTGGAGTGTAGTGGGGTTGAGTGGAGTAGACCAGAGTATATTGGAATGGGATGGAATAGAGTGGAGTAAAGTGGAATGGAATGGACTGGAGTGGAAAAGATTGTAGTGGAGAGGAATGAAGTGGAGTGGAGTAGAGTGGAATGGAGTTTAATGGAATGGAATGGAACAGAATGGAGTGGAGTGAAGTGGAGTGTAGAGAAGTTGAGTGGAGTGGATCGGAGTGCACTGAAATGGAGTGGAATTGACTGGATTGGAGTGGAATGAAATGGAGTTGAGTGGAGTGGAGTGCAGTGCAGTGGAGTGGAGTGGAATGGAGTTGAATGGAATGGAGTGGAGTGGAATGAAATGGAGGGGAGTGGACACAAGTGGAATTAAATAGAATGGAAAGGAATGGAATACAATGGAATTAAATAGAATGGAATGCATTGTAATGGAGTGGAGTGGAGTAGAATGAAGTGGAATTTAGTGGAGTAGAGGGGAATGGAGTGGATTTGGGTGGAGTGGAGTGGAGTGAAGTTGAGTGGAGTGGATCGGAATGCACTACAATGGAATGGAATGGAGTTGTGTGGAATGGAGTGGAGTGGATGGGGTGGAGTGCAATGGATTTGTCTCTAATGCAATGGAATGGAACTGTATGAAATGGAATAAATTGAAATGGAAAGGAATGGACAGGAATGACGAAATGAAATCTGCACTAAGATTGTGTCACTGCACTCCAGTCTTTTTGACAGAGTGAGATACAGTCGAAATAAGGCAATTGAATGGAATGGAGTAGAATGCAATGGAAGGGATTGCAGTGGAATGGAATAAAATGGAATGGAATGAAAGAAGTGGAGTGGAGTGGAATGGAGTTTAGCGGAGTGGAGTGGAGTGGAGTGGAATGGAGTGTAACGGAAAGGAATGGAATGGAATTGAGTGGAATGGAATGGAAATGAGTTGGAATCGAGGGGATTGGAGTGTAACGGAGAGGAGAGGAATGGACAGGAGTGGAAAGGAGTGGAAAGGATTGGAATGGAGTTGAATTGAATAGAGTGTAATGGAATGCAGTGGATTGGAATGGAATGGAATGCAGTGGAATGGAATGGAATGTAACAGAACGGAATGGAAAGGAATGGAATGAAACGGAGTGGAGTGGAGTTGAGTGGAATGGATCAGAGTGCAGATAAATGGAATGGAATGGCATATAGTGGAGTGTACTGGAGTGGAGTGGATTGGAATGAATCGGAATGGAATGTAGTGGAGTGGAATTCAAGGCAATGGAATGGAATAGAAGGGAATGGAACAGAATAGAACGGAATGGAACGGAACAGAGTGGAGTGGAGTAGAGTGGATTGGAGCTGAGTGTAGTGGATCAGAGTGCAGTGGAATCGAATGGAAAGGAATGGAATGCAATGGAGTGGAGTGGAGTGGAATGGAGTGGAGTGGAGTGGAGTGTAATGACTCAGAACGGAATGGAGTTGAGTGGAATGGAGTGGAGTGGAGTGGGATGGAATGGAGTGGAATGGTGCCGAATGGAATGGAATTTATTGGCTTAAAATGGAATGGAATGGATTGCAATGCAGTTCAGTGGAGTGGAGTAGAGTGGAGTGGATTGCAACGGAATGGAATGGAAAGGAATGATACAGAACGTATTGGAGCGGCGTGGAGTATAGTGGAGTGGAGTGGAGTGGATAGAGTGCAGAGGAATGGAAGGGAATGGAATGAAATGGAATGGAAATGAATGGAATATAGTGGAGTGGAGTGGATTGGAGTGGAATGGAATGCAATGGATAGGAATGGAATGGAATGGAATGGAAAAGAGGGCAGTGAAGTGGAGTTGAGAGAAGTTGAGTGGAGTGGATCGGAGTGCAGTGGAATGGATGGAATTTAATGGAGTGGACTGGAGTGGATTTGTAAGGAATTGAGTGGAGTGGAGAGGAATGAAGTGGAGTGGAGGGGAATGGAAAAGAATGGAATACAATGGAATGGAGTGGAGTGGAATGAATTGGATTTTAGTGGAGTGGAGGGGAATGGAGTGGATTTGGGGGGAGTGGAGTGGAGTGAAGTTGAGTGGAGTGGATCAGAGTGCAGTTGAAAGTAAAGGAATGGAATGGAATGGAGTGTAGTGCAGTTGAGTGGAGTGGATTGGAGTGGAATTTAGTGGAATGGAAAGGAATGGAAAAGAATGGAAGGCAATAGAGTGGAATGGAATGGAAAGGAGTGGAATGGAGTGGAGTGGAATTGAGTGGAGTGTATCGGAATGCAGTGAAATTGAATGGAATTCAATGGAATGGTATGGAATAGAATGGAATGGAATGGAACAGAACAGAACGGTGAATGAAATGTGAGCTAAGATAGGGCCACTGCACTCCACTCTGAGTGACATAGTGAGATCCAGTTGAACTAATGGAATGGAAAGGAATGGAGTAGAATGAAAGAAAATGGAGTAGAGTGGAAAGGAATGGAAAGGAACGTAGTGGAGTGGCGTGGAGTGCAGTCGAGTTGAGTGGAGTGGAACAGAGTGCAGTGGAATGGAATGAAATGGAATGGAGTGGAGTGGAGTGGAATGGAAAGGTTTGGATTGGATTGGATGGGAATGGAATGGACTGAATTGGCGTGCAGTGGAATGGAATGGAATGGAGAGGATTGGGTTGGAATAGAACAGAGAGGAGTGGAGTGGAGTGGAATGCAGTGGAGTGGCATGGAATGAGGTGGAATGGAATGGAATGGAATGGAATGGAATGGAATGGAATGGAATGGAATGCAATGGTGAAATGATATGTGAGCTAAGATTGTGCCAGAGCACTACAGTCTGGGTGACAGTGTGATAACCAGTCGAAATAAAGGAATGGAAGGGACAAGAATAGAATGGAACGAACTGGAATGAAGTGGAGAGGAGAGCAGTGGAGTTGAATGGAGTGGATCGGAGTGCAGTGGAATGGAAGAGAATGCAATGGAATGTAATGCAATGGAATGGAATGGAATGGAATGGAATGGAATGGAATGGAATGGTTAATGAAATGTGAGCTAAGATTGGGCCACTGCACTCCAGTCTGGGTGTCAGAGTGAGGTCCTGTCAAAATGAAGAAATGGAATGGAATGGAGTGGAATGGAATGGAATGGAATGGAATGGAGTGGAATGGAATGGAACGGAGTGCATTGGTATGAAATGGAATGGAATGGAATGGAATGAAATGGAATGGAATGGAATGGAATGGAAAGGAATGGAATGGAATGGAATGGAATGGAATAGAATGGAGGGGAATGCAGTGAAGTGGAGTGTAATGGAATGCAGTGGAATGTGATAAAGTGGAATGGAATGGAATGGAATGGAAAGCAATGCAAAGCAATGGATTGGAATGGAATAGAACAGCATGGAGTGGAATGGAGAGGAATGGAGTTGAGTGGAGTGGATCGGAGAGCCATGGAATGGAATGGCATGGAATGGAATAGAATGGAATGGAGTGGAATGGAATGCAATGGAAAGGAATGGAATGGAATGGAATGGAACGTAACGGAATGGAACACACCAGAACGGAGTGGAGTGGAGTGAAGTGGAGTGGAGTGGAGTAATTTGGAGTGGAGTTGAGTTGAATGGAATGGAATGCTATGAATGGAATGGAATGGAATGGAATGGAATGGAATGGAATGGAATGCAATGCAATGCAATGGAAAGGTGAAATGAAATGTGAGAAAACAATGTGGGACTAGACTCCAGTCTGGGTGAGAGAGTGAGTTCCAGCCGAAATAAAGAATGGAATGGAATGGAGTAAAATCGAATGGAATGGAGTGGAGTGGAATGGAAAAGATTGGAATGGAGTGCAGTTAGGTGGAATGGAGTGGAGTGGAATGGACTGGAGAGGAATGGAGTGGAATGCAGAGGAATGGAATGAAATGGAATGGAGTGGAATAAAAGAGAATGGATTAGTATGCATTGGAGTGGAATGGAGTGGAGTGGAATGGAATGAAATTGAATGGAAGGGAATGGATTGGAATGGAACAGAATGAAATGGAGTGGAGTGGAGTAGAGTTAAGTGGAGTTCAGTGGAGTGGATCAGAATGCAGTGGAATGGAATGGAATGGAATGGAATGGAATGGAGTGGATTGGAGTGGAGTGGAAGGAAATGGAGTGGAATGGAATGGAATAGAATGGAAAGGAATACTGTGCAACAGAAAGGAACGGAGTGGAGTGGAGTGGGGTGGATCTGAGTGCAGTTTAATGGAATGAAATGTAAGGAAATGGAATGGAATGGAATGGAATTTAGTGGAGTGGAGTCGAAGAGAATGGAATTGAGTGGAATGCAGTGGAATGGAGTGGAGTGAAATGGCAAAGAATGGAATGGAAAGGAGTGGAGTGGAATGGAATGGAATGGAATGGAACGGAATGGCATGGAATGGAATGGAAGGGAATGGCATGGAATGGAATAGAATGGTATGGAATGGAATTGAATTGTGAATGAAATGTGAGGTGAGATAGGGCCACTACACTTCATTCTGAGTGACAGAGTGATACCCTGTCGTAATAAAGGAATAGAATGGAAAGGAGTAGAATGGAATGTAATAGAGTGGAGTGGAAGAGAATGGAAAGGAAATAATTGGAGTGGCGTGGAGGGGCGTGGAGTTGAGTGGAGTGGATGGGAGTTCAGTGGAATGGAATGGAAAGGAATGGAATGGAGTGGAGTGGAGTGGAGTGGAGTGGAATGGAATGAAATGGAGGGTAGTGGAGTGGAGAGGAGTGCAGTGGAATGGAGTGGAGTGGAAAAGAATGGAATGGAATGGAAAGGAATGGAATGGAATGGAATGGAATGGAATGGAATAGAGTGGAATGGAATGGAGTGGAATTGATGGGAATGAAGTGAAGTGGAGAGGAGTGGAGTGGAATTAAGTGGAATGGAACAGAGTTCGGTGGAGTGGAATGGAACGGAATGGAACGGATTGGAATGGAAAGGAATAGAGTGGAGTGGAGTCAAGTAGAGTGGATCAGAGTGCAGTGGAATGGAATGCAATGCAATGGAATGGAATGGAATGGAATGAAATGGAATGGAATGGAATGAAATATTTTATAATCATCAATGAAATGTGAGCTAACATTGGGCCACAGCACTCCGGTTTGCGTGAAAGAGTGAGATTCAGTCGAAATAAAGGAATGGAATGGAATGGAGTAGAATGGAATGGAATGGAGTGTAGTGGAATTGAATACAGTGGAATGGAGTGTAGTTGAGTTGCATGGAGTCGAGTGGAACCTAGTGGAGTGGAATGGAATGTCATGGAATGGAGTGGAATGGAATGGAATCGCATGAAAAGGAGTAGAGTGGAGAGGAATGGAGTGGAGAGTAATGCAGTGGAGTTGATTGGTGTAGAATGGAATGGAATGTAGTGGAATCGAGAGGAATGGTATGGAAAGGAATGGATTGGAGTGGAGTGGAGTTGAGTGAAGTGGATCAAAGTGCAGTGGAATAGAATGGAATGGAATGGAATGAAATGGAATGGAGTGTGTGGAATGGAGTTTAATGGAGTGTTGTGGGGTGGAGTGGAGTGGAGTTCTGAGGAATGCAATGGAATGGAAATGAATGGAATGGAATGGAATGGACTGCAATGGAATTGAATGGAATGGCATGGAATGGAATGGGGAAATGAAATCTGAGCTAAGATTGTGCCACTGTACTCCAGGATTTTTGACAGAGTGAGATAGATTAGAAATAAAGCAATTGAACGGAATTCAGTAGAATGGAATGGAATGGAGTGGAGTGGAAAGGAATGGATTGTAATGCAATGGAGTGGACTGGAAAGGGGTGGAGGATAATGGAGTGGAGTGGAGTGGAATAGAGTGGAATGGAGTGGAATGGAATGGAATGGATTAGAATGGAATGGAATTGAGTTGGAATCGAGTGCATTGGGGTGGAATGGAGTGAAGCAGAATCGACTAGATTGGAATGGAGTGAATGGATTGGAATGGAAAGCAGTGGACTGGAATGGAGAGGATTGGAATGGAATGCAGTGGAGGGAAGAGGAGTGGAATCCTGTTGAGTGGAGTGGAATGAGGTGGAAAGGAATGGAAAGCAGTGGAATGGAAGATATAAGAACAGATTGGCATTGAAAGGAATGGAATGGAATGGAGTGAAGTGGAGTTCAGTGGAGTTGAGTGGAGTGGATCAGAGCGTAGTGGAATGGAATGGAATAGAATGGCATGTATTGCAGTGTAGTGTAGTGGAGTGGAGTGTAATTGATTGGAATGGAATGGAGTGAAGTGGAATGGAATGCACTGTAATGGAATGGAAGGGAATGGAACAGAATGGAATGGAATGGAGCAGAATGGAGTGGAGTGGAGTGGAGTGAAACTGAGTGGAGAAAATCAGAGTGCAGTGGAAAAGAATGGAAAGGAATGGAATGCAATTGAGTGGAGTGGAGTGGAATGGAGTGGAATGGAATAGATGGGAGTGGAATGGAGTGAAATAGAGTAGAATGGAATTGTGTAGAATCGTGCAGAATGGAATGGAATGGAGTAGAATGGAATGGAACGGATTGAAAGAGAGTTGAGTGGGGTAAAGTGGAGTGGAGTGGAATGGAATGCAACGGAAAGGAATGACAGAGAATGGAGCAGAACAGAGTGGAGTGGATTACAGTGGACTTGAGTTGAGTGCAGTGGAACAGAGTGCAGTGGAATGGAATGGAGTGGACTGGAGTGGAATGAAATTGAATTGAGTGGAGTGGAGTGGAGTGCAGTGGAGAGGAGTGGAATGGAGTGGAATGGAATTGAGTGGAGTGGAATGAAACTGAATTGAGTGGAGAGGAGTGCAGTGGAGTGGAGTGGAATGGAGTGGAGTGGAATGAAATGGAAAGGAGTGGAGTGGAATGAAACTGAATTGAGTGGAGAGGAGTGGAATGGAGTGGAATGGAATGGAGTGGAGTGGAATGAAATGGAATGGAGTGGAGTGGAATGAAACTGAATTGAGTGGAGAGGAGTGCAGTGGAGTGGAGTGGAATGGAATGGAGTGGAATGAAATGGAATGGAGTGGAGTGGAATGAAACTGAATTGAGTGGAGAGGAGTGGAATGGAGTGGAATGGAATGGAGTGGAATGAAATGGAATGGAGAGGAGTGGAATGGAATTGAATTGAGTGGAGTGGAGTGAAGTGGAGTGGAGAGGAATGGAATGGAGTGGAATGGAATGGAGTGGGGTGGAATGAAATGGAGTGGAGTGGAGCGGAGTGGAGTGTAGTGGAACAGAATGGAATGGAGTGGAGTGGAGTGGAATGAAGTAGATTTTAGTGAAGTGAAGGGGAATGGAGTGGATTTGGGTGGAGTGGAGTCGAATGGAGTGAAATTGAGTTGAGTGGATCGCAGTGCAGTTGAATTAAATTGAATGGAATGGAGTGGAATGGAGTGGACTGCAATGGAGTGGAATGGAATGGAATGGAATGGAATGGAGTGAAGTGGAATGGAATGGAATGGAAAAGAACAGAATGAAATGGAGCAGAATGGAATGGAATGGTACAGACTGGAATGGTGTGGAGTGGAGTGAAGTGGATTGTTTCATAATGCAGTGAAATGGAATGGAATACAATGGTATGTTATGCAATGGAATGGAATTGTATGGAATGGTGAATGAAATGTGAGCTAAGATAAGACCACTACAATCCATTCTGAGTGACAAAGTGAGTTCCATTCTAAATAAAGGAATGGAGTGGAATAGAGTTCAGCAGAATGGAAGGAGTGGAATGGAAGGGAATGGAATGGAACGGAGTGGAGTGGCTTGCCGCGGAGAGGATTTGAGTGGACTTCAACAGACTGCAGTGTAATGGAATGGAATAGACTGGAGTGGAGTGGAGTGGAGTGGAATGTAATGGAGAGGAATGGACTGGAATGGAACGGAGTGGAACGCAATGGAATGGAATGGAATGGAATGGTGAAATGAAATGTGAGCTAGATTGTGCCACAGCACTCCATTCTGCGTGACAGTGTGAGATCCAGTAGAAATAAAGGAATGGAAGGGACCGGAATAGAATGGAATGGAAAAGAACAAAGTGGAGAGGAGAGAATTGGAGTTGAATGGATTTGAGTGGAGTGCAGAGGAATGGAAGAGAATGCAATGGAATGGAATGGAATGGAATGGAATGGAATGGAATGGAATGGAGTGCAATGGAATGGAAGGCAAAGGAATGGATTGGAATGATTAATGAAATGTTAGTTACGATTTGGCCACTTTATATCCCGTCGAAGTAAAGGAATGGAATGGAACGGAGTAGAATGGAATGGAATGGAGTGCATTGGAATGGAATGGAGTGGAATGGAATGGAATGGAATGGAATGGAATGGAATGGAATGGAATGGAATGGAATGGAATGGAATGGAAAGGAGGGGAATTGAGTGAAGTGGAGAGGAATGGAGTGTAATGAAGTGGAATGTAATGAAGTAGAGTGGAGTGGACTGCAACGGAACGGAATGGAATGCAATGGAAATATCTAGAGTGGAGTGGAGTAGAGTGGAGTTCCGAAGAGTGGATTGGAGTGCAGTGGAATGGAATGAAATGGAATGGAATGGAATGGAATGGAATGGAATGGAAAGAAATGGTATGGTTAATGAAAAGTGAGCTAAGATTGGGCCACAACACTCCAGTCTGTGTGGGAGAGTGAGATTCAGTCCAAATAAAGGAATGAAATGGAATGGAGTAGAATGGAATGGAATGGAGTGGAGTGGAATGGTTAATGAAATGTGAGCTAAGATTGGACCACTGCATTCCTTTCTCGTTGTCAGAGTGAGATCCCATCAAAATAAAGGAATGGAATAGAATGCAGTAGAATGGAATGGAATGGAATGGATGTAGAATGGAGCAGAATGGAAAGGCATGGAATGCAGTGGAATGGAATGGAATGGAGTGAAATGGAGTGGAGTGGAATTGAGTGGACTGGAATGGAATGCAACTGAATGAAACGGAACAGAATGGCATAGAATGGAACAAAGTGGAGTGCAGGGGAGTGGACTGGAGTTTAGTGGAGAGCATCAGAGTGCAGTGGAATGCAATGCAAATGAAAGGAAAGGAATGGAATGGAGTGGAGTAGAATGGAGTGGAATGGAATGGAATGAAATGGAGTGGAGTGGAGTGGAATGGAATGGAGTGGCGTGGAATGGAATGGAAAGCAATGGAAAATAATTTAATGGAATGGAAGGGAATGGAATGGAATAGAATGGATTTGAATGCATAGGAATGGAATCGAATGGTGATAAGAAATGTGAGCTACGACTGTGCCACTGCACTCCAGTCTGGGTGACAGAAAGGTATCCAATCAAAATAACGGAATGAAATGGAAAGGACTGGAATGGAATGGAATGGAGTGGAGTGGAACGGAATGGAGTAAAATGGAGTGGAAACGAGTGGAATGGAGTGGAGTGGAATGGAGTAGAATGGAGTGGAATGGAATGGAATGGAATGGATTGGAATGGAATGGAGTGGAATGGAGTGGATTGGAGTGGAATGGAGATGAGTGGAATGGAGTGGAGTGCAATGGAGTGGAATGGAGTGGAGTGGAATGGAGTGGAATGGTGTGGAAAGAATGGAATGGAATGTAACGGAATGGAATGGAAGGGATTGGAATGGAATTGAGACAAGCGGAGAGGAGTGAAGTGGAGAGGAATGGAGAGGAATGGACAGAAATGGAGTGCAGGGGAATGGAGAGGGGTGGAATGGAATTGAGTGGAATAGAATGGAAGAGAACAGAATGGAATGGAATGGAATGGAGAGGAGTAGAGTTGAGAGGAGATGATCGGAGTGCAGTGGAATGGAATTGAATGGAATGTGGTGGAGTGGATTGGAGTAGAGTGGAGAGGAATGGAAAGGAAAGGAATGCAATGGAGTGGACTGGAGTGGAGTGGAGTTGAGTGCAATGGAGTGGAGTGGAGTGGAATAGAGTGGAATGGAATGGATTGGATTGCAATAGAATGGAGTGGAATGCAATGGAAGGGAATGGAACAGAATGGAATTGAATGCATCAAACTTTGTGGAGTGGAGTGCAGTGGTGCGGGTTTGAGTTGAGGGGATCCGAGAGCATTGGAATGGAATGGAGTGGAAAGGAGTGGAATTGAATGCAATGGTATGGAATGGAATGGATTGGAATGCAAAAAAAAAAAAAATGGAATCGAACGGTGAAAAGAAACGTGAGCTAAGATTGTGCCACTGTACTCTATTCTGGGTGACAGAGTGAGATCCAGTCAAAATAATGGAATGGAATGGAATGGAATGGAATGGAATGGAATGGAATGGAATGGAGTTGAATGGAATGGAATGGAGTGGATTGGAATGGAATGGAGTGCAACGGAATGGAGAGGATTGGAAAGGAGTGTAGTGGCATGGACTGGTGAGGAATAAAGTTGAATGAAGTGTAATGGAATGCAATGGAATGGAGTTTAATTGAATGGAATTGAGTAGAGGGGAGTGGAGTGGAATACAGTGGAATTCAGTGGAGTGGAATGGAGTGGAGTGGAATGGAATGGAATGGAATGGAATGGAATGGAATGGAATTGAGTGGAATGGAAATGTATGGAGTGTAATAGAATGGAGTGGAGTGGAGTGGATGGTAGTGAAGTGGATTGGAATGGATTGAAGTGGAATGGAGTGAAAGGGAATGAAGTGGAGTGGAGTGGAGTGTAATAGAAAGGAGTGGAATGGAATGGAAAGGATTGGAACAGAACGGAAAGGAATGGAAAGGTGTAGAGTAGTGTGGAGAGGAGTAGAGTGGAGTGGATCATAGTGCAGTGGAATAGAATGGAATAGAATTGAATGGAATGGAGTGGAGTGGAGGGGAGTTTAGTGCACTTGAGTGGAATGGACTGGGGTGGAATGGAGTGGTGTAGGGTGGAATGGAGTGGAATGGAACCAAGTGGAATGGAATGAAGTGGAATGGAGAGGAACGGAATTCAATGGAATGGAGTGGAATCGATTTGAATGGAATTTAATGAAATGGAGTGGAATGGAATGGAATTGAGTGCAATGAAGTGGAGTAGAGTGGAATGTAGTGGAGTGAAATGGAAAAGAATGGAATGAAACGAAACGGAATACAATGGAGTGGAGAGGACGGGAGTGGAGTGGATTTGAATGGAGTGGATTGGAGTTCAGCAGTATGGAATGTAATGCAATGGAACGGAATGGAATGGAATGGAGTGGAGTGGACTGGAGTGGAAAGGAATCGAGCGCATTGGAATAAAATGAGGAGTGAATTGGAATGGAATGGAGTGGAATGGAGTGGAGGGGAATGGAGTGGAGTGGAGTGGAATGGAATGCAATGGAGTGGAGTTGAATGGAGAGGAATGGCCTGGAATGGAATGAAATGGAATGGAATGGATCTGAACAGAACAAAGTGGAGTGTAGTGGAGTGGAATGGAGTTGAGTGGAGTTTATCAGAGTGCAGTGGAATGGAATGGAATAGAACGGAATTGATGGAAGGGAATGGAATGGAATGAATTGGGATGGAATGGAATGCAAAGGAATGGAATGGAATGGAATGAAATAGTGAAATGAAATGTCAGCTAAGAATGTGCCTCTGCATTCCAGTCGAAGTGATAAAGTGAGATCCAGTCGAAATAAAGGAATGGAATGATATGTAGTAGAATTGAATGGATGGAGTATAGAGGAATAAAATGGAATGCAGTGGAGTGTAATGGAGGGAGTGCAATGAAGTGGACTGGAATGGAGTGGAATGGAGGGGAATGGCATGGAATGCATTGTAAATAAATGAATGGATTGGAATAAAGCGGAGGAAGCGAACTGAGTGGAGTGGAATGGACTGGAGTGGAATTCAGTGGAACAGAGTGGAATGGAATGGAATGGAATAGAGTGGAATGGAATGGAATGGAGTGGAATGGAATGGAACAGAATGGAAAGGAATGGAACGGAATGGAATGGAAAGGAACAGAATGGAGTGGAGTGCATTTGAGTGAAGTGGACCGGAGTGCAGCGGAATTGAATGGAGCTGAATGGAGTGTAGTGGACTGGAGTGAAGCAGAATGGAATGGAATGGACTGCAATGGAGAGGACTGGATTATAGTGGAGCGGAGTGGAATGAAGTGGATTGAAGTGAAGTGGAGTTGAATGCAGTGGAATGGAATGGAGTGGATTGGAATGGAGTGGAATGGAATGGAATGGTAAAAAGACATGTGAGATAACATTGTGCCACTGCATTGCAGTGTGGATGACAGAGTATGATCCGGTAGAAATAACGGAATGAAATGCAATGGAATGGAGTAGTATGGAATGGAATGGAGTGGAGTGGAATGGATGGAAGAGGAATGGAGTGAAGCGGAGTGGAAAGGGATGGAGTGGAATAGAGTGGAGTGGAATGGAATGGAATGGAATGGAGTGAATTGGAATGGATTGGAATGGAGTGGAATGGAGTGGAGTGGAGTGGAGAGGAGAGGAGTGGAGTGCAGTGTCCTGGAATGGAGTGGAGCATAAGGGAGTTTAATGGAGTGGATTGGAATAGAATTGAATGGAAAAGGAATGTAATGAAATGGAGTGGAATGGAATGGAGTGGAGGGCAGTGGAGTGGAGTGGAGTGCAATGGAGTGAACTGGAGTGAAGTGGAGAGGAGTGGAGTGGAAAGGAATGGATTTTTATGGAACGGAAAGGAATTGAAAGGAACGACAATTAATTGAACGGAATGGAGTGTAGTGCAGTGGGGTTGAGTGGAGTGGATCAGAGTGCAGTGGAATGGAATGGAGTGGAATGGAAAGGAATGGACTGGAGTGGAGTCGACTTAATTTGACTGGAGTCGACTGGAGTTTAGAGGAGTTGAGTGGAGTAGAGTAGAATGGAGTGGAATAGAATGGAGTGCAGTGCAATGGAATGGAGTGGAAAGGAATGGAACAGAATGGAAGGGAATGGAACGGAATGGAATGGAAAGGAACAGAGTGGGATGGAGTGCATTTGAGTGGAGTGGACCAGAGTGCAGTGGAATTTAATGGAGTCGAATGCATTGTAGTGGAGTGGAGTGGAGTGGAATGGAATAGAATGGACTGCAATGGAGAGGACTGGATTGGAGTGGAGTGGAGTGGAATGAAGTGGATTGGAGTGAAGTGGAGTTGAATGCAGTGTAATGGAATTGAGTGGAATGGAATAGAGTGGAATGGAATGGAACGGAATGGAATGTAAAGGAACAGAATAGAATGGAACAGATCGCAACAATATGGAGTGGACTGGAGTGGAGTGGATTTCATTGGAGTGGATCAGACTGCAGTCACATGAAACGGAAAGCAAAGCAAAGGAATGGAATGGAATAGAATAGAATGGAATCGTAAAAAGAAATGTGAGATAAGATTGTGCCACTGCATTGCAGTGTGGATGACAGAGCAAGATTCGGTACAAATAACGGAATGGAATGCAATGGAATGGAGTAATATGGAATGGAATGGTGTGGAGTGGAATGGAAAGAAGAGGAATGGAGTGGAGTGGAGTGGAAAGGGGTAGAGTGGAATGGAATGGAATGGAATGGAATGGAATGGAATGGAATGGAGTGAATTGGAATGGATTGGAATGCAGTGGAATGGAGTGGAATGGAGTGGGGAGGAGAGGAGTGGAGTGCAGTGTCCTGGGATGGAGTGGAGCATAAAGGAGTGGAATGGAGTGGAATGGAATGGAATTGAATGGAAAAGGAATGCAATGAAATGGAGTGGAATGGAATGGAGTGGAGGGCAGTGGAGTGGAGTGAAGTGCAATGGAGTGAACTGGAGTGAAGTGGAGAGGAGTGGAGTGGAAAGGAATGGATTTTAATGGAATAGAAAGGAATCAAAAGGAATGGAAAGTAATAGAACGGAGAGGAGTGTAGTGTAATGGGGTCGAGAGGAGTGGATCAGAGTGCAGTGGAATGGAATGGAGTAGAATGGAAAGGAATGGACTAGAGTGGAGTGGAGTGGAGTTCAGTGGACTGGAGTTCACTGGGGAGTTTAGAGGAGTTGAGTGGAGTAGAGTGGAATGGAGTGGAATAGAATGGAGTGCAGGTAATGGAATGGAGTGGAATGGAATGGAATGTAGTGGAGTGGAGTACAGTGGAGTGGAATGGAGTGGAATGGAGTTGAGTGGAATGGAATGGAATGGAATGGAATGCAATGGAATGGAATGCAATGCAATGAAATGGAACGGAAGGGAATGGTGAAATGAAATGTGAGCTAACATTGTGCCACTGCACATCAGACTGGGTGACACTGTGAGATCCATTTCAAAAAAGGAACTGAATGGAATCTAGTAGAATGGAATGGAATGGAGTGGAGTGGAGTGGAATTGAATAGAGTGGAACGGAGTGGGGTGGAATGGAGAGGAGTGGAATTTAGTGAAAAGGAGTTGAATGGAATTGAATGGAATGGAGTGGAAGGGAATGCATTGGAATGGAATGGAATGGAATGGAGTGGAGTGGAATTAAATGGAGTGGATCAGAGTGCAATGGAATGGAATGGAATGGAATGGAATGGAATTGAGTGAATTGGAGTGGAATGTAGTGGAGTGGACTGGAGTGCAGTGGAGTGGAACGGAGTGGAGTGGTGTGGAATGGAATGGAATGGAACGGAATGGAATAGAATGTAATGTAATGGAATCATGAAATGAAATGTGAGCTAAAATTTTGCCACAGCACTTCAGTCTGTGTGAAAGTGTGACATCCAGTCGAAATAAAGAAATGGAATGGAATGGAGAAGAATGTAAAGGAATGGAGTAGACTGGAATGTAATGGAGTGGAATGGAGTGGAGTGGAGTGGAATGGAGTGGAAAGAAATGGAATGTAATGGAATTTAATGTAATGAAGTGGAATGGATTGGAATGGAATTGATTGGAATAAAATGGGGTGGAAAGGAGTGGAGTGGAGTGGAATATAGTGGACTGGAAATGAGTGGAGTGGAATGCAGTGTAATGCAGTGGAATGGAATGGAGTGGAAAGGAATGGAGTGGAGTGCAGTGGATTAGAGTATAATGCAGTGGAATGGAGTGAAATGGAGCTTAGTGAAATGGAGTGGAGTGGAATGGAGTGGAGTGGAGTGGAGTGGAATGCAGTGGAGTCGAATGCAGTGGAGTGGAATGGACTGGAGTGGAGTGGAGTGGAATGGAGTGGAGTCGAATGCAGTGGAGTGAATGTAATGGAGTAGAATGGAGTGGAAAGGAGTGGAATGGAATGGAGTCGAAAGGAAAGGATTGGAATGGAATGGAGTGGAATGGAATGGAGTGGAGTGGAATGGAGTGCAGAGGAGTGGAGTGGAATGAGGCTTAATGGAGTGAAATTGAGTTGAGTGGAATGGAGTGGAGTAGAATGGAATGGAGTGGAATGGAACAGAACAGAACGGAATGGAACAAAGTGGAGTGGTTAGGAATTGAGGGGAGTGGATCATAGTGCAGTGGAATGGAAGGGAATGGAATGGGATGGAATGGAAAGGAATGGAATGGAACGGAGTGGAGTGGAGTTGAGTGGTGTGGAAGAGTGTGGAGTGGAGTGGAGTGGAGTGGAATGGAATGGAATGTAACAGAACGGAATGGAATGGAAAGGAATGGAACTGAATGGAATGGAATAGAATGCAATGAAATGGAATGGAAGGGAATGGTGAAATGAAATGTGAGCTAACATTGTGCCACTGGGTTAGCTGGGTGGCAGTGTGAGATCCATTTCAAAAAAAGGAACGGAATGGAATGTAGTAGAATGGAATGAAATGGAGTGCAGTGGAATTGAATAGAGTGTAATGGAGTGGAGTGAAATGGAGCAGAGTGGGATTTAGTGAAAATGATTGGAATGGAATGGAATGGAATTGAATGGAAAGGAATTGAGTGGATTGGAATGGAATGTAGTGGAGTGGAGTGGAGTGCAGTGGAGTGGAATGAAGTGGAGTGGTGTGGAATGGAATGGAATAGAATGTAATGGAATGGAATGGTGAAATGAAATGTGAGCTAAAATTGTGCCACAGCACTTCAGTCTATGTGAAAGAGTGACATCCAGTCGAAATAAAGAAATGGAATGGAATGGAGTAGAATGTAAAGGAATGGAGTAGACTGGAATGTAATGGAGTGGAATGGAGTGAAGTGGAGTGGAATGGAGTGGAAAGGAATTTAATGTAATGATGTGGAATGGATTGGAATGGAATGGAGTGGAATGAAATGGAGTGGAAAGGAGTAGAGTGGAGTGGAATATAGTGGACTGGAAAGTAGTGGAGTGGAATGCGGTGGAATGCAGTGGAATGGAATGGAATGGAATGGAATGGAATGGAATGGAATAGAGTGTAATGAAATGGAGTGGAGTGCAGTGGATTGGAGTGTAATGTGGTGGAATGTAGTTAAAAGGAGATTAGTGAAATGGAGTGGAATGGAGTGGAGTGGAGTGGAGTGGAATGGAGTGGAGTGGAATGCAGTGGAGTGAATGTAATGGAGCAGAGTGGAATGGAGTGGAGTGGAATGGAATGGAGTGGAGTGGAATGGAGTGGAGTGGAGTGAAATGGCGCTTAATGGAGTGAAATTGAGTTGAGTGGAATGGAGTGGAGTAGAATGGAATGGAGTGGAATGGAAAGGAACAGAGTGGAATGGAACAGAGTGGAGTGGAGAGGAGTTGACGGGAGTGGATCATAGTGCAGTGGAATGGAAGCGAATGGAATGGAATGGAACAGAGTGGAGTGCAGTTGAATGGTGTGGAATGGAGTGGAGTGGAGTGGAATGGAACAGAACGGAATGGAACGGAATGGAACAGAATGGAATGGAATGGAATGGAATGGAATGGAATGGAATGGAATAGAATGGAAAGGAATGCAATGGAATGGGACCGAACGGAGTTGAGTGGAGTGGAGATGAATTGAGTGGAGTGGATTGGAGTGTAGTGGCAGGGAATGGAATGGAATGGAGTAGAGTGGAATAGACCTGAAAGAATTGAAATGAAATAGACTGCAGTGAAATGGATTGGAGTGCAGTGGAATGGAGTGGAGTGGAGAGGAATGCAGTGGAAAGGAATAGAATGGAATGGAGTGGAATGGAATTCATTGGAATGGACTGGAGTGAAGTGGAATGGAATGGAAGGAATGGAATGCAGTGGAATGGAGAGGAATTCAATGGAATGGAATGGAATGGAATGGAAAGGATTTGAATGCAATGGAATGGAATGGAAAGGATTTGAATGCAATGGAATGAAGGGGAACAGAATGGCCTGGAACAAAATGAAACGGATTGGAACATAGCGGAGTGGTGTGGAGTGGAGTGGAGTTCAGTGGAGTGGATTGTAGTGCAGGGGAATGGAAAAGAATGGAATTGAATGGAATGAAATGGAATGGAATGGAATGGAGTGGAATGGAGTGGAGTGGAGTGGAATGGAGTGGAATGGAATAGTGTGGAATGGTGTGTAATGGAGTGGAGAGGAGTGGATTGGAGTTGAGTGGAGTGGAATGGAGTTGAATGGCATGGAATGGAATGGAATGGAATGGATTGGAGTGGATTGGAAGGTGGAGTGGAGTGGAGTTTCATTGATTGGAATGGAGAGGAATGGAATTGAGGGATGTAGAATGGAATAGAGTGGAGTGGAGTGGAAAGGAATGGAGTGGATTGAAATCAGAGAAATGGAAGGTAATAGAATGGAGTGGAATGGAATGAAATGGAGTGGAATGTTATAGAGTGGACTGGAATGGAGTGGAGTTGAATGGCGTGGGATGGAGTGAAATGAAGGGGAATGGAATAGAGTGGACTGGAATGTAAAGGACAGGAATACAATGGAACAAAACGGAATGGAACAGAATGAAACAGAGTGGAGTGGAGTGGACTCGAGTTGAGTGGAGCAGATTGGAGTGCAGTTAAATGCAATGAAATGTAATGGAATGCAGTTTAATGGAGTGGAGTGGAGTGGAATGCAGTGAGTGGAGTGTAGTGGAATGGATTGAAAGGGAGTGGAGTGTAATGGAAAGTAATGGATTGGAATGAAATTGAGTGGAGTGGAGTGGAATTCAATGGAGAGGAATGCAGTGGAATGGAGAGGAGTGGAATGGAATGGAATGGACTGGAAAGGAATGAATTGTAGTGGAATGGAAAGGAGTGGAGTGGAGTGGAATGGAGTGGGATGAAGTGGAATGGAATGGAATGGAGTGGAATGTATTGGAGAGGAGTGTGGTGGAGTTGAGCGGTGTGTAGTGGAATGGAGTGGAATGGAGTGAAATAGAGTGGAGTGGAATGGAGTGGAGTTGAATGCAATGGAGTGGAATGGAACAGAATTGAATGGAATGGTATGGAATGGAAAAGAATGGACCCGAGTGGAGTGGAGAGGAGTGGATTTGATTGGAGTGGATTGGAGTGCAGTGGAATGGAATGGAATGGAATACAGTGGAGTGGAGTGGAGTGGAGAGGAATGGAGTAGAATGGAATGGAATGGAATGGAATGGAATGGAATGGAATGGAGTGGAATGAAACATTGTGAAGTGGAGTGGATTGGAATGGAGTTGAGTGGAGTGGATCGGAATACAGTGGAATGGACTGGAATGGAATGGAATGGAGTGGAATGTAAAGTAATGGAATGGAGTGGAGTGTATTGGAATGGAATGGAGTGGAATGGAATGGAGTGGATTAGAATGGAGTGGAATGGCATGGAATGGAATGGAATAGTGAAATGAAATGTGCGCTAAGATTGTGCCACTGTACTGCAGTCTGGGTGACAGAGTGAGATCCAGTCGAAATAAAGGAATTGAATGGAGTGGAGTAGAATGGAATGGAATGGGGTACAATGGAGTGGAGTGGAGTGGAATGGAGTGGAGTGGAATGGAATGGAATGGAATGGAGTCTATTGGAGTGGAGTGGAGTGCAGTGGAGTGGAATGAAATTGAATAGAAAAGAATGGAATTGAATTTAATGTTAAAATGAAATGTGAGCTGAGGTTGTGCCATTGCAATCCAGCCTGGGTGACAGAGTGAGATGCTGTTGGAAGAAAGAAATGGAATGTAATTGAGTGGGATGAAATGGAAAGGAAGGGAATGGAAAGGAATGTAGTGGACAATAATGCATTGGAGTGGAGTGGAGTGGAGTAGAGTGGAGAGGAGCGGAATGGAGTGAATTAGAATGGCATGGAATGGAATGTAGTGGAGTGGAGTGGAGTGGAATGCAGTGGAATGGACTGGACAGGAATGGAATGGTATGTCATGCAGTGGAGTGGAGTGGAATACAATTAAATGGAATGTAATAGAATGGAAAGGAAGGAAATGCAATGAAATGCTAAAATGAAATGTGAGCTGAGATTGTGCCAGTTAATTCCAGGGACAGAGTGAGATCCTGACGAAGAAAAGGAATGTAGTGCAATAGTGTTTAATGAAATCGAATGGAAAGAAGTGGAGAATAGTTGACTGGAGTGGGGTGTAATGGAGGGGAATGGAATGGTATGGAGTGGAATGGAATGGAGTGGAGTGGAGTGCAGAAAAGTGGAGTGGAATAGAGTCGAATGCAATGGGATGGAATGGTGTGGAGTGGAGTGGAGTGGAGTGGAGTGGAGTGGAGTGGAATGCAATGGAATGGTGAAATGAAATGTGAGCTGAGATTGTGCCACGGCTCTCCAGCCAGTGTGATAGAGTGAGATTTTCTCGACAGAAATTAATGGAATGGAATGAAATGGAAAGGAATGGAGTGGAGTGGAGTGCAGTGGATTCGAGTGGAATGGCATGGAATGGGATGGATGGGAATGCAATGGAGTGGAGTGGAGTGCATTAGAGTTGAGTGGAATGGAATGGGATGGAGGGGAGAAGAGTGGAGTAGAGTGGGGTGGAATTGAGTTGAATGGAATGGAATGGAATTCAACAGAGTAGAGTGGAGTGGAATGGAATGAAATGGAGTGGAATGGAATGGAGAAATGAAATGTCAGCTGAGATTGTGCCACTGCACTCCAGGATGGAAGCCACAGAGAGATCCTGTTGAAAGAAAGGGATGGAATGGATAGGAGTGAATGGAATGGAATGGAATGGAATGGAATGGAATGGAATGGAATGGAATGGGTGGAATGGAATGGAGCCAATTGGAGTAAAGTGGAGTGGAGTCTAATGGAATGGAATTGAGTGGAGAGCAATGGAATGGAATAGAATGGAATAGAATGGTGAAAGGAAGTGGGAGCTGAAATTGTGCCACTGCACTTCAGACTGTGTGACAGATTGAGATCTTGTCAAAAGAAAAGAATGGAATGGAATGGAATGGAATGGAATGGAACGGAAATGAAAGAAGTGCAACGGAGTGGAGTGGAGTGGACTGGAGTGAAATAGAATGGAGTGGAATGGAATAGAATGGAATGGAATGGAATAGAATAGAATGGAATGGAATGGATTGGAATATAATGGAAACGTGAAATGAAACGCGATCTCAGATTCTTCCACTGCACTGCAATCTGGCTGAGAGAGAGGGAGAAACCATTCAAAGAAAGGAGTACAATGGAATGGAGTGGAATGGAATGGAGTGGAGGGGAGAGGAGTGGACACGAGTGGAGTAGAGTGCAGTGGAGTGGACAGGAGTGGAGTAGAGTGGAGTGGAGGGGAATTGAGTGGAATAGAATGGGAAGGAGGGGATTTGAATGTAGTGGAGAGTAGTAGAGTGGAATGGATTCGAGTGGATTGCAGTGGTGCGGACTGGAGTGGAAAGGAATGGAATGGAATTTATTGGAATGGAGTGGAGTGGAGTGGAGTTGAATGGAGTGAAGTGCAATGGAATAGAGTTAGATGGAATGGAATGGAATGCAAAGGAATGGAATGCAATGGAATGGAATGCCACGGAATGGAATGGAATAGAAAGGAAAAATGAAATGTGAGGTGAGATTGTGCCACCGTACTGCAGCCAGGGTGAGAAAGGGAGATCCTGTCAAAAGAAAGCAATGGAATGCATGGGAGAGGAATGGAGTGGAATGGAGTGGAGTGGAGTGGAGAGGAGAGGAATGGGTTGAAGTGGAATGGAGAGGATTGGAGTGGAGTCGAGTGGAATGAAAGGGAACAGAATGGAGTGAAGTGGAGTGGAATGGAATGGAATGGAATGGCATGGCATGGCATGGCATGGCATGGAATGGCATGGCATGGCATGGAATGGAATGGAATGGAATGAAATGGAATGGAAAGGAATGGAATAGAATGGTGTAATTAAATGGGGGTTGAGATGGTGCCACTGCACTCCGGCCAGGGTAACAGAGTGAGATCCTGTCGAAAGAAAGGAATGGAATGGAATGGAGTGGTAAGGAATGGAATGGAATGGCGTGGATTAGTGTGGAGCGGAATGGAGTGAAGTCAAAATGAATGGAGTGGAATGGTATGATGAAATGAAATGAGAGATGAGATTGTGATACTGCACTCAAGCCTGTGTCACAGAGTGAGATTCTGTCGAAAGTAGGGCATGAAATGGAATGGAGCTTAATGGAATGGAATGGAATGGAATCGAATCGAATGGAATCGAATGGAGTGGAATGGAATGGGATGAAATGGAATAGAGTGAAGAGGATTTGAGTGGAGTGGAGTTGTGTGGAATAGAGTGGAACAGAATGGAATGGAATGGAATGGAGTGAAGTCGAGCGGAGTGGACAGGAGTGGAGTGGAATGGAGTGCAGTGGAGTGGAGTGGAATGGAAAGGAATGGAATGGAAAGGATTGGAATGGAATGGAATGGAATGGAAAGGATTGGAATGGAATGGAATGGTGGAATGAAATTTGAAGTGAGATTGTGCCTATACACTCCAGCCTGTTTGATGGAGGGAGATCCTGTCAAAAGAAAGGAAAGGAATGGAAAGGAGTGGAATGGAATGGAATGGAATGGAATGGAATGGAATGGAATGGAATGGAATGGAATGGAATTGAGTGCAGTGGAGTGGAGTGGAGTGGATTGGAGTGGAGTGGAGTGGAACGTAATGGAATGGGATGGAATAGTGAAATGAAATGTGAGCTGAGTTTGTGCCACTGCACTCCACCCTGTGTGACAGAGTGAGATCCTAACGAAAGAAAGCAAAGGAATGGAATGGAATGGAGTGGAATGGAATGGACTGAGATTTAATGGAGTGGATTGGAGTGTGGTGTAGTGGAATGCAGTGGTACTGAGGGAAATGAAATGTGAGCTGAGATTGTGCCACTGCACCCCAGCCTGTGTGACAGGGTGAGATACAGTCATAAAAAAGGAATGGAATGCAATGGAGTGTAATGGAATCAAATGGAATGGAATGAAATGGGATGGAATGTCCCAGAATGGAGTGTAGTGAAGTGTAGTGTTGTGGAATGAAATGGGATGGAGTGGAATGGAATGGACTGGAGTTGAATGGAGTGGAATGGATTGGAATTGAGTGGATTAGAGTGAAGTGGAGTACAATGGAATGGTATGAAATGGAGTGCAGTGGAGTGGAGTAGAGTGGAATGGAATGGTATTAAATGGAGTGGAATGAAGTGGAATGGAATGGAACACAATCCTGAAATGTAATGTGAGCTGAGATTATGCAACTGCACTCCACGCTGAGTGACAGAGTGAGATCCTGTGAAAAGAAAGGAATGGAAAGAAATGGACTGCAATGGAATGCTATGGAGTGGAAAGTTAAAATGAAATGTAAACTGAGATTGTGTCACTGCACTCCACCCTGCGTCAAAGAATGATATCCTGACAAAAGAAAGGAAAGGAATTGAAAGGAGAGGAATGGAATGGATTGGGATTGAATGGAGTGGAATAGAGTTGAGTGGGGTGGAGTGGAGTGGAGTGGAATGGAGTGCAATGGAATGGTGAAATGAAATGTGAGCTCAGATATTGCCACTGCACTCTAGCCTCTGTGACTGAGTAAGATCGTTTGAAAAGAAATGAATTGAATGGAATGGACTAGAATGGATTGGAATGGAATGGAATAAAATGTAATTGGATGGAATGACATGTAATGGAGTGGAGTGGAGTGGAATGAAATGGGATGGAATGGATTGGAGTGAATTGGAGTGGAGTGGAGTGGACTGGAATGGAATGGAATGGAATGTGATGGAGTGGGATGGAGTGGAATCAGTTGGAATGTAATGCAATGGAGTGGAGTGGAGTGGTGTAGAATGGAGTGGAATGGACTGCGATGGAATAAAATGCAATGGAGTGGAGTGGAGTGGAGATGAGTGGAGTGGAGTGGAATGTAATGGAATTGAATGGGAAGGAATATTGAAATGAAATGTGAGCTGCGATTACCACTACACTCCACCCTGCGTGACAGAGTGAGATCCTATTGAAAGAAAGCAAAGGAATGGAGTGGAATGGAATGGATTTGGATTTAATGGAGTGAAGTGAAGCGGAGTGGGGTGTGGTGTAGTGTAGTGGAGTGGTATGGAGTGAAATGAAATGGTGAAATGAATTGTGAGCTGAGATTGTGCCACTGCACACCAGCCTGTGTGACCGAGTGAGATACTGTTGAAAAAAAGGAATGGAATGCAGCGGAGTGGAATAGAATCAAATGGAAAGGAATGGAAAGGAATGAAATGAGGTGGAATGGCAGGAAATGGAGTGTAGTGGAGCGTAATAGTGTGGAATGAAACGGGATAGAGTGGAATGGAATGGAGTGGAGTGGAGTGGAGTGGAGTAGAGCCGAATGGAATGGGATAGAATGGAACTGAGTGGATTAGAGTGAAGTGGAGTGGAATGGAATGGTATGAAAAGGAGTGCAGTGGAGTGGAGTGGAGTAAAGTGAAATGGAGTCGAAAAGAATGGAATGGAATGGAGAGGAATGGAGTGGAATGCCATGATGAAATGTAATGTGAGCTGAGATTATGTGACTGTACTCCACCCTGAGTGACAGTGTCAAAAGAAAGGAATGGAAAGAAATGGACTGCAATGGAATACTATGGAGTAGAAATTTGAAATGAAATGTGAACGGAGATTGTGCCACTGCACTACACCCTGCGTGAAAGAGTGATATCCTGACGAAAGAAAGGAAAGGAATGGAATGGAGTGGAATGGAATGGATTGGGATGGAATGGAGTGGAATGGAGTGGAGTGGGGTGGAGTGGAGTTGAGTGGAATGGAGTACAATGGAATGGTGAAATGAAATGTGAGCTCAGATTTTCCCACTGCACTCCAGCCAGTGTGACTAAGTGAGATCATTTCAAAAGAAACGAATTGAATGGAATGGATAGGAATGGATTGGAATGGAACGGAATAGAATGGAATTCGATGGAATGGCATGGAATGGAGTGCAGTGGAATGCAATGAGATGGAATGGATTGGAGTGAATTGGAGTGGAGTGGAGTTGAATGGAATGGAATGGAATGGAATGGGATGAAGTGGGATGGAATGGAATTGATTGGAATGTAATGCAATGGAGTGGAGTGGAGTGGTGTAGAATGGAGTGGAATGGACTGGGATGGAATACATTGCAATGGAGTGGAGTGGACTGGAGTGGAGGGGAGTGGAGTGGAGTGGAATTGAATGGGATGGAATATTGAAATGAAATGTGAGCGGAGATTGTGCCACTACACTCCACCCTGTGTGACAGAGTGAGATCCTATTGAAAGAAAGCAAAGGAATGGAATGGAATGGAGTGGAATGGAATGGATTTGGATTAAATGGAGTGGAAGGAGTGGAGTGGAATGGAGTGGACTGTGGTGTAGTGTAGTAGAGTGGTATGGAGTGAAATGAAATGGTGAAATGAATTGTGAGCTGAGATTGTGCCACTGCACAACAGCCTGTGTGACCGAGTGTGATACTGTCGAAAAAAAAGGAATGGAATGCAATGGAGTGGAATGGAATCAAGTGGAATGGATTAGAGTGGAATGAAATAGGGTGGAGTGGCAGGAAATGGAGTGTAGTGGAGTGTAGTTGTGTGGAATGAAACGGGATGGAGGGTAATGGACTGGAGTGGAGTGGAGTGGAATGGAATGGTATGAAATGAAATGCAGTGGAGTGGAGTAGAGTGGAATTGAATGGAAACGAATGGAATGGAATGGAGTGGAATGGAATGGAATGCAATGCTGAAACGTAATGTGAGCTGAGTTTATGCGACTGCACTCCACCCGGAGTGACAGAGTGAGATCCTCTAAAATAAAAGAATGGAAAGAAACGGACTGCAATGGAATGCTACAGAGTGGAAAGTTGAAATAAAATGTGAACTGAGATTGTGCCACTCCACTCCACCCTGCGTGAAAGACTGATATCCTCATGAAAGAAAAGAAAGGAATGAAATGGAGTGGAATGTAATGGATTGGGATGGGATGGAATGGAATGGAGTGGAGTGGGGTGGAATGGAATGGAGTAGAATGGAGTGCAATGGAATGGTGACATGAAATGAAGCTCAGATTTTCCCACCAAACTCCAGCCTGTGTGACTGAGGGAGATCATTTCAAAAGAAACGAAATGAATGGAATGGACAGGAATGGATTGGAATTGAACGGAATAGAATGGAATTGGATGGAATGGCATGCAATGGAGTGGAGTGGATGGTGTGGAGTGGAGTGGAATGAAATGGGATGGAATGGAATGGAGTGAATTGGATTGAGTGGAGTGGAATAGAATGGAATGCAATGGAATGGAATGGAATAGAAAGTTCAGATGAGTGGATTGGAGTGGAGTGGAATGGAATGGAATGAAATGGAATTGAGTAGATTGGAGTGGAGTGGAGTGGAATGGAGTGGGATAGAATGGGATATATTGTAGTGGAGTGGAAAGGAGTGGAGTGAAGTGGAGTGGAATGGAAAGCAATGGAGTGGAGATGAGTAGAATGGAGTATAATGGAATGGAATGGAATGGAATGGAATGGAATGGAATGGAATGGAATGGAATCGAATGGAACGGAATGGAAGGGTGAAGTGAAATTTGAGGTGAGATTGTGCCACTACACTCCAGCCTGTTTGATAGAGTGAGATCCTGTCAAAAGAAAGGAAAGGAATGGAAAGGAGTGGAGTGGAATTGAACGGAATGGAATAGAGTGGAGGGGAGTGGAGTAGAGTGGAATGAAATGGAATGAGATGGAATATTGAAATGAAATGTCAGCTGAGATTGTGCCACTGCACTCCACCCTGCGTGACAGAGTGAGATCCTGTCGAAAGAAAGCAAAGGAATGGAATGGAATGGAGTGGAATGGAATGGATTGGGATTTAATGGAGTGGAGTGGAGTGGAGTGTGGTGTGGTGGAATGGAGTGGAATGGAGTGAAATGAAACGGTGAAACGAAATGTGAGCTGAGATTGTGCCACTGCACTCCTGCCTGTGTGACAGAGTGAGATACTGTCGAAATAAAGGAATGGAATGCAATGGAGTGGAATGGAATCAAATGGAATGGAATGGAATGGAGAGAAATGGGATGGAATGGCAGGGAGTGGAGTGGAGTGAAGTGGTGTGGAATGAAATGGGATGGAGTGGAATGGAATGGAATGGAGTGGAGTGGAGTGGAATGGAATGGATTGGGATTTAATGGAGTGGAGGGGGTGGAGTGGAGTGGAGTGGAATGTAGTGCAATGGAATGGTGAAATGAAGTGTGAGCTCAGATATTCCTACTGCACTCCAGCCTGTGTGAATGAGTGAGATCGTTTCAAAAGAAAAGAATTGAATGGAATGGACTAGAATGGATTGGAATGGAACACAAAAGAATGGAATTGGATGGAATGGCATGGAATGGAGTGGACTGGAGTGGATTGGAGTGGAATGAAATGGGATGGAGTGGAATGGAATGAACAGGAGTGGAGTGGATTGGAGTGGAATGGAATGGAATGGAAGGAAATGGAATTGAATGCAATGGTGAAATGTAATGTGAGCTGAGATTATGCCACTGCACATGAGCCAGGGTGACAGAGTCAGATCCTGTCAAAAGAAAGGAATGGAATGCAAAGGAATGGAATGGAATGGAATGGAATGGAATGGAATGGAATGGAGTGGAGTGGAGTGGAATGGAATGGAATGGAGTGGAGTGGAGTGGAATGGAATGGAATGGAGTGGAATGGAATGGAATGTAGTGGAGTGGAATGGAATGGAGTGGAGTTGAGTGGAATGGAGTGAAGTGGAGTTGTGTGGAGTGGTGTGGATTGGAGTGGAATGGAATGGAGAGGAATGGAATGGAATGGAAAAGAATGGAATGGAATCGAGTGGAATAGAGTGGAGAGGAGTAGAATAGAGTGAAATGAAACGGGAGGTAATGGAACAAATGGGAGTGGAGTGTAGTGGAATGGAGTGGAATGGACTAGAATGGAATGGCATGGAGTGGAGTGGAGAGGAGTGCAGTGCAATGGATTGGAAATCAAGGGAATGTAATGTAATAGAATGGAGCAGAATGGAATGGAAAGAAATGGAATGGAATGGAATGGAATGGAATGGAATGGAATGGAATGGAATGGAGTGGAGTGGAGAGGAGTGGAGTGGAGTGGACTGCAATGGAGTGGAATGGAATATGATGAAATGCAATGGAGAGGAGTGGAGTGGAGTGGATTGGAATGCAATGGAATGGAAAGGGATTGAGTGGAATAGAGTGGATTGTGCTAGATTGGAGTGGAGTGGACTGGAGTGGAATGGAGCAGAGTTGAGTCGACTGGAGTGGAGTGGAGGGTAATGGAAAGAATTAAATGGAATGGAAAGGAATGGTGAAACGAAATGTGAGCTGAGGTTTTGCCACGACACTCCATCCTGGGTGACAGAGTGAGATCCTGTTGAACGAAAGGAATGCAATGGAAGTGAGTGGAATGGAATACAACAGAGTGGAGGGGAATGGAGTAGATTGGCGTGGAATGGAGTGAAATGGAATGGAATGGAATGAGGCAGAGTGGAGTGGAGTGGAGTGGAATGGAATGGAATGAAATGGAATGGAGTGGAATGCATTGTAATGGAATGCAATGGAATGTTGAAATGAAATGCCAGCTGAGATTATGCCACGTTACTCCAGCCTTGGTGATAAAGTGAGATCCTGTCGAAAGAACAGAGTGGAATGGCAAAGAGAGGAATGGAGTGTAATGGAATGGAATGGATTGTAGTGGAGTGGAGTGGAGTGGACTGGAACAGAGTGGAATGGAATGGAATTGGGAGGAATGGAGTGGAATGGAAGGGGATGGAATGGAATGGAGTGGATTGGAGTAGAGTGGAGTGTAGTTGAGTGGAATGGAATGCAACGGAGTGGAGTGGAGTGGAATGGAATTTAATAGAATGAAATGGAATGGAATTTAATGAAAAGGAATGGAATGAACTGGAATAGAATGGAATGCAATAGAATGGAATGGAACATTTTAATGAAAAGTGAGTTGAGATTGGGCCTCTGCACTCCAGCCCGGGTGACAGAGTGAGATCCTTTTGAAACAAAGGAATGGAATGAAATGGAGTGGAATGACATGGAGTGGAATGGCGTGGACTGGTGTGGAGTGGAGTGGACTGGAGTGAAGTGGAGTGGAATGCAGTGGAATGGTATGGTGAAATGAAATGTGAGGTAAGATTGTGCTACTGAAATCAAGCCTGTGTCACAGACTGAGAGTCTGTCGAAAGTAGGCAATGGAATAGAAAGGAGTTTAATGGAATGGAATGGAATGGAATGGAATGGAATGGAATGGAATGGAATGGAATGGAATGGAATAGAGTGGAAAGGAAAGGAATGGAGTGGAATGGAATGGAGTGGAGTGGTGTGTAATGGAGTGGAATGAGATGGAATGGAATGGAATGGAATGAAGTGGATTGGGGTGGACTGGAGTGGAGTGGAGTGGAATGGAGTGGAGTGGAACAGAACTGAACGGAATGTTACCTAATGGAATACAATGTTATACACTGAAATGTAATGTAATGGAATGGAATGGTTAAATGAAAGTTGAGCTGAGATTGTGCCACTGCATTCAAGCTTGGGGGGCAAAGTGAGATATTGTCGAAAGAAAAGTATGTGATGTACTGGAGTGTATTGGAATGGAATGGAATGGAATGGAATGGAATGGAATGGAGTGGAGTGGAGTGGAGTGGAGTGGAATGGAGTGGAATGGAGTGAAATGGAAGGGGATGGAATGCAGGGTAGAGGAATGGAGTGGAGTGCAGTGGAAAAGAATGGAAATGAGTGAAGTGAACTTGAGTGGAGTGGAGTAGAATAAAGTGGAAAGGAATGGAATGGTGAAATGTAATGTAAGCTGAGTTTGTGCCACTGCACTCCAGCCTGTGTGACACAGTGAGATCCTGTCAAAGGAAAGAATGGAATGGAATGGAATGGAATGGAATGGAATGGAATGCAATGGAATGGAATGGAATGGAATGGAATGGAATGGAATGGAATGGAATGGAATGGAATGGAATGGAGTGGAATGGAATGGCATCAAATGGAAAGGAATGGAATGGAGTGGATTGGAGTGGAGTGTTGTGGAATGGAGTGGAGTGGAGTGGAGTCGTGTGGAAAAAAGTTGAATGGAATGGGAAGGAGTGGAATGGAATAGAATGGAATGGAGTGGAATTGAATGGACTGGAATGGAGTGGAATGGAATGGAATGGAATGAAATGGAATGGAATGGAATTGAAGGGAGTGGAGTGGAGTGGAATTCAGTGCAGTTGAGTGGAATGGAACACAAAGGAATGGAATGGAATGGAATGGAATGGAATGGAATGGAATGGTGAAATGTAATGTGAGCTGAGATTGTATCACCGAACTCCAGCCTGCGTGACAGTGTGAGATGATGTTAAAAGTAATGAATGGAATGGAACGGAGATGAATGGTATGGGATGGAATGGAATGGAATGGAATGGAATGGAATGGAATGGAATGAAAAGGAAAGGAGTGGAGTGGAATGGATTCGAATGGGATGGAATCGAATGGAATAGAGTGGAGAGGAGTGGAATGCAGTAGAGTGGAGAGGAGTGGAATGGAGTGAAATAAAACGGGATGTAATGGAAAAAATTGGAGTGGAATGTAGTGCAATGGAGTGGATTGAACTGGAATGTAATAGAATGGAATGGAATGGAGTAGTGTGGAGAGGAATGCAGTGCAATAGATTGGAATTAAATGGAACATAATGTAATGGAATGGAGCACAATGGAATGGAATGGAATTCAATGTAATGGAATGGAAAGGTGAAGGAAATGTGAGATGAGATTGTGACACTGCACTCCAGCCTGAGTGACAGAGAGATATCCTGTAGAAGAAAAGGAATGGAATGGAATAGAGTGAAATGGAATGGAGTGGAGAGTAGTGCACTGCAGTGGATTCTCGTGGAGTGGAATGGAAGGTTGGGGAGTGGAATGGAATGAAGTGGAGTGGAGTGCGGTGAAGTGGAGTTGAATGGAGCGGAATGCAATGGGATTGAATGGAGTGAAGTGGAGTGGAGTGATGTGGAGTGGAGTGGAGTGGAATGGAATGGAATGTAGAATGAAATGTGACCTGAGACTCTGTCACTGCACTCCAGCCAGTGTGACAGAGCGAGATATTGTTGAAAGAAAAACACAGAATGAAATGGAGTGGGATGGAATGGAATGGAATGGAATGGAATGGAATGGAATGGAATGGAATGGAATGGAGTAGAGTGGAATGGCATGGAATGGGATGGGATGCAATGGGATGGAGTGGAGAGGAGTAGAGTAGAGTGGAGTGGAATGAAATGGAATGGAATGAAATGGAATGGAATGGAATGGAATGGAATGGAATGGAATGGAATGCAGCAGAGTGGAGTGGAGTGGAATGGAAATTAATGAAATGGAATGGAATGCAATGAAATGGAATGCCATGGAATGGTAAAATGAAATGTGAGCTGAGATTGTGCCACTGCACTCCAGCCTGGGTGAAAGAGTGAGATTCTGTCAAAAGACAGGAATGGAATGAAAAAGATTGGAAAGGAATGCAATGTAGTGGAGTGGAAAGGAGTGGAGTGGAGTGGATTGGCGTGAATGGAATGGGATGGAGTGGAATGGAATGGAGTGGAAAGGAGTGGAGTAGAGTGCAGTGGATTAGAGTGGAATGGAATGGGATGGAATGGAAAGAAGTTGAGTGGATTGGAGTGTTGTGGAATGGAGTGGAATAGAATGGGAAGGAATGAAGTGGAGTGGAGTGGAGTGGGGTGAAGTGGAGTGGAGTGGAGTGGACTGAAATGGAATGGAATTTAAAGGAATGGAATGGAATAGAACGCTATGGTGAAACGAAATGTGAGCTGATATTGTTCAACTGCCCTTTAACCTGGATGACAGAGTGAGATTTTGACGGAAGAAAGGAATGGAATGGAATGCAGCGGAATGGAATTGAGTGGAATGGAACGGAGTGGAGTGGAGTGGAGTTGAGTGGACTGGAATGGAGTTGAGTTTAGTGGAGTGGAAAGGAATTTATTGGAATAGAATATTATGGAGTGTAATGGAATGGAGTGGAGTGTGGTGGAGTGGAGTGGAGTTGAGTGGAGTGGTTTGGAGAGGAATGGAGTAGAATGGAATCGAATGAAATGGAATACAGCAGACTGAAGTGGAACAGAATGGAATGGAATGGAATGGAATGGAATGGAATGGAATGGAATGGAATGCAATGGAATGCAATGGAATACAATGGAATGGTTAAATGAAACGTGAGCTGAGATTGTGTCACTGTACTCCAGCCTGGGTGACACTGAGAGATGCTGTTGAAAAAAAGGAATGTAATGGAATGGAGCGGAATGGAATGGAGTGGAGCGGAGTAGAGTGGAGTGGAGTGGACTGGAACGAAGTACAGGGGAATGTATTGGAAGAGAATGTTATGGAGTGGAATGTAACGGAGTGGAGCGGAATAGAGTGGAGTGGAGTGGACTGGAACGGAGTAGAGGGGAGTGGAGTGCAGGGGAATGAATTGGAATAGAATGTAATGGAGTGGAATGGAATGGAGTGGATTGTGGTGGAGTGGAGTGGAGTCGAGTGGAGTACATAGGAGTGGAATGGAGTGGAATGGAATCGAATGGAATGGAATGCAACAGAGTGGAATGGAATGGAATGCAATGGATAAAATGGAATGGTTAAATAAAACGTGAGCTGAGATTGTGCCACTGCACTCCAGCTAGGTGACAGAGAGACATCCTGTCGAATAAAGGAATGGAATGGAAAGGAGTTGAATGGAATGGAATTAAGTGGAGTGGAGTGGATTGGCGTGAATGGAATGCAATGGAGTGGACAGGAGTGGAGTGGAGTGGATTGGAATGGAATCGAATGGGATGGAATGGAAAGAAGAGGAGTGGAGTGGAGTGGAATGGAGTGGAACAGAATGGGATGGAATGGAGAGGAGTGGAGTGGAGTGGACTGGAATGGAATGGAATTTTAGGGAATGGAATGGAATGGAATGGAATGGAACGGAACGGAACGGAACGGAATGGAATGGAACGGAATGGAACAGAATGGAACGGAATGGAATGGAATGGAGTGGAATGGAATGGAATGGAACGGAATGAAACGGAATGCATTGGAGATGAGTGCAGTGGAGTGGAGTAGGTGGAGAGGAGTGGAATGGAGTGAAATAGGACGACATGGAATGGAATGAAGTGGAGTGGAGTGTAGTGGAATGCAGTGGAATTTAGTGGAAGGTACTGGAATGGAATGGAATGGCGTGGAGTGGAGAGGAGTGGATTGCAATTAAATGGAATGCAATGGAAGGAAATACAATGGAATCGTGAAATGAAATGTGAGCTGAGATTGTGCCACTGCACTCCAACCTGAGGGACAGAGTGAGATACTGTCGAAGAAAAAGAATGGAATGTGATAGAGTGGAATGGAATAAAACGGAATGGAATGGAATGGAATGGAATGGAATGGAATGGAATGGAATGGATGGAAGGGAGTGGAGAGGAGTTTACTGGAATGGAGTGGAGTGGAGGGGAATGGAATGGTAGGGAGTGAGATGGAATGGAGTAGAGTGGAGTGCAGTGAAGTGGAGTGGAATGCAGTGGAATGCAATGATATAGAATGGAGTGGAGTGGAGTGGAGTTGAGTGGAGAGGAATGGAATAGAAAGGAATGGTGAAATGAAATGTGAGCTGAAAGTGCAACACTGCACTACAGCCAGTGTGACAGAGTGAGATTTTCTCGACAGAAAGTAATGGAATGGAATGGAATGGAATGGAATGGAATGCAATGGAATGGAATGGAATGGAGTGGAGTAGAGTGGAGTGCAGTAGTGTGGATTTGACTGGAATGGCTGGAATGGGGTGAGAGGGAATGCAATAGAGTGGAGTGGAGTGGAATTGAATGGGATGAAATGGGATGGAGTGTAGAGTAGTGGAGTAGGGTGAAGTGGAATGGAATGGAATGAAATGCAGCAGATTGGAATGGAATGGAATGGAATAGTATGGAATTGAATGGAATGCAATGCAATGGAATGATGAAATTAAATGTGAGCTGATATTGTGCCACTGCTCTACAGGCTGGGTGACAGAATGAGGTCCTGTCAAAAGAAAGGAATGGAATGGATAGGAGTGGGATGAAATGGAATGTAATTGAATGGAGTGGACTGGAGTGAAGTGGAATGGAGTGGAATGGAATGGAATTGAGAGGAGTGGAGTGGAATGGAATGGAATGGAATGGTGAAGTGAAATATGAACTTAAATTTTGCCACTGCACTTTAGCCTGTGTGAGAGAGTGAGATCCTGTCGAAAGAAAGGTACAGAATGGAATGGAGTGGAACGGATTGGAATGGAAATGAATGGAGTGTAGTGTAGTGGAGTGGAATGGAGCAGAGTGGAATGGAATGGAATGGAATGGAATGGAATGGAATAGAATGGAAAGGTGAAATGAAATGTGAGCTGAGATTGTTCCACTGCACTGCAAAAAGGGTGAGAGAATGAGATCCTGGTGAAAGAAAGGAATGGAATTCAATGGAGAGGAATGGAATGGAGTGGAGTGAAGTCAAGTGGACAGAAGTGGAGTAGAGTGGACTGGAGGGGACTGAAGTGGAATACAATGGGATGGAGGGGATTGGAATGGAGTGGAGAGTAGTGGAGTGCAGCGGAGTCAAGTGGAATGCAGCGGAGTGGACTAGAGTGGAAAGGAATAGAAAGGAACGGAATGGAATGGAATGGAATGGAATGGAATGGAATGGAATGGAATGGAGAGGAATTTATTGGAGTTGAATGGAATGTAGGGGAATGGAATTGAATGAAATGGAATGGAATGGAATACAACTAATGGAATGCAACGGAATGTAATGGAATAGAACTCTGAAATGAAATGTGAGGTGAGATTGTGCCACTGCACTCCAGCATGGTTGAGGGAGTGAGATTCTGTCAAAAGAAAGGAATGAAATGTAAGAGAGTGGAATGGAATGGATTGGAGTGGAGTGGAGAGGAGTGTAATGGAGTGGAGTTGAATGGAATGGAATGGAATGGAAAGGAGTGGAAAGGAATGGAATGAAATGGAATGGAACGGAATGCAATGGAATACAATGGAATGGTATGGAATGTAATGGAATGCAACGGAATGCAATGGAACGGAATACCATGGAATGGAGTGCAATGGAATGCAAAGGAATAGCATGGTGAAATGTAATGTGATCTCAGATTGTGCCACTACACTCCAGCCTGGGTGAGAGAAAAAGATCCTTTCAAAAGAAAGGAATCAAATGGAAGGTGTGGAATGGAATGGAAGTGAGTGGAATGGAATGGAATGGGATGGAACGGAATGGAATGGAATGGAATGGAATGGAATGGAATGGAATGGGATGGGATGGAATGGAGTGGAGTGAAGTGGAGTTGACTGGAGTGGAATGGATTGGAATGGAATGGGATGGAGTGGAATGGAGTGGAATGGAGTGGAGTGGCATGGAATTGTATGGAATGGAATGGAGTAGATTGGAGTGGAGTGGAGTGGAATGGAATGGAATGGAATGGAATGGAGTGGAATGGTGAAACGAAATGTGAGCTGATATTGACCACTGCAGTGCAGCCTTTGTGACAGAGTGAGATCCTGTCGAAAGAAAGGAATGGAATGGAGTGGAATGTAATGTAATGGAATTACATGGAGTGGAATGCAGTGGAGTGGAATGGAGTGAAATGGAATGGAATGGACTGGAGTGGAGTGGAGTGCAGTAGAGTAGAATGGAATGGAATGGAAAGGAATGGAATGGTAAAATGAAATGTGAGCTGAGATTGTGTCATTGCACTCCAGCCTGGTTGAGTGTGAGATGCTGTTGAAAGAAACAGATGGAATGTAATAAAACGGAATGGAAGGGAATGGAAAGGAACGGATTGGAGAGGAGTACAGTGGAGTTTAGTGGAGCAGAGTGGAGAGGAGTGGAATGGAGTGAAATGGGATGGCATGGAATGGAATGAATTGGAGTGGAGTTTAGTGGAATGGAGGGGAATGGAGTGAAATGGAGTGGAATGGAATGGAACGGAATGGCGTGGAGTGGATGGCAATTAAATGGAAGGCAATGAAAGGAAATGCAATGGAATGGTGAAATGAAATGTGAGATGAAATGGAGTGCAGAGCCACTGCACTCCAGCCTGAGGGACAGAGTGAGATACTTTTGAAAAAAAGGAGTGGAATGTAATAGAGTGGAATGGATTGTAATGGAGTGGAGAGGAGTTGACTGGAGTGCAGTGCATTGGAGGGGAATGGAATGGTAGGGAGTGGAATGGGATGGAGTGGAGTGGAGTGCAGTGAAGTGGAGTGGAATGGAGTGGAATGCAATGGGATGGAATGGAGTGGAGTGGAGTGGATTAGAGTGGAAAGGAGTGGAAAGAAATGGTGAAATTAAATGTGAGCTCAAAGTGCGACACTGCACTACAGCCAGTGTGAGAGTGAGATTTTCTCGACAGAAAGTAATGGAATGGAATGGAAAGGAATGGAATGGAATGGAATGGAATGGAATGGAATGGAATGGAGTGGAGTGGAGTGGAATGGAATGGAATGGAGTTGAGTTGAGTGGAGTGGAGTGGTGTGGATTTGAGTCAAATGGCTTGGAATGAGATGGGAGGGAATGCAGTAGAGTATACTGGAGTGGAGTGGATTGGAATTGAATGGGATGGAAAGGGATGGAGTATAGAATAGTGGAGTAGAGTGGAGTGGAATGAAGTGGAATGGAATGGAATGGAATGGAATGCAGCAGAGTGGAATGGAATGCAATGGAATGCAATGGAATGGAATGCAATGGAATGGGGAAATGCAATGTGAGCAGAGATTGTGCCACTGAACTCCAGGCTGGGTGACAGAGTGAGATCCTGTTGAAAGAAGGGAATGGAATGAATAGAAGTGGAATGAAATGGAATGTAATTGAATGGAGTGGACTGGAGTGAAGTGGAGTGGAGTGGAATGGAATGGAATTGAGTGGAGTGGAGTGGAATGGAGTGGATAGAATAGAATGGAATGGAATGGTGAAGTGAAATGGGAGGTGAGACTTTGCCACTGCACTTCAGCCTATGTGACAGAGTGAGATCCTGTCGAAAGAAAGGAATGGAATGAAACAGAGTGGAATGGATTGGAATGGAAATGAATGGAGTGTAACGTAGTAGAATGGAGTGTATTGGAATGGAGTGGAGTGGAATGAAATGGAATACAATGGAATGGTATGGAATGGAATGGAATACAATGGAAAGGTGAAATGAAACGGGAGCTGAGATTGTTCCACTGCACTGCAAACTGGGTGAGAGAGTGAGATCCTGTAGCAAAAAAAGGAATGGAATTCAAAGGAGTGGAAAGGAATGGAGTGGAATGAAGTGGGTGGACAGGAGTGGATTACAGTGCAGTGGAGGGGAATACAGTGAAAAACAATGGGATGGAGGGGACTGGAATGGAGTGGAGAGTAGTGGAGAGGAGTGGAGTCGAGTGGAGTGCAGTGGAGTGGACTGGATTGGAAAGGAATGGAATTGAGTGGAGTGGAGTGTATTGGAGTTGGATGGAGTGTAGTGGAATGGAATTGAATGAAATGGAATGGAATGGAATACAATTAATGGAATGCAATGAAATGGAATGCAATGTAATGGAATGGAATAGAGTGGTGAAACGAAATGTGAGGTGAGATTGTGCAACTACAATCCAACCTGGGTGAGGGAGTGAGATCCTGTCAAAAGGAATGGAATGTAAGGGAGTAGAATGGAATGGATTGGATTGGAGTAGAGTGGAGTGGAATGGGATGGTGTGAAATGGAATGGATTGGATTGGAGTGGAGTGGAGTGAAATGGAATAGAATGGAATGGAATATAATGTAGTGGAATGGAGTGGAGAGTAGTGGAATAGAATGGAATGGAATGGAATGGAATGGAATGGAATAGAATGGAATGGAATGGAATGGAACAGAATGGATTGGGATGGTGTAATGAAATGTGAGTTAAGATTTTGACATTGCACTCTAGCCTGGGCAACAGAGTGAGATCCTGTCGAAAGAAAGGAATGGAATGGAATGGAGTGGAATGGAATGGAGTGGAATGCCGTGGATTGGTGAGGAGTACAGTGGAGTGAAGTGGAGTGGAATGATGAGGAATGGTACAGTGAAATGATATGTGAGATGCGATTTTGCTATTGCATTCAAGCCTGTTTCACAGAGTGAGATTCTGTGGAAAGTAGGGAATTAAATGGAATGGAGTTTAATGGAATGGAAAAGAATGGATTGAAATGGAATGGAGTTTAATGGAATGGAATGGAATGGAGAGGAATGGAATGGGATGGAATGGAGTAGAGTGGATTGGAGTGGAGTGGAGTAGAGTGGAGTGGTGTGAAATGCAGTGGAATGTAATAGGATGGAATTGAATGGAATGGAGTGACGTGGACTGGAGTGGAGTGGAGTGGAATTGAGTGGAGTGGAGTGGAATGGGATGGAATGGAATGGAAAGGAATGGAACTGTTAAATTAAATGTAAGCTGAGATTGTGCCACTGCATTCCAGCCTGGATGACAGAGTGAGATCCTGTCAAAAGAAATGAATGTAATATAATGGGCTGTATTGGAATGGAATGGAATGGAGTGGAGTGGAGTGGAGTCGAGTGGAGTGGAGTGGAATGTGATGTAATGGTAAGGAACGGAATGGAGTGGAGTGGAAGGGATGGAATGGAATCGGATGGAATGGAGAGGAGACGAGTGGCGTGGCGTACATTGGAATTGAATGGAATGGAGTGAAGTGGACTTGAGTAGAGTGGAGTGGAATGGAATGGAATGGAATGGAATGCAATGGAATGGTGAAATGAAATGTGAGCTGCGCTCCAGCCTCTATGGCAGAGTGAGATTCTGTCGAAAGAAGGAATGGGATTGTATCGAGCGGAGTGGAATAAAGTGGAGTGGAATCTAGTGGAATGGAATGTTATGGAATGGAAAGGAATGGAGTGGAGTGGAGTCGAGTGGTTTGGAATGGAGTGGAGTGGAGTGGTGTGGAATACAGTGGAATCGAATGGGATGGAGTGGAATGGAATGGAATAGAGTGGAGGGGAGGGGAATTCAGTAGAGTTCAGTGGAATTGAATGGAATGGAATGGAATGTTGAAAGGAAATGTTAGCTGAGATTGCCCTACTGCACTCCAGCCTGTGTGACAGAGTGAGATGTTGTCTAACGGAAGGAATGGAATGGAATGGAGTGGAATGGAATGGAATGGAATGGAATGGAATGGAATAGAGTAGAGAGGAGTGGAGTGGAATGGAGTGGAATGGAATGGAATGCAGCAGAATGGTGAAATGAAATGTGAGCTGAGATTATGCCACTGCGCTCCAGCCTGTATGGCAGAGTGAGATCCTGTTGAAAGAGGGAATGGAATTTAATGGAGTGGAGTGGAATAAAGTGGAATGGAATGGAGTGGAATGGAATGTTAAGGAATGGAGTGGAATGGAGTCGAGTGGTGTGGAATGGAGTGGAGTGAAGTGGTGTGGAATAGAGTGGAATCGAATGTGATGGAATGGAATGGAATGGAATGGAATGGAATGGAATAGAGTGGAGGGGAGGGGAATGCAGTAGAGTTGAGTGGAATTGAATGGAATTGAATGGAATGGAATGGAATGTTGAAACGAAATGTTAGCTGAGATGGCGCTACTGCACTCCAGCCTGCGTGACAGAGTGAGATGTTGTCGAACGGAAGGAATGGAATGGAATGGAGTGGAATGGAGTGGAATGGAATGGAATGGAATAGAGTAGAGACGAGTGGAGTGGAGTGGAGTAGAGTGGAGAAGAGTGGAATGGAGTGGAATGAGACAGGATGTAATGGTATATAGCGTAGTGGAGTGGAGCAGAATGGAGGGGAATGGACTGGAATGTAATAGAATGGAATGGCATGGAGTGGAGTGGAGTGAAGTGGAATGGATTTGAATTAAATGGAATGGAAGGGAATGGAATGCAATGGAATGGTGAAAAGAAATGTGAGCTGAGAGTGTGCCACTGTACTCCAGCCTGAGTGAAAGAGTCAGATCCAGTCTAGGAAAAGGAAGGGAATGGAATGGATTGGAATGGAATGGAGTGGAGAGTAGTTGACAGGAGTGGAGTGGAGTGTAAGGGAATTGTATGGAGTGGAATGGAATGGAGTGCAGTGGAGTGCAGTGAAGTGTAGTGGAATGGAGTGGAATGCACTTCAATGGAGTGGAGTGGAGTGGAGTGGAATGGAATAGAATAGAGAAATGAAACTTGAGCTGAGATGGTGCCACTGCACTCCAGCCAGTATGAGAGACTGAGATCTTGTTGACAGAAAGGAATGGAATGGAATAGAGTGGAATGGAAGGGAATTGAATGGAGTGGAGTGGAGTGCAGTTTAGTGAAGTGGAGTTGAATGGAGTGGAATGAGATGGGATGGAATGAAATGAAAGGGAGAGGAGTGGAAAGGAGTGGAATGGAACTGGATGGAACAGGACAGAGAGGAGGGGAGTGGAGTAGAGTGGAGTGTAAAGCAGTGGAATGGAATGCAGTGGAAAGGAATTGAATGCAGCAGAGTGGAGTGGAGTGGAACGGAATGGAATGGAATGGATTGCAATGGAATAAAATGGAATGGAGTGGTTAAAAGAAATGTGAGCTGAGATTGAGCCACTGAACACTGTCACTGTGTGACAGAAAGAGATCCTGTAGAGAGAAAGGAATGGAATGGAATAGAGTGGAAAGGAATTGAATGAAATTGAATGGTGTCGAATGGAGTAGAGGTGAGTGGATTGGGGTGTAGCAGAATGGATTTGAATGGAATGGTATGGAATAGAATGGAATGGAGTGGAGTGGATTTGAATGGAGTGGTGTGGAATGGAGTGGAATGGCATAGGATGGATTGGAATGGAGTGGAGTGGAGTGGAGTGAGGTGGAATGGAATGGAATGGAATTGTTTGGAATAGAGTGGAGTAGAGTGCAGTGAAGTGCAGTGGAGTAGAATGGAATGGAATGGAATGGAATGGGATGAAATGGAATGGTGAGATGAAATGTGAGCTGAGATTGCACTGCTGCACTACAGCCTTTGTGACAGAGGGTGATGCTGTCAAAAGAAAGGAATGGAATGGAATGGAGTGGATTGGAGTGGAATGGAATGGAATAGAGTGGATTGGAGTGGAATGAAATGGAATGGAATGGAATGGAATGGAATGGAATGGAATGGAATGGAATCAATTGGAGAGGACTGGAGTGGAGTGGAGCGGAGTGGAGAGGAGTGGAATGGAGTGGAATGAGAAGGTATGGAATGGAATCTAGTGGTGTGGTGTGGAATTGAATGTAGTGGAGTTGCTGTAATGTAATGGAATGGAAGAGTGTGGAGTGGAGTGCAGTGGAGTGGAGTGGTGCAGAGAGGATTGGAATTAAATTTAATGGAATGGAATGGAATGGAATAGAATGGAATGGTGAAAAGAAATGGGAGCTGAGATTGTGAAACTGCAGTCCAGCCTGGGTTACGGCATGAGATCCTTTCAAAGAAAAGGAATGGAATGGAATGGAGTGTAATAGAATGGAGTGGAGAGTAATAGACTGCAGTGGAGTAGAGTGGAATTTAATGAAATGGTATCGAGTGGAATGGAATGGAGTGGAGTGCAGTGAAATGAAGTGGAATGGAGTGCAATGCGATGGAATGGAAAGGAGTGGAGTGGAGTGTAATGGAATGGAATTGGATGGAATGGGGTGGAGTGGAGAGGCGTGGAGTCGAATGGAGTAGAATTGAGTGGAATGGAATGGAATGGAAAGCAGCAGGGTGGAGTGGAGTGGAGCTGAGTGGAGTGGAATGTGATGGAATGGAATGCAGTGGAATGGAATGGAATTGAAAAGTGTGGAATGCAATGGAATGGAACGCAATGGAATGGTGAAATGAAATGTGAGCTGAGATTATGCCACTGCATTCCAGCATGGGTAACATAGTGAGATCCTGTCGAAAGAAATGAATGGAATGGAAAGGAGTGGAATGGAATGAAATGGAAAGGAATGGAATGGAATGGAACACAGTTGAATGGAATGGAATGGAACGGAACGGAACGGAACGGAACGGAACGGAATGGAATGGAATGGAACAGAATGGATGGGAACGGAATGGAATGGAATGGAATGGAATGGAATGGAATGGAATGGAATGGAATGGAATGGAATGGAATGGAATGGAATGGAGTTGAGTTGAGTGGAGTGGGGTGGATTCGATTGGCGTGAATGGAATGGGATGGAGTGGAATGGAATGGAGTGAACAGGAGTGGAGTGGAGCCAATTGGGGTGGAATGGATTGGGATGGAATGGAAAGAAGTGGAGTGGAGTGGAATGGAGTGGAAAGGAATGGGATGGAATGGAGTGGAGTGGAGTACCGTGGAGTAGAGTGGAGTGAATCGTAGTGGAGTGGAGTGGACAGGAGTGGAATGGAATTTAAAGGAATGGAGTGGAATGGAATGGAATGGAATGCTATGATGCAATGAAATGTGAGCTGAGATTGTACCACTGCACTCCAATCTGGGTGAGAGAGTGAGATCCTGTCAAAAGAAAGTAACGAAATTGAAAGGAATGTAATGGAATGGAATGGCATAGAATGGAGTGGAGTGGAATGGAGTGGATTGGCTTCAATAGAATTGGATAGAATGGAATGGAATGGAGTGGACAGCAGTGGAGTGGAGTGGAGTGGATTGCCATACAATGGAATAGGATGGATTGTAAAATTGGAGTGGAGTAGAGTCGAATGAATTGGAATGGAATGGGATGGAATGGAGTGGAGTGGACTGAAGTGCAGTGGAGTGCAGTGGACTGTAATGGAATGGAATTTAAAGGAATGGAGTGGTATGGAATGGAATGGAATGGAATGGAAAGCTATGGTGCATTGAAATGTGAACTGAGATTGTTCCACTGCACTCCAAACTGGGTGAAAGAGTGAGATCCTATCAAAAGAAAGGAATGTAATGAAATGTATATGAACAGAATGGAGTGGAGTGGAGTGGAATGGAGTGGAGTGGAGTGGAATGGAATGAAATGGAATGCAATGGAATGGAATGCAATGGAATGGAGTGCAGTGGAATGCAATGCAATGGAATAGAATGGTGAAATGAAATGTGAGCTGAGATTGTGCCTCTGAACTCCACCCTGGGTGAGAGAGTGAGATCCTTTCGAAAGAAAGGAATGGAATGAAAGGGAGTGGAAGAAAATCGAGGGGAGTGGAATGGAATGGAATGCACTGGGGTGGAGTGAAGTGGATTTGAGTGGAGTAGAATGAAGTGGAATGGAATGGGATGGAGTAGATTGGAGGGGAGTGGAGAGGAGTGGAATGGAGGGGAGTGGAATGAAATGGGATGGAGAGGAATGGAGTGGAGTGGAGTGGAATGGAGTGGAGCGGAATTGAAAGGGATGGAATGGAATGGAGTGGATTGTAGTAGTGTGGAGTGGAGTGGAGTGGAATGGAGTCGAATGGAATGGAATGTAATAGAATGAAATGGATTTGACTGGAATGCAGTGGAGTGGAATGGAATGGAATGGAATGGAATGGTGAAATGAAATCTGAGCTGAGATTGGAAAAGTGCAGTTGAGCCTGTGTGACAGAGTGAGATCCTGTTGAAAGAAAGGAATGGAAAGGAATGGAGTAGAATGGAATGAAATTGAATGGAATGTATTGGAGTGGAGTGGAGTGGGATGGAGTAGCATGGAATCGGATGGAATGTAATGCAATGAAGTGGAGCGGAGTGGTGTTTTACGGTGTGGAATGGAACGGGATGGATTGGAATGAAGTGGAGGGGAGTGGAGTAGAATGAAGTGGAATGGAATGGAAGCGAATGGAGTGGAGTGGAGTACAGTGGATTGCAATGGCGTGGAATGGAATGGAATGGTGAAATGAAAAGTTAGCTGAGATTTTGCCAGTGCACTCCAGCCTGTGTGATAGAATGAGATGTTGAAAGAAAGGACTGGAATGGAATGGAGTGGAATGGAATGGAGTGGAGTGGAATAGAATGGAATGGAATGGAATGCATTGGAATGGAATGGAGGGGAGAGGAGTATAGTGGAGTAGAGTAGAGTGGAGAGGAGTGGAATGGAGTTGAATGGAACTGGATGGACTGGAATATAGCAGAGTGGAGTGGAGTGGAATGGAGTGAAATGTACTGGAATGGAATGGAATGGAATGGCATGCAGTGGAGTGGAGTGGAGTAGATTGGAATTAAATGGAATGGAATGGAATGCAATGGAATGTAATGGAATGGTGAAATGAATCTTGAGCTGAGATTTTGCCACTGTACTTCGGCCTGAGGGACAGAGTGAGATCCTGTCAAAGAAAAGGAATGGAATGCAATGGAGTGGAATGGAATGGAATGCAATGGAGTGGAGCGTAGTTTAATGGAGTGGAGTGGAGTGGACGGGAATGGAATGGTATGGCGTGGAATGGAATGGAGTGGAGTGCAGTGAAATATAGTGGAATGCAATGGGATGGAATTGACTGGAGTGGAGTGGAATTGAGTGGAGTGGAATGAAATGGATTGGTGAAATGAAATGTGAGTTGAGATTCTGCCATTGCACTCCAACCGGTGTGACAGAGTTAGATCTTGTAGACAAAAGGAATGGAATGGAATGGAATGAAATGGAATGGAACGAAATGGAATGGAATACAATGAAATGGAATGGAGTAGAGTGGAGTGTGGTGGAATGGTGTGGAATGTAATTGAATGGAATGAAATGGAATGGAAAAGTGAAAAGAATTGTGAGCTGAAATTGTGACACTGTGCTCCAGCCTAAGTGACAAAGTGAGATCGTGTTGAAGACAGAATGGAATGGAATGGAGTGGAATGGAATGAAATGGAATTGAATGGAGAGGAGTGGAGTGGAGTGGAGTGGAGTGGAATTCAGTGGAAAGGAATGGGATGGAATAGAATGGAATGGAGTGCAGAAGAGTGGATTGGTGTGAACTGGAGTGGAATGGAGTGGGAAAGAGTGGAATGGAATGGAATGGAATGGAATGGAATGGAATGGAATGGAATGGAATGGAATGGAATGGAATGGAATGGAATGGAATGGAATGGAAGGGAATGTCATGGTGAAATAAAGGTGAGCAGAGATTGTTCCACTGCACTCCAGCCTGGGTGACAGAGTGAGATCCTTTTGAAAAAAAGGAACGGAATGGAAAGGATTGAAATGTAATCGAGTGGAGTGGAAGGGAGTGGAGTGGAGTGGACTGAAGTAGAGAAGAATGGAGTGGAGTGGAGGAGAATAAAGTGGAATAGAATGGTATGGAGGGGAACGGAGTGGAGTGGAGTGGAGTGGAGTTGAGAGGAGTGCATTAGTGTGAAATGGAGTGGAATGCAATAACATGGAGTGGAACGGAATGGAATCGAATGGTGTGGAGTGTAGTGTATTGTAGTAGAATGGAGTGGAGTGGATGGTAATGGAATGGAATGGAGAGGAATTGAATTGAATGCAATGGAATGCAATGCAATGCAATGCAATGATGAAATCAAATGTGAGCAGAGATTGTGCCACTGCTCTCCAGCCTTGGTGAGAGCGTGAGATCCTGTAGAAAGAAAGGAATGGAATGGAAGGGAGTGGAATGGAATGGAATGGAGTGCAATGGAGTGGAGTTGAGTGGAGTGGAATGCAGTGGAATGGAAAGGGATGGAGTGGAATGGAGTCGAGTGGAGTGGAATGGAATGGGATGGAATTGAATGGAGTGGATTGGAGTGGAGTAGAGTGAAATTGAATGGAGTGGAGTGGAATGGAATGGAATGGAATGAAATGGAATGGAATGGAATAGAATGGAATAGAATGTTGAAATGAAATACGAGCTGTGATTGTGTCACTGCACTCCAGCCTGTGTAACAGAGTGAGATCCTATTGAAAGGAAGGAATGGAAAGGAATGGAGTGGAATGGAATGGAGTGGAAGGGAGTGGATTGGAGTGGAGTGGAGTGATGTGGAGTGGAATGGATTGGAATGGAATGGTGGAAAGAAATGTGGGATGAGATTGTGGTAGTGCACTCCAGCCTGTGTCACAGAGTGAAATACTGTCGAAAGTCGGGAAAGAAATGGAATGGAGGGGGAAAGGAATGGAAAGGAATGGAACGGAAGGGGTTCGAATGGATTGGAATGGAATGGAGTCGAGTAGAGTGGTGTGGAATAGAGTGGAATGGAATGGGATGGAATGAAATAGAATAGAATGGAGTCGAGAGGTGTGGTGTGGAATGGAGTGGAATGGAATGGGATGGAATGGAATGGAATGGAGTGGAGTGGACTGGAGTGCACTGGAGGCTAGTGGAGTGGAATGAAGTGGAATGGAATGGAACGGAGTGTAATGAAGTGGAGTGGACTGGAGTGGAGTGGATTGCAATGGAGTCAAGTAGAGTGACATGGAGTGGAGTGGAATGGAATGGAACGAAATGGAAAGGAACAGAATGGAATGTAATGGTGAAATGTAATGTGAGCTGAGATTGTGCCACTCCACTCGAGTCTGGGTGATAAAGTGAGATCCCATCGAAAGAAAGGAATGTAATGTAATGGAGTGTATTCGAATGGAATGGAGTGGAGTAGAGTGGAGTGGAATGGAGTGGAATGCTTTGGGATGTAATGTAATGGAATAGAATGCATTGGAGTGGAATGGAGTGGATTGGAGTGGAATGGAGTGGAGTGAAGTGTGGTGGAATGGACTGGGATGGAATGGAATGGAATGTAGAGGAGTGGAGTGGAGTGGAATTTAATGGATTTGAGTGAAGTGGAATGGAATGGAATGGAATGGAATAGTATGGAAAGGAATAGAAAGGAATGCAACAGTGAAATGAAATGTGAGCTGAGATTGTGCCACTGCTCTCCAGCCTGTGTGAGAGAGTGAGATACTGTCAAAAGAAAGGAATGGAATGGAATGCAGTGGAATGGAATGGAATGCAATTGAATTGGGTGTAGTGGAGTTTATTGGAATGGAATGGAATGGAATGGAATGGAATGGAGTGGAATGGAATGGTGAAATGAAACTTGAGCTGAGATTGTGCCACTGCACTTCAGCCTGAGGGACAGAGTGAGATCTTGTCAAAGAAAAGGAATCGAATGCAATGGAGTCAAATAGAATGGAATGCAATGGAGTGGAGAGTAGTTGAGCGGAGTGGAGTGGAGTGGACGGGAATGGAATGCTATGGAGTGGAATGGAATGGAGTGGAGTGGAGTGCAGTGAAGTGGAGTGGAATGGAGTGGAATGAAATGGGACGGAATTGACTGGAGTGGTTTGGAATTGAGTGGAGTGGAATGAAATGGATTGGTGAAATGAAATGTGAGCTGAGATTCTGCCACTGCACTCCAACCATTGTGAGAGAGTTAGATCTTGTAGACAGAAAGGAATGAAATGGAATGGAGTGGAACGGAATGTCATGGAGTGGAGTGGAGCAGAGCGGAGTGTGGTGGAATGGCATGGCATGGCATGGAATGGAATGGAATGGAATGGAATGGAATGGAATGGAATGGAATGGAATGTTGAAATGAAATATGAGATGAAATTGTGACACTGCACTCCAGCCTAAGTAACAAAGTGAGATCATGTTGAAAGACAGAATGGAATGGAATGTATTGGAATGGAATGAAATGGAATTGAATGGAGTGGAGTGGAGTGGAATGGAGTGGAATGGAATGGGATGGAATGGAATTGACTGGAGTGAAGTGGTGTGGATTGGAATGGACTGGAATTGAATGGGATAGAATGGAGTGGAGAGGAGTGGATTGCAGTGGAATGGAATGGAATTGAATGGCATGGAATGGAAAGGAATAGAACGGTGAAATGAAATGTGAGCTGAAATTATGACACTACACTAAGTCCTTTGTGAGAGAGTCAGATACTGTCGAAAGAAAGGAAAGGAATGGAATGCATTTGAATGGAATGGAATGAAATGGAATTGGGTGGAGTGAAGTGGAGTGGAGTGGAATGAAATGGAAAAGTATGGAATTGAATGGAAAGGAATGGAATGGAAAGTTGAAACGAAATGTCAGCTGAGATTGTGCCACTGCACTCCACCCTGTGTGACAGAGTGAGATCGTGTCCAAAGAAAGGAATGGAATGGAAGTTAGTGTAATGGAATTGATTGGGATAGAATGGAGTACAGTGGAGTGGAGTGGAGTGGAGTTGAGTGGAGGGAGAGGAATGGAGTGGAGTGGGGTGGAGTGGAGTGGAGTGGAATGGAATGGAATGGAATGGAATAGTGAAATGAAATGTGAGCTGAGATTCTTCCACTGCCCTCCAGCCTGTGTGACAGAGTCAGATCCTTTCAAAATAAACGGAAGGAATAGAATGGAATGGAGTGGAATGGATTGGAATGGCATGGCATGGCATGGCATGGAAAGCAATGGCATGGAATGGAATGGAATGGCATGGAATGGAATGGAATGGAATAGAATGCAATGCAATGGTGAAATGTAATGTGACCTGACATTATGCGACTGCAGTCCAGCATGGGTGACAGAGTGAGATACTGTCAAAAGAAAGGAATGGAATAGAACAGAGTGGAATCAAATGAAATGGAACGGAATGCTGAAATGAAATGTGAAAAGAGATTCTGCCACTACACTCCAACCTTCGTGACAGAGTGATATCCTGTTGAAAGAAAGGAATGGAATGGAATGGACAGGTATGGAATGGAATGCAGTGGAGTGGAGGGGAGTGGGGTGGAGAGGAATGGATTGCGGTGGAGTGGAGTGGAGTGCAATGGAATGGAATGGAATGGAATGGAATGGAATGGTGAAATGAAATCTGAGCTGATATTGTGCCACTGCACTTCAGCTTGTGTGACTGATTGAGATCATGTCGAAAGAAAGGAATGGAATGGATTGGAGTGGAATGGAATGGAACAGAATGCAACGGAATGGAATGGAACAAAACAGAATGGAATGGAATGGAATGGAATGGAATGGAATGGAATGGAATTGAACAGGATGGAATGGCATGGAATAGAGTGGAGTGGAGTGGAATGAAATGGGATAGAGTGGATTGGAATGGAGTGGAGTAGCATAGAGTGGAGTGGAGTGGAGAGGAGTGTAGTGGAATGGAATGGAATGGAGTGGAGTGAAATGGAATGGAATGCAATGGTGAAATCTAATGTGAGCTGTGAATGTGCCCCTGCACACCATCCTGCGTGACAGAGTGAGATCCTGTCAAAAGAAAGTATTGGAAAGGGAAGGAGTGGAATGCAGTGGAAAGGAATGCAATGGAATGGAGTGTAGTGTAGTGTAGTGGAGTGCAATGTAATGGAGAGGAATTGAATCGAATAGAATGTAACGGAATGGAATCGAATGGAATGGAAAGGAATGGAGTGGAATGGAATGGAATGGCGGGGGAAGGAGTGTTGCAGAGTGGAGTTTAATGGAGTGGAATGGAATGGGATGGAATGGAATGGAATGAAGTGGAGTGGAGTGAAGTGGAGTGGAATGGAGTGGAGAGGAATGGAGTGGAATGGAATGGGATGGAGTGGAATGGACTGGATTGGAGTGATGTGGAATGGAGTGGAATGGAGCGGAGAGGAGTGGACTAGAGTGGAGTGGAGTGGAATGGAATGGAATTTAATGGAATTTAATGGAATTGTGAAATGAAATGTGTGCTGAGATTGTGCCACTGCACTCCAGTCTGGGTTTCAGAGTGGGATACTTTCAAAAGAAAGGAATCAAATGGAATGAAGTGGAATGGAATTGAATGGAGTGGAGTGGAATGGAGTTCAATAGAATGGGATGGAATGGAATGGAATGGAATGGAATGGAATGGAATGGAATGGAGTGGAGTGGAGTAGAGTGGAGTGGAGTTTAATGGTGTGGAAAGGAATTTGATTTAATGGAATAAAATGGAGTGGAGTGGAGTTGAGTAGAGTGGAAAGGAGTGGAACTCAATGAGATGGAATGGAGTGGAGTTGAGTGGAATGCAATGGAATGGAATGGTGAAATGAAATGTGAGATGAGATTGTTCCACTGCACTCCAACCTGGGTGACAGAGTGAGATCCTGTCGAAGGAAAAGAATTGAATGGAATGGAGTTGAATGGAAGGAATTGAGTGTAATGGAGTGGAGTGGAGTAGAGTGGAGTGGACTGGAGTGTAGTAGAGCAGATTGGAGTTGAGGGGGTTGCAGCCGAATAGAATGGGATGCATAGGAATGGAATGATGTAGAGTGTAGTGGAGTGGAGTGGAGTCGAATGGAGACCAGTGCACTGCAAATGCCGTGGAATGGAATGGAATGGAATAGAATGGAATGGAATGGAATGGAATGGAATGGAATGGAATGGAATGGAATGGAATGGAATGGAATGGAATAGAATGGTTTGGAGTGGAGTGGAGTGGAATGGAATGGAATGGAATGGAATGGAATGGAGAAATGAAATATGAGCTGAGATTCACCACTGCACTCCAGCCTGGGTGAGAGAGTGAGATCCTGCCTAAAGAAAGGAATGTAATGGAGTGGAGTAGAATGTAATGAAGTGGATAGGAGGGGAATGGAGTGGAGTGGAGTAGAATGTAATGGAGTGGAATGGGTTGGAATGGAATGGAAAGGAATGGAATGGAAAGGAGTGGAATGGAATGGATTCCAATTGAATGAAATGAAATGGAATGGAATGGAATGGATTCCAATTGAATGAAATGAAATGGAATGGAATGGAATGGACTGGAATGAAAAGGGTTGGAATGGAATGGAATGGAGTGGAGTGGAGTGGTTTTGAAAGTAGTGGAATGGAATGGGATGGAATAAAATGGAATGGAGTGGAGTGGACTGCAGTGGAGTGGATGGAGTGGAAAGGATTGAGATGGAGTGTAACGAAGTGGAGTGGATGGCAGTGGGGTTGAGGGGAGTGGATTGGAGTTTAGTTGAGTGGAATTGAGTGGAGTGGAATGCAACAGAACAGAACGCAATGGAATGGAATTGTGAAATGAAATGTAAGCTGAGATTGTGCCACTGCATTTCGGCCTGGGTGACAGCGTCAGATTCTGTCAAAAGAAAGGGATATAATGTAATGGAGTGTATTGGAATGAAATGGAATGGAATGGAGTGGAGTCGATTGGCGTGGAATGGAGCGGAGTGGAATATGATGTAATGGAAAGGAACGGAGTGTAGTGTAGTGGATTGGATTGGAGTGGAATGGAATGGGATTAAATAGAGAGGAGAGGAGTGGAGTGGAGTGGAATTGAATGGAATGGCGTGAAGTGGAATTGAGTGGATTGGAGTGGAATGGAGTGGAATATAATGGAATAGAAAGGAATGGTGAAATGAAATGTGATCTGAGATTGTGACACTGCTCTCCAGCCTGTGTGACAGAGTGAGATCCTATTTAAAGAAAGGTATGGAATACAATGAAGTGGAGGGGAATGGAAAGGAATTGAATGGAGTTGAGTGGAGTGGAATGGAATGGAATGGAATGGAATGGAATGGAATGGAATGGAATGGAATGGAATGGAGTGGAGTGGAGTGGCATGGAGTGGAGTGGAGTGGAGTGGAGTCGAGTGGAATGGAATGGAGTGGAATGGAATGCAATGAAATGGAGTGGAGACTAGTGTAGTGCATGTAGTGGAATGGAATGGAATGGAATGAAATGGGATGGAATGGAGGGGAGTGGAGTGGAATGGAGTGGAATTGAAGGGAATGTAATGGAGTAGAATGGAATGGAGTGCAATGAAATGGAGTGTAGTGGAGTAGAGTGGATTGGAGTGGAGTGGAGGGGAGTGGAATGGAGTGAAGTGGAATGGGATGGAATGGAGTGTAGTAGAGTGGACTGGTATTAATGGAATGTACTGGAGTGGAATGGATTGGAGTTGAGTGGAATGGAATGGAATGCAATGGAATGGAATAGAATGGAATGGAATGGAATGGAATGGTGAAATTAAATGTGAGCTGAGGTTGTGCCACTGCACTATAGAATGTGGAGCAGAGTGAGACCCTGTCGAAAGAAAGGGATGGAGTGAAGTGGAATCGATTGAAGTGGAATAGAATGCAATGGAGTGGAGTTGAGTTTACTGGAGTGGAGTGGAGTGGAATGCTGTGGAATGGAATGGAATGGAATGGTGAAATGAAATCTGAGCTGATATTGTGCCACTGCACTTCAGCTTGTGTGACTGATTGAGATCATGTCGAAAGAAAGGAATGGAATGGATTGGAGTGGAATGGAATGGAACAGAATGCAACGGAATGGAATGGAATGGAATGGAACAAAACAGAATGGAATGGAATGGAATGGAATGGAATGGAATGGAATGGAATGGAATGGAATTGAACAGGATGGAATGGCATGGAATAGAGTGGAGTGGAGTGGAATGAAATGGGATAGAGTGGATTGGAATGGAGTGGAGTAGCATAGAGTGGAGTGGAGTGGAGAGGAGTGTAGTGGAATGGAATGGAATGGAGTGGAGTGAAATGGAATGGAATGCAATGGTGAAATCTAATGTGAGCTGTGAATGTGCCCCTGCACACCATCCTGCGTGACAGAGTGAGATCCTGTCAAAAGAAAGTATTGGAAAGGGAAGGAGTGGAATGCAGTGGAAAGGAATGCAATGGAATGGAGTGTAGTGTAGTGTAGTGGAGTGCAATGTAATGGAGAGGAATTGAATCGAATAGAATGTAACGGAATGGAATCGAATGGAATGGAAAGGAATGGAGTGGAATGGAATGGAATGGCGGGGGAAGGAGTGTTGCAGAGTGGAGTTTAATGGAGTGGAATGGAATGGGATGGAATGGAATGGAATGAAGTGGAGTGGAGTGAAGTGGAGTGGAATGGAGTGGAGAGGAATGGAGTGGAATGGAATGGGATGGAGTGGAATGGACTGGATTGGAGTGATGTGGAATGGAGTGGAATGGAGCGGAGAGGAGTGGACTAGAGTGGAGTGGAGTGGAATGGAATGGAATTTAATGGAATTTAATGGAATTGTGAAATGAAATGTGTGCTGAGATTGTGCCACTGCACTCCAGTCTGGGTTTCAGAGTGGGATACTTTCAAAAGAAAGGAATCAAATGGAATGAAGTGGAATGGAATTGAATGGAGTGGAGTGGAATGGAGTTCAATAGAATGGGATGGAATGGAATGGAATGGAATGGAATGGAATGGAATGGAATGGAATGGAATGGAATGGAATGGAATGGAATGGAGTGGAGTGGAGTAGAGTGGAGTGGAGTTTAATGGTGTGGAAAGGAATTTGATTTAATGGAATAAAATGGAGTGGAGTGGAGTTGAGTAGAGTGGAATGGAGTGGAACTCAATGAGATGGAATGGAGTGGAGTTGAGTGGAATGCAATGGAATGGAATGGTGAAATGAAATGTGAGATGAGATTGTTCCACTGCACTCCAACCTGGGTGACAGAGTGAGATCCTGTCGAAGGAAAAGAATTGAATGGAATGGAGTTGAATGGAAGGAATTGAGTGTAATGGAGTGGAGTGGAGTAGAGTGGAGTGGACTGGAGTGTAGTAGAGCAGATTGGAGTTGAGGGGGTTGCAGCCGAATAGAATGGGATGCATAGGAATGGAATGATGTAGAGTGTAGTGGAGTGGAGTGGAGTCGAATGGAGACCAGTGCACTGCAAATGCCGTGGAATGGAATGGAATGGAATAGAATGGAATGGAATGGAATGGAATGGAATGGAATGGAATGGAATGGAATGGAATGGAATAGAATGGTTTGGAGTGGAGTGGAGTGGAATGGAATGGAATGGAATGGAATGGAGAAATGAAATATGAGCTGAGATTCACCACTGCACTCCAGCCTGGGTGAGAGAGTGAGATCCTGCCTAAAGAAAGGAATGTAATGGAGTGGAGTAGAATGTAATGAAGTGGATAGGAGGGGAATGGAGTGGAGTGGAGTAGAATGTAATGGAGTGGAATGGGTTGGAATGGAATGGAAAGGAATGGAATGGAAAGGAGTGGAATGGAATGGATTCCAATTGAATGAAATGAAATGGAATGGAATGGAATGGATTCCAATTGAATGAAATGAAATGGAATGGAATGGAATGGACTGGAATGAAAAGGGTTGGAATGGAATGGAATGGAGTGGAGTGGAGTGGTTTTGAAAGTAGTGGAATGGAATGGGATGGAATAAAATGGAATGGAGTGGAGTGGACTGCAGTGGAGTGGATGGAGTGGAAAGGATTGAGATGGAGTGTAACGAAGTGGAGTGGATGGCAGTGGGGTTGAGGGGAGTGGATTGGAGTTTAGTTGAGTGGAATTGAGTGGAGTGGAATGCAACAGAACAGAACGCAAAGGAATGGAATTGTGAAATGAAATGTAAGCTGAGATTGTGCCACTGCATTTCGGCCTGGGTGACAGCGTCAGATTCTGTCAAAAGAAAGGGATATAATGTAATGGAGTGTATTGGAATGAAATGGAATGGAATGGAGTGGAGTCGATTGGCGTGGAATGGAGCGGAGTGGAATATGATGTAATGGAAAGGAACGGAGTGTAGTGTAGTGGATTGGATTGGAGTGGAATGGAATGGGATTAAATAGAGAGGAGAGGAGTGGAGTGGAGTGGAATTGAATGGAATGGCGTGAAGTGGAATTGAGTGGATTGGAGTGGAATGGAGTGGAATATAATGGAATAGAAAGGAATGGTGAAATGAAATGTGATCTGAGATTGTGACACTGCTCTCCAGCCTGTGTGACAGAGTGAGATCCTATTTAAAGAAAGGTATGGAATACAATGAAGTGGAGGGGAATGGAAAGGAATTGAATGGAGTTGAGTGGAGTGGAATGGAATGGAATGGAATGGAATGGAATGGAATGGAATGGAATGGAATGGAATGGAGTGGAGTGGAGTGGCATGGAGTGGAGTGGAGTGGAGTCGAGTGGAATGGAATGGAGTGGAATGGAATGCAATGAAATGGAGTGGAGACTAGTGTAGTGCATGTAGTGGAATGGAATGGAATGGAATGAAATGGGATGGAATGGAGGGGAGTGGAGTGGAATGGAGTGGAATTGAAGGGAATGTAATGGAGTAGAATGGAATGGAGTGCAATGAAATGGAGTGTAGTGGAGTAGAGTGGATTGGAGTGGAGTGGAGGGGAGTGGAATGGAGTGAAGTGGAATGGGATGGAATGGAGTGTAGTAGAGTGGACTGGTATTAATGGAATGTACTGGAGTGGAATGGATTGGAGTTGAGTGGAATGGAATGGAATGCAATGGAATGGAATAGAATGGAATGGAATGGAATGGAATGGTGAAATTAAATGTGAGCTGAGGTTGTGCCACTGCACTATAGAATGTGGAGCAGAGTGAGACCCTGTCGAAAGAAAGGGATGGAGTGAAGTGGAATCGATTGAAGTGGAATAGAATGCAATGGAGTGGAGTTGAGTTTACTGGAGTGGAGTGGAGTGGAATGCTGTGGAATGGAATGGAATGGAATGGTGAAATGAAATCTGAGCTGATATTGTGCCACTGCACTTCAGCTTGTGTGACTGATTGAGATCATGTCGAAAGAAAGGAATGGAATGGATTGGAGTGGAATGGAATGGAACAGAATGCAACGGAATGGAATGGAATGGAATGGAACAAAACAGAATGGAATGGAATGGAATGGAATGGAATGGAATGGAATGGAATTGAACAGGATGGAATGGCATGGAATAGAGTGGAGTGGAGTGGAATGAAATGGGATAGAGTGGATTGGAATGGAGTGGAGTAGCATAGAGTGGAGTGGAGTGGAGAGGAGTGTAGTGGAATGGAATGGAATGGAGTGGAGTGAAATGGAATGGAATGCAATGGTGAAATCTAATGTGAGCTGTGAATGTGCCCCTGCACACCATCCTGCGTGACAGAGTGAGATCCTGTCAAAAGAAAGTATTGGAAAGGGAAGGAGTGGAATGCAGTGGAAAGGAATGCAATGGAATGGAGTGTAGTGTAGTGTAGTGGAGTGCAATGTAATGGAGAGGAATTGAATCGAATAGAATGTAACGGAATGGAATCGAATGGAATGGAAAGGAATGGAGTGGAATGGAATGGAATGGCGGGGGAAGGAGTGTTGCAGAGTGGAGTTTAATGGAGTGGAATGGAATGGGATGGAATGGAATGGAATGAAGTGGAGTGGAGTGAAGTGGAGTGGAATGGAGTGGAGAGGAATGGAGTGGAATGGAATGGGATGGAGTGGAATGGACTGGATTGGAGTGATGTGGAATGGAGTGGAATGGAGCGGAGAGGAGTGGACTAGAGTGGAGTGGAGTGGAATGGAATGGAATTTAATGGAATTTAATGGAATTGTGAAATGAAATGTGTGCTGAGATTGTGCCACTGCACTCCAGTCTGGGTTTCAGAGTGGGATACTTTCAAAAGAAAGGAATCAAATGGAATGAAGTGGAATGGAATTGAATGGAGTGGAGTGGAATGGAGTTCAATAGAATGGGATGGAATGGAATGGAATGGAATGGAATGGAATGGAATGGAATGGAGTGGAGTGGAGTAGAGTGGAGTGGAGTTTAATGGTGTGGAAAGGAATTTGATTTAATGGAATAAAATGGAGTGGAGTGGAGTTGAGTAGAGTGGAATGGAGTGGAACTCAATGAGATGGAATGGAGTGGAGTTGAGTGGAATGCAATGGAATGGAATGGTGAAATGAAATGTGAGATGAGATTGTTCCACTGCACTCCAACCTGGGTGACAGAGTGAGATCCTGTCGAAGGAAAAGAATTGAATGGAATGGAGTTGAATGGAAGGAATTGAGTGTAATGGAGTGGAGTGGAGTAGAGTGGAGTGGACTGGAGTGTAGTAGAGCAGATTGGAGTTGAGGGGGTTGCAGCCGAATAGAATGGGATGCATAGGAATGGAATGATGTAGAGTGTAGTGGAGTGGAGTGGAGTCGAATGGAGACCAGTGCACTGCAAATGCCATGGAATGGAATGGAATGGAATAGAATGGAATGGAATGGAATGGAATGGAATGGAATGGAATGGAATGGAATGGAATGGAATGGAATGGAATGGAATAGAATGGTTTGGAGTGGAGTGGAGTGGAATGGAATGGAATGGAATGGAATGGAGAAATGAAATATGAGCTGAGATTCACCACTGCACTCCAGCCTGGGTGAGAGAGTGAGATCCTGCCTAAAGAAAGGAATGTAATGGAGTGGAGTAGAATGTAATGAAGTGGATAGGAGGGGAATGGAGTGGAGTGGAGTAGAATGTAATGGAGTGGAATGGGTTGGAATGGAATGGAAAGGAATGGAATGGAAAGGAGTGGAATGGAATGGATTCCAATTGAATGAAATGAAATGGAATGGAATGGAATGGATTCCAATTGAATGAAATGAAATGGAATGGAATGGAATGGACTGGAATGAAAAGGGTTGGAATGGAATGGAATGGAGTGGAGTGGAGTGGTTTTGAAAGTAGTGGAATGGAATGGGATGGAATAAAATGGAATGGAGTGGAGTGGACTGCAGTGGAGTGGATGGAGTGGAAAGGATTGAGATGGAGTGTAACGAAGTGGAGTGGATGGCAGTGGGGTTGAGGGGAGTGGATTGGAGTTTAGTTGAGTGGAATTGAGTGGAGTGGAATGCAACAGAACAGAACGCAATGGAATGGAATTGTGAAATGAAATGTAAGCTGAGATTGTGCCACTGCATTTCGGCCTGGGTGACAGCGTCAGATTCTGTCAAAAGAAAGGGATATAATGTAATGGAGTGTATTGGAATGAAATGGAATGGAATGGAGTGGAGTCGATTGGCGTGGAATGGAGCGGAGTGGAATATGATGTAATGGAAAGGAACGGAGTGTAGTGTAGTGGATTGGATTGGAGTGGAATGGAATGGGATTAAATAGAGAGGAGAGGAGTGGAGTGGAGTGGAATTGAATGGAATGGCGTGAAGTGGAATTGAGTGGATTGGAGTGGAATGGAGTGGAATATAATGGAATAGAAAGGAATGGTGAAATGAAATGTGATCTGAGATTGTGACACTGCTCTCCAGCCTGTGTGACAGAGTGAGATCCTATTTAAAGAAAGGTATGGAATACAATGAAGTGGAGGGGAATGGAAAGGAATTGAATGGAGTTGAGTGGAGTGGAATGGAATGGAATGGAATGGAATGGAATGGAATGGAGTGGAGTGGAGTGGCATGGAGTGGAGTGGAGTGGAGTCGAGTGGAATGGAATGGAGTGGAATGGAATGCAATGAAATGGAGTGGAGACTAGTGTAGTGCATGTAGTGGAATGGAATGGAATGGAATGAAATGGGATGGAATGGAGGGGAGTGGAGTGGAATGGAGTGGAATTGAAGGGAATGTAATGGAGTAGAATGGAATGGAGTGCAATGAAATGGAGTGTAGTGGAGTAGAGTGGATTGGAGTGGAGTGGAGGGGAGTGGAATGGAGTGAAGTGGAATGGGATGGAATGGAGTGTAGTAGAGTGGACTGGTATTAATGGAATGTACTGGAGTGGAATGGATTGGAGTTGAGTGGAATGGAATGGAATGCAATGGAATGGAATAGAATGGAATGGAATGGAATGGAATGGTGAAATTAAATGTGAGCTGAGGTTGTGCCACTGCACTATAGAATGTGGAGCAGAGTGAGACCCTGTCGAAAGAAAGGGATGGAGTGAAGTGGAATCGATTGAAGTGGAATAGAATGCAATGGAGTGGAGTTGAGTTTACTGGAGTGGAGTGGAGTGGAATGCTGTGGAATGGAATGGAATGGAATGGAATGGTGAAATGAAATCTGAGCTGATATTGTGCCACTGCACTTCAGCTTGTGTGACTGATTGAGATCATGTCGAAAGAAAGGAATGGAATGGATTGGAGTGGAATGGAATGGAACAGAATGCAACGGAATGGAATGGAATGGAATGGAACAAAACAGAATGGAATGGAATGGAATGGAATGGAATGGAATGGAATGGAATGGAATTGAACAGGATGGAATGGCATGGAATAGAGTGGAGTGGAGTGGAATGAAATGGGATAGAGTGGATTGGAATGGAGTGGAGTAGCATAGAGTGGAGTGGAGTGGAGAGGAGTGTAGTGGAATGGAATGGAATGGAGTGGAGTGAAATGGAATGGAATGCAATGGTGAAATCTAATGTGAGCTGTGAATGTGCCCCTGCACACCATCCTGCGTGACAGAGTGAGATCCTGTCAAAAGAAAGTATTGGAAAGGGAAGGAGTGGAATGCAGTGGAAAGGAATGCAATGGAATGGAGTGTAGTGTAGTGTAGTGGAGTGCAATGTAATGGAGAGGAATTGAATCGAATAGAATGTAACGGAATGGAATCGAATGGAATGGAAAGGAATGGAGTGGAATGGAATGGAATGGCGGGGGAAGGAGTGTTGCAGAGTGGAGTTTAATGGAGTGGAATGGAATGGGATGGAATGGAATGGAATGAAGTGGAGTGGAGTGAAGTGGAGTGGAATGGAGTGGAGAGGAATGGAGTGGAATGGAATGGGATGGAGTGGAATGGACTGGATTGGAGTGATGTGGAATGGAGTGGAATGGAGCGGAGGGGAGTGGACTAGAGTGGAGTGGAGTGGAATGGAATGGAATTTAATGGAATTTAATGGAATTGTGAAATGAAATGTGTGCTGAGATTGTGCCACTGCACTCCAGTCTGGGTTTCAGAGTGGGATACTTTCAAAAGAAAGGAATCAAATGGAATGAAGTGGAATGGAATTGAATGGAGTGGAGTGGAATGGAGTTCAATAGAATGGGATGGAATGGAATGGAATGGAATGGAATGGAATGGAATGGAATGGAATGGAGTGGAGTGGAGTAGAGTGGAGTGGAGTTTAATGGTGTGGAAAGGAATTTGATTTAATGGAATAAAATGGAGTGGAGTGGAGTTGAGTAGAGTGGAATGGAGTGGAACTCAATGAGATGGAATGGAGTGGAGTTGAGTGGAATGCAATGGAATGGAATGGTGAAATGAAATGTGAGATGAGATTGTTCCACTGCACTCCAACCTGGGTGACAGAGTGAGATCCTGTCGAAGGAAAAGAATTGAATGGAATGGAGTTGAATGGAAGGAATTGAGTGTAATGGAGTGGAGTGGAGTAGAGTGGAGTGGACTGGAGTGTAGTAGAGCAGATTGGAGTTGAGGGGGTTGCAGCCGAATAGAATGGGATGCATAGGAATGGAATGATGTAGAGTGTAGTGGAGTGGAGTGGAGTCGAATGGAGACCAGTGCACTGCAAATGCCATGGAATGGAATGGAATGGAATAGAATGGAATGGAATGGAATGGAATGGAATGGAATGGAATGGAATGGAATGGAATGGAATAGAATGGTTTGGAGTGGAGTGGAGTGGAATGGAATGGAATGGAATGGAGAAATGAAATATGAGCTGAGATTCACCACTGCACTCCAGCCTGGGTGAGAGAGTGAGATCCTGCCTAAAGAAAGGAATGTAATGGAGTGGAGTAGAATGTAATGAAGTGGATAGGAGGGGAATGGAGTGGAGTGGAGTAGAATGTAATGGAGTGGAATGGGTTGGAATGGAATGGAAAGGAATGGAATGGAAAGGAGTGGAATGGAATGGATTCCAATTGAATGAAATGAAATGGAATGGAATGGAATGGATTCCAATTGAATGAAATGAAATGGAATGGAATGGAATGGACTGGAATGAAAAGGGTTGGAATGGAATGGAATGGAGTGGAGTGGAGTGGTTTTGAAAGTAGTGGAATGGAATGGGATGGAATAAAATGGAATGGAGTGGAGTGGACTGCAGTGGAGTGGATGGAGTGGAAAGGATTGAGATGGAGTGTAACGAAGTGGAGTGGATGGCAGTGGGGTTGAGGGGAGTGGATTGGAGTTTAGTTGAGTGGAATTGAGTGGAGTGGAATGCAACAGAACAGAACGCAATGGAATGGAATTGTGAAATGAAATGTAAGCTGAGATTGTGCCACTGCATTTCGGCCTGGGTGACAGCGTCAGATTCTGTCAAAAGAAAGGGATATAATGTAATGGAGTGTATTGGAATGAAATGGAATGGAATGGAGTGGAGTCGATTGGCGTGGAATGGAGCGGAGTGGAATATGATGTAATGGAAAGGAACGGAGTGTAGTGTAGTGGATTGGATTGGAGTGGAATGGAATGGGATTAAATAGAGAGGAGAGGAGTGGAGTGGAGTGGAATTGAATGGAATGGCGTGAAGTGGAATTGAGTGGATTGGAGTGGAATGGAGTGGAATATAATGGAATAGAAAGGAATGGTGAAATGAAATGTGATCTGAGATTGTGACACTGCTCTCCAGCCTGTGTGACAGAGTGAGATCCTATTTAAAGAAAGGTATGGAATACAATGAAGTGGAGGGGAATGGAAAGGAATTGAATGGAGTTGAGTGGAGTGGAATGGAATGGAATGGAATGGAATGGAATGGAATGGAATGGAATGGAATGGAATGGAGTGGAGTGGAGTGGCATGGAGTGGAGTGGAGTGGAGTCGAGTGGAATGGAATGGAGTGGAATGGAATGCAATGAAATGGAGTGGAGACTAGTGTAGTGCATGTAGTGGAATGGAATGGAATGGAATGAAATGGGATGGAATGGAGGGGAGTGGAGTGGAATGGAGTGGAATTGAAGGGAATGTAATGGAGTAGAATGGAATGGAGTGCAATGAAATGGAGTGTAGTGGAGTAGAGTGGATTGGAGTGGAGTGGAGGGGAGTGGAATGGAGTGAAGTGGAATGGGATGGAATGGAGTGTAGTAGAGTGGACTGGTATTAATGGAATGTACTGGAGTGGAATGGATTGGAGTTGAGTGGAATGGAGTGGAATGCAATGGAATGGAATAGAATGGAATGGAATGGAATGGAATGGTGAAATTAAATGTGAGCTGAGGTTGTGCCACTGCACTATAGAATGTGGAGCAGAGTGAGACCCTGTCGAAAGAAAGGGATGGAGTGAAGTGGAATCGATTGAAGTGGAATAGAATGCAATGGAGTGGAGTTGAGTTTACTGGAGTGGAGTGGAGTGGAATGCTGTGGAATGGAATGGAATGGAATGGTGAAATGAAATCTGAGCTGATATTGTGCCACTGCACTTCAGCTTGTGTGACTGATTGAGATCATGTCGAAAGAAAGGAATGGAATGGATTGGAGTGGAATGGAATGGAACAGAATGCAACGGAATGGAATGGAATGGAATGGAACAAAACAGAATGGAATGGAATGGAATGGAATGGAATGGAATGGAATGGAATGGAATGGAATGGAATTGAACAGGATGGAATGGCATGGAATAGAGTGGAGTGGAGTGGAATGAAATGGGATAGAGTGGATTGGAATGGAGTGGAGTAGCATAGAGTGGAGTGGAGTGGAGAGGAGTGTAGTGGAATGGAATGGAATGGAGTGGAGTGAAATGGAATGGAATGCAATGGTGAAATCTAATGTGAGCTGTGAATGTGCCCCTGCACACCATCCTGCGTGACAGAGTGAGATCCTGTCAAAAGAAAGTATTGGAAAGGGAAGGAGTGGAATGCAGTGGAAAGGAATGCAATGGAATGGAGTGTAGTGTAGTGTAGTGGAGTGCAATGTAATGGAGAGGAATTGAATCGAATAGAATGTAACGGAATGGAATCGAATGGAATGGAAAGGAATGGAGTGGAATGGAATGGAATGGCGGGGGAAGGAGTGTTGCAGAGTGGAGTTTAATGGAGTGGAATGGAATGGGATGGAATGGAATGGAATGAAGTGGAGTGGAGTGAAGTGGAGTGGAATGGAGTGGAGAGGAATGGAGTGGAATGGAATGGGATGGAGTGGAATGGACTGGATTGGAGTGATGTGGAATGGAGTGGAATGGAGCGGAGAGGAGTGGACTAGAGTGGAGTGGAGTGGAATGGAATGGAATTTAATGGAATTTAATGGAATTGTGAAATGAAATGTGTGCTGAGATTGTGCCACTGCACTCCAGTCTGGGTTTCAGAGTGGGATACTTTCAAAAGAAAGGAATCAAATGGAATGAAGTGGAATGGAATTGAATGGAGTGGAGTGGAATGGAGTTCAATAGAATGGGATGGAATGGAATGGAATGGAATGGAATGGAATGGAGTGGAGTGGAGTAGAGTGGAGTGGAGTTTAATGGTGTGGAAAGGAATTTGATTTAATGGAATAAAATGGAGTGGAGTGGAGTTGAGTAGAGTGGAATGGAGTGGAACTCAATGAGATGGAATGGAGTGGAGTTGAGTGGAATGCAATGGAATGGAATGGTGAAATGAAATGTGAGATGAGATTGTTCCACTGCACTCCAACCTGGGTGACAGAGTGAGATCCTGTCGAAGGAAAAGAATTGAATGGAATGGAGTTGAATGGAAGGAATTGAGTGTAATGGAGTGGAGTGGAGTAGAGTGGAGTGGACTGGAGTGTAGTAGAGCAGATTGGAGTTGAGGGGGTTGCAGCCGAATAGAATGGGATGCATAGGAATGGAATGATGTAGAGTGTAGTGGAGTGGAGTGGAGTCGAATGGAGACCAGTGCACTGCAAATGCCATGGAATGGAATGGAATGGAATAGAATGGAATGGAATGGAATGGAATGGAATGGAATGGAATGGAATGGAATGGAATGGAATGGAATAGAATGGTTTGGAGTGGAGTGGAGTGGAATGGAATGGAATGGAATGGAATGGAGAAATGAAATATGAGCTGAGATTCACCACTGCACTCCAGCCTGGGTGAGAGAGTGAGATCCTGCCTAAAGAAAGGAATGTAATGGAGTGGAGTAGAATGTAATGAAGTGGATAGGAGGGGAATGGAGTGGAGTGGAGTAGAATGTAATGGAGTGGAATGGGTTGGAATGGAATGGAAAGGAATGGAATGGAAAGGAGTGGAATGGAATGGATTCCAATTGAATGAAATGAAATGGAATGGAATGGAATGGATTCCAATTGAATGAAATGAAATGGAATGGAATGGAATGGACTGGAATGGAGTGGAGTCGATTGGCGTGGAATGGAGCGGAGTGGAATATGATGTAATGGAAAGGAACGGAGTGTAGTGTAGTGGATTGGATTGGAGTGGAATGGAATGGGATTAAATAGAGAGGAGAGGAGTGGAGTGGAGTGGAATTGAATGGAATGGCGTGAAGTGGAATTGAGTGGATTGGAGTGGAATGGAGTGGAATATAATGGAATAGAAAGGAATGGTGAAATGAAATGTGATCTGAGATTGTGACACTGCTCTCCAGCCTGTGTGACAGAGTGAGATCCTATTTAAAGAAAGGTATGGAATACAATGAAGTGGAGGGGAATGGAAAGGAATTGAATGGAGTTGAGTGGAGTGGAATGGAATGGAATGGAATGGAATGGAATGGAATGGAATGGAATGGAATGGAATGGAGTGGAGTGGAGTGGCATGGAGTGGAGTGGAGTGGAGTCGAGTGGAATGGAATGGAGTGGAATGGAATGCAATGAAATGGAGTGGAGACTAGTGTAGTGCATGTAGTGGAATGGAATGGAATGGAATGAAATGGGATGGAATGGAGGGGAGTGGAGTGGAATGGAGTGGAATTGAAGGGAATGTAATGGAGTAGAATGGAATGGAGTGCAATGAAATGGAGTGTAGTGGAGTAGAGTGGATTGGAGTGGAGTGGAGGGGAGTGGAATGGAGTGAAGTGGAATGGGATGGAATGGAGTGTAGTAGAGTGGACTGGTATTAATGGAATGTACTGGAGTGGAATGGATTGGAGTTGAGTGGAATGGAGTGGAATGCAATGGAATGGAATAGAATGGAATGGAATGGAATGGAATGGTGAAATTAAATGTGAGCTGAGGTTGTGCCACTGCACTATAGAATGTGGAGCAGAGTGAGACCCTGTCGAAAGAAAGGGATGGAGTGAAGTGGAATCGATTGAAGTGGAATAGAATGCAATGGAGTGGAGTTGAGTTTACTGGAGTGGAGTGGAGTGGAATGCTGTGGAATGGAATGGAATGGAATGGTGAAATGAAATCTGAGCTGATATTGTGCCACTGCACTTCAGCTTGTGTGACTGATTGAGATCATGTCGAAAGAAAGGAATGGAATGGATTGGAGTGGAATGGAATGGAACAGAATGCAACGGAATGGAATGGAATGGAATGGAACAAAACAGAATGGAATGGAATGGAATGGAATGGAATGGAATGGAATGGAATGGAATGGAATGGAATTGAACAGGATGGAATGGCATGGAATAGAGTGGAGTGGAGTGGAATGAAATGGGATAGAGTGGATTGGAATGGAGTGGAGTAGCATAGAGTGGAGTGGAGTGGAGAGGAGTGTAGTGGAATGGAATGGAATGGAGTGGAGTGAAATGGAATGGAATGCAATGGTGAAATCTAATGTGAGCTGTGAATGTGCCCCTGCACACCATCCTGCGTGACAGAGTGAGATCCTGTCAAAAGAAAGTATTGGAAAGGGAAGGAGTGGAATGCAGTGGAAAGGAATGCAATGGAATGGAGTGTAGTGTAGTGTAGTGGAGTGCAATGTAATGGAGAGGAATTGAATCGAATAGAATGTAACGGAATGGAATCGAATGGAATGGAAAGGAATGGAGTGGAATGGAATGGAATGGCGGGGGAAGGAGTGTTGCAGAGTGGAGTTTAATGGAGTGGAATGGAATGGGATGGAATGGAATGGAATGAAGTGGAGTGGAGTGAAGTGGAGTGGAATGGAGTGGAGAGGAATGGAGTGGAATGGAATGGGATGGAGTGGAATGGACTGGATTGGAGTGATGTGGAATGGAGTGGAATGGAGCGGAGAGGAGTGGACTAGAGTGGAGTGGAGTGGAATGGAATGGAATTTAATGGAATTTAATGGAATTGTGAAATGAAATGTGTGCTGAGATTGTGCCACTGCACTCCAGTCTGGGTTTCAGAGTGGGATACTTTCAAAAGAAAGGAATCAAATGGAATGAAGTGGAATGGAATTGAATGGAGTGGAGTGGAATGGAGTTCAATAGAATGGGATGGAATGGAATGGAATGGAATGGAATGGAATGGAGTGGAGTGGAGTAGAGTGGAGTGGAGTTTAATGGTGTGGAAAGGAATTTGATTTAATGGAATAAAATGGAGTGGAGTGGAGTTGAGTAGAGTGGAATGGAGTGGAACTCAATGAGATGGAATGGAGTGGAGTTGAGTGGAATGCAATGGAATGGAATGGTGAAATGAAATGTGAGATGAGATTGTTCCACTGCACTCCAACCTGGGTGACAGAGTGAGATCCTGTCGAAGGAAAAGAATTGAATGGAATGGAGTTGAATGGAAGGAATTGAGTGTAATGGAGTGGAGTGGAGTAGAGTGGAGTGGACTGGAGTGTAGTAGAGCAGATTGGAGTTGAGGGGGTTGCAGCCGAATAGAATGGGATGCATAGGAATGGAATGATGTAGAGTGTAGTGGAGTGGAGTGGAGTCGAATGGAGACCAGTGCACTGCAAATGCCATGGAATGGAATGGAATGGAATAGAATGGAATGGAATGGAATGGAATGGAATGGAATGGAATGGAATGGAATGGAATGGAATGGAATAGAATGGTTTGGAGTGGAGTGGAGTGGAATGGAATGGAATGGAATGGAATGGAGAAATGAAATATGAGCTGAGATTCACCACTGCACTCCAGCCTGGGTGAGAGAGTGAGATCCTGCCTAAAGAAAGGAATGTAATGGAGTGGAGTAGAATGTAATGAAGTGGATAGGAGGGGAATGGAGTGGAGTGGAGTAGAATGTAATGGAGTGGAATGGGTTGGAATGGAATGGAAAGGAATGGAATGGAAAGGAGTGGAATGGAATGGATTCCAATTGAATGAAATGAAATGGAATGGAATGGAATGGATTCCAATTGAATGAAATGAAATGGAATGGAATGGAATGGACTGGAATGAAAAGGGTTGGAATGGAATGGAATGGAGTGGAGTGGAGTGGTTTTGAAAGTAGTGGAATGGAATGGGATGGAATAAAATGGAATGGAGTGGAGTGGACTGCAGTGGAGTGGATGGAGTGGAAAGGATTGAGATGGAGTGTAACGAAGTGGAGTGGATGGCAGTGGGGTTGAGGGGAGTGGATTGGAGTTTAGTTGAGTGGAATTGAGTGGAGTGGAATGCAACAGAACAGAACGCAATGGAATGGAATTGTGAAATGAAATGTAAGCTGAGATTGTGCCACTGCATTTCGGCCTGGGTGACAGCGTCAGATTCTGTCAAAAGAAAGGGATATAATGTAATGGAGTGTATTGGAATGAAATGGAATGGAATGGAGTGGAGTCGATTGGCGTGGAATGGAGCGGAGTGGAATATGATGTAATGGAAAGGAACGGAGTGTAGTGTAGTGGATTGGATTGGAGTGGAATGGAATGGGATTAAATAGAGAGGAGAGGAGTGGAGTGGAGTGGAATTGAATGGAATGGCGTGAAGTGGAATTGAGTGGATTGGAGTGGAATGGAGTGGAATATAATGGAATAGAAAGGAATGGTGAAATGAAATGTGATCTGAGATTGTGACACTGCTCTCCAGCCTGTGTGACAGAGTGAGATCCTATTTAAAGAAAGGTATGGAATACAATGAAGTGGAGGGGAATGGAAAGGAATTGAATGGAGTTGAGTGGAGTGGAATGGAATGGAATGGAATGGAATGGAATGGAATGGAATGGAATGGAATGGAATGGAGTGGAGTGGAGTGGCATGGAGTGGAGTGGAGTGGAGTCGAGTGGAATGGAATGGAGTGGAATGGAATGCAATGAAATGGAGTGGAGACTAGTGTAGTGCATGTAGTGGAATGGAATGGAATGGAATGAAATGGGATGGAATGGAGGGGAGTGGAGTGGAATGAGGTGGAATTGAAGGGAATGTAATGGAGTAGAATGGAATGGAGTGCAATGAAATGGAGTGTAGTGGAGTAGAGTGGATTGGAGTGGAGTGGAGGGGAGTGGAATGGAGTGAAGTGGAATGGGATGGAATGGAGTGTAGTAGAGTGGACTGGTATTAATGGAATGTACTGGAGTGGAATGGATTGGAGTTGAGTGGAATGGAGTGGAATGCAATGGAATGGAATAGAATGGAATGGAATGGAATGGAATGGTGAAATTAAATGTGAGCTGAGGTTGTGCCACTGCACTATAGAATGTGGAGCAGAGTGAGACCCTGTCGAAAGAAAGGGATGGAGTGAAGTGGAATCGATTGAAGTGGAATAGAATGCAATGGAGTGGAGTTGAGTTTACTGGAGTGGAGTGGAGTGGAATGCTGTGGAATGGAATGGAATGGAATGGTGAAATGAAATCTGAGCTGATATTGTGCCACTGCACTTCAGCTTGTGTGACTGATTGAGATCATGTCGAAAGAAAGGAATGGAATGGATTGGAGTGGAATGGAATGGAACAGAATGCAACGGAATGGAATGGAATGGAATGGAACAAAACAGAATGGAATGGAATGGAATGGAATGGAATGGAATGGAATGGAATGGAATTGAACAGGATGGAATGGCATGGAATAGAGTGGAGTGGAGTGGAATGAAATGGGATAGAGTGGATTGGAATGGAGTGGAGTAGCATAGAGTGGAGTGGAGTGGAGAGGAGTGTAGTGGAATGGAATGGAATGGAGTGGAGTGAAATGGAATGGAATGCAATGGTGAAATCTAATGTGAGCTGTGAATGTGCCCCTGCACACCATCCTGCGTGACAGAGTGAGATCCTGTCAAAAGAAAGTATTGGAAAGGGAAGGAGTGGAATGCAGTGGAAAGGAATGCAATGGAATGGAGTGTAGTGTAGTGTAGTGGAGTGCAATGTAATGGAGAGGAATTGAATCGAATAGAATGTAACGGAATGGAATCGAATGGAATGGAAAGGAATGGAGTGGAATGGAATGGAATGGCGGGGGAAGGAGTGTTGCAGAGTGGAGTTTAATGGAGTGGAATGGAATGGGATGGAATGGAATGGAATGAAGTGGAGTGGAGTGAAGTGGAGTGGAATGGAGTGGAGAGGAATGGAGTGGAATGGAATGGGATGGAGTGGAATGGACTGGATTGGAGTGATGTGGAATGGAGTGGAATGGAGCGGAGAGGAGTGGACTAGAGTGGAGTGGAGTGGAATGGAATGGAATTTAATGGAATTTAATGGAATTGTGAAATGAAATGTGTGCTGAGATTGTGCCACTGCACTCCAGTCTGGGTTTCAGAGTGGGATACTTTCAAAAGAAAGGAATCAAATGGAATGAAGTGGAATGGAATTGAATGGAGTGGAGTGGAATGGAGTTCAATAGAATGGGATGGAATGGAATGGAATGGAATGGAATGGAATGGAATGGAATGGAGTGGAGTGGAGTAGAGTGGAGTGGAGTTTAATGGTGTGGAAAGGAATTTGATTTAATGGAATAAAATGGAGTGGAGTGGAGTTGAGTAGAGTGGAATGGAGTGGAACTCAATGAGATGGAATGGAGTGGAGTTGAGTGGAATGCAATGGAATGGAATGGTGAAATGAAATGTGAGATGAGATTGTTCCACTGCACTCCAACCTGGGTGACAGAGTGAGATCCTGTCGAAGGAAAAGAATTGAATGGAATGGAGTTGAATGGAAGGAATTGAGTGTAATGGAGTGGAGTGGAGTAGAGTGGAGTGGACTGGAGTGTAGTAGAGCAGATTGGAGTTGAGGGGGTTGCAGCCGAATAGAATGGGATGCATAGGAATGGAATGATGTAGAGTGTAGTGGAGTGGAGTGGAGTCGAATGGAGACCAGTGCACTGCAAATGCCGTGGAATGGAATGGAATGGAATAGAATGGAATGGAATGGAATGGAATGGAATGGAATGGAATGGAATGGAATGGAATGGAATGGAATGGAATGGAATAGAATGGTTTGGAGTGGAGTGGAGTGGAATGGAATGGAATGGAATGGAATGGAATGGAATGGAGAAATGAAATATGAGCTGAGATTCACCACTGCACTCCAGCCTGGGTGAGAGAGTGAGATCCTGCCTAAAGAAAGGAATGTAATGGAGTGGAGTAGAATGTAATGAAGTGGATAGGAGGGGAATGGAGTGGAGTGGAGTAGAATGTAATGGAGTGGAATGGGTTGGAATGGAATGGAAAGGAATGGAATGGAAAGGAGTGGAATGGAATGGATTCCAATTGAATGAAATGAAATGGAATGGAATGGAATGGATTCCAATTGAATGAAATGAAATGGAATGGAATGGAATGGACTGGAATGAAAAGGGTTGGAATGGAATGGAATGGAGTGGAGTGGAGTGGTTTTGAAAGTAGTGGAATGGAATGGGATGGAATAAAATGGAATGGAGTGGAGTGGACTGCAGTGGAGTGGATGGAGTGGAAAGGATTGAGATGGAGTGTAACGAAGTGGAGTGGATGGCAGTGGGGTTGAGGGGAGTGGATTGGAGTTTAGTTGAGTGGAATTGAGTGGAGTGGAATGCAACAGAACAGAACGCAATGGAATGGAATTGTGAAATGAAATGTAAGCTGAGATTGTGCCACTGCATTTCGGCCTGGGTGACAGCGTCAGATTCTGTCAAAAGAAAGGGATATAATGTAATGGAGTGTATTGGAATGAAATGGAATGGAATGGAGTGGAGTCGATTGGCGTGGAATGGAGCGGAGTGGAATATGATGTAATGGAAAGGAACGGAGTGTAGTGTAGTGGATTGGATTGGAGTGGAATGGAATGGGATTAAATAGAGAGGAGAGGAGTGGAGTGGAGTGGAATTGAATGGAATGGCGTGAAGTGGAATTGAGTGGATTGGAGTGGAATGGAGTGGAATATAATGGAATAGAAAGGAATGGTGAAATGAAATGTGATCTGAGATTGTGACACTGCTCTCCAGCCTGTGTGACAGAGTGAGATCCTATTTAAAGAAAGGTATGGAATACAATGAAGTGGAGGGGAATGGAAAGGAATTGAATGGAGTTGAGTGGAGTGGAATGGAATGGAATGGAATGGAATGGAATGGAATGGAATGGAATGGAATGGAATGGAATGGAGTGGAGTGGAGTGGCATGGAGTGGAGTGGAGTGGAGTGGAGTCGAGTGGAATGGAATGGAGTGGAATGGAATGCAATGAAATGGAGTGGAGACTAGTGTAGTGCATGTAGTGGAATGGAATGGAATGGAATGAAATGGGATGGAATGGAGGGGAGTGGAGTGGAATGGAGTGGAATTGAAGGGAATGTAATGGAGTAGAATGGAATGGAGTGCAAAGAAATGGAGTGTAGTGGAGTAGAGTGGATTGGAGTGGAGTGGAGGGGAGTGGAATGGAGTGAAGTGGAATGGGATGGAATGGAGTGTAGTAGAGTGGACTGGTATTAATGGAATGTACTGGAGTGGAATGGATTGGAGTTGAGTGGAATGGAATGGAATGCAATGGAATGGAATAGAATGGAATGGAATGGAATGGAATGGTGAAATTAAATGTGAGCTGAGGTTGTGCCACTGCACTATAGAATGTGGAGCAGAGTGAGACCCTGTCGAAAGAAAGGGATGGAGTGAAGTGGAATCGATTGAAGTGGAATAGAATGCAATGGAGTGGAGTTGAGTTTACTGGAGTGGAGTGGAGTGGAATGCTGTGGAATGGAATGGAATGGAATGGTGAAATGAAATCTGAGCTGATATTGTGCCACTGCACTTCAGCTTGTGTGACTGATTGAGATCATGTCGAAAGAAAGGAATGGAATGGATTGGAGTGGAATGGAATGGAACAGAATGCAACGGAATGGAATGGAATGGAATGGAACAAAACAGAATGGAATGGAATGGAATGGAATGGAATGGAATGGAATGGAATGGAATTGAACAGGATGGAATGGCATGGAATAGAGTGGAGTGGAGTGGAATGAAATGGGATAGAGTGGATTGGAATGGAGTGGAGTAGCATAGAGTGGAGTGGAGTGGAGAGGAGTGTAGTGGAATGGAATGGAATGGAGTGGAGTGAAATGGAATGGAATGCAATGGTGAAATCTAATGTGAGCTGTGAATGTGCCCCTGCACACCATCCTGCGTGACAGAGTGAGATCCTGTCAAAAGAAAGTATTGGAAAGGGAAGGAGTGGAATGCAGTGGAAAGGAATGCAATGGAATGGAGTGTAGTGTAGTGTAGTGGAGTGCAATGTAATGGAGAGGAATTGAATCGAATAGAATGTAACGGAATGGAATCGAATGGAATGGAAAGGAATGGAGTGGAATGGAATGGAATGGCGGGGGAAGGAGTGTTGCAGAGTGGAGTTTAATGGAGTGGAATGGAATGGGATGGAATGGAATGGAATGAAGTGGAGTGGAGTGAAGTGGAGTGGAATGGAGTGGAGAGGAATGGAGTGGAATGGAATGGGATGGAGTGGAATGGACTGGATTGGAGTGATGTGGAATGGAGTGGAATGGAGCGGAGAGGAGTGGACTAGAGTGGAGTGGAGTGGAATGGAATGGAATTTAATGGAATTTAATGGAATTGTGAAATGAAATGTGTGCTGAGATTGTGCCACTGCACTCCAGTCTGGGTTTCAGAGTGGGATACTTTCAAAAGAAAGGAATCAAATGGAATGAAGTGGAATGGAATTGAATGGAGTGGAGTGGAATGGAGTTCAATAGAATGGGATGGAATGGAATGGAATGGAATGGAATGGAATGGAATGGAATGGAGTGGAGTGGAGTAGAGTGGAGTGGAGTTTAATGGTGTGGAAAGGAATTTGATTTAATGGAATAAAATGGAGTGGAGTGGAGTTGAGTAGAGTGGAATGGAGTGGAACTCAATGAGATGGAATGGAGTGGAGTTGAGTGGAATGCAATGGAATGGAATGGTGAAATGAAATGTGAGATGAGATTGTTCCACTGCACTCCAACCTGGGTGACAGAGTGAGATCCTGTCGAAGGAAAAGAATTGAATGGAATGGAGTTGAATGGAAGGAATTGAGTGTAATGGAGTGGAGTGGAGTAGAGTGGAGTGGACTGGAGTGTAGTAGAGCAGATTGGAGTTGAGGGGGTTGCAGCCGAATAGAATGGGATGCATAGGAATGGAATGATGTAGAGTGTAGTGGAGTGGAGTGGAGTCGAATGGAGACCAGTGCACTGCAAATGCCGTGGAATGGAATGGAATGGAATAGAATGGAATGGAATGGAATGGAATGGAATGGAATGGAATGGAATGGAATGGAATGGAATGGAATGGAATGGAATAGAATGGTTTGGAGTGGAGTGGAGTGGAATGGAATGGAATGGAATGGAATGGAATGGAATGGAGAAATGAAATATGAGCTGAGATTCACCACTGCACTCCAGCCTGGGTGAGAGAGTGAGATCCTGCCTAAAGAAAGGAATGTAATGGAGTGGAGTAGAATGTAATGAAGTGGATAGGAGGGGAATGGAGTGGAGTGGAGTAGAATGTAATGGAGTGGAATGGGTTGGAATGGAATGGAAAGGAATGGAATGGAAAGGAGTGGAATGGAATGGATTCCAATTGAATGAAATGAAATGGAATGGAATGGAATGGATTCCAATTGAATGAAATGAAATGGAATGGAATGGAATGGACTGGAATGAAAAGGGTTGGAATGGAATGGAATGGAGTGGAGTGGAGTGGTTTTGAAAGTAGTGGAATGGAATGGGATGGAATAAAATGGAATGGAGTGGAGTGGACTGCAGTGGAGTGGATGGAGTGGAAAGGATTGAGATGGAGTGTAACGAAGTGGAGTGGATGGCAGTGGGGTTGAGGGGAGTGGATTGGAGTTTAGTTGAGTGGAATTGAGTGGAGTGGAATGCAACAGAACAGAACGCAATGGAATGGAATTGTGAAATGAAATGTAAGCTGAGATTGTGCCACTGCATTTCGGCCTGGGTGACAGCGTCAGATTCTGTCAAAAGAAAGGGATATAATGTAATGGAGTGTATTGGAATGAAATGGAATGGAATGGAGTGGAGTCGATTGGCGTGGAATGGAGCGGAGTGGAATATGATGTAATGGAAAGGAACGGAGTGTAGTGTAGTGGATTGGATTGGAGTGGAATGGAATGGGATTAAATAGAGAGGAGAGGAGTGGAGTGGAGTGGAATTGAATGGAATGGCGTGAAGTGGAATTGAGTGGATTGGAGTGGAATGGAGTGGAATATAATGGAATAGAAAGGAATGGTGAAATGAAATGTGATCTGAGATTGTGACACTGCTCTCCAGCCTGTGTGACAGAGTGAGATCCTATTTAAAGAAAGGTATGGAATACAATGAAGTGGAGGGGAATGGAAAGGAATTGAATGGAGTTGAGTGGAGTGGAATGGAATGGAATGGAATGGAATGGAATGGAATGGAATGGAATGGAATGGAATGGAATGGAGTGGAGTGGAGTGGCATGGAGTGGAGTGGAGTGGAGTGGAGTCGAGTGGAATGGAATGGAGTGGAATGGAATGCAATGAAATGGAGTGGAGACTAGTGTAGTGCATGTAGTGGAATGGAATGGAATGGAATGAAATGGGATGGAATGGAGGGGAGTGGAGTGGAATGGAGTGGAATTGAAGGGAATGTAATGGAGTAGAATGGAATGGAGTGCAAAGAAATGGAGTGTAGTGGAGTAGAGTGGATTGGAGTGGAGTGGAGGGGAGTGGAATGGAGTGAAGTGGAATGGGATGGAATGGAGTGTAGTAGAGTGGACTGGTATTAATGGAATGTACTGGAGTGGAATGGATTGGAGTTGAGTGGAATGGAATGGAATGCAATGGAATGGAATAGAATGGAATGGAATGGAATGGAATGGTGAAATTAAATGTGAGCTGAGGTTGTGCCACTGCACTATAGAATGTGGAGCAGAGTGAGACCCTGTCGAAAGAAAGGGATGGAGTGAAGTGGAATCGATTGAAGTGGAATAGAATGCAATGGAGTGGAGTTGAGTTTACTGGAGTGGAGTGGAGTGGAATGCTGTGGAATGGAATGGAATGGAATGGTGAAATGAAATCTGAGCTGATATTGTGCCACTGCACTTCAGCTTGTGTGACTGATTGAGATCATGTCGAAAGAAAGGAATGGAATGGATTGGAGTGGAATGGAATGGAACAGAATGCAACGGAATGGAATGGAATGGAATGGAACAAAACAGAATGGAATGGAATGGAATGGAATGGAATGGAATGGAATGGAATTGAACAGGATGGAATGGCATGGAATAGAGTGGAGTGGAGTGGAATGAAATGGGATAGAGTGGATTGGAATGGAGTGGAGTAGCATAGAGTGGAGTGGAGTGGAGAGGAGTGTAGTGGAATGGAATGGAATGGAGTGGAGTGAAATGGAATGGAATGCAATGGTGAAATCTAATGTGAGCTGTGAATGTGCCCCTGCACACCATCCTGCGTGACAGAGTGAGATCCTGTCAAAAGAAAGTATTGGAAAGGGAAGGAGTGGAATGCAGTGGAAAGGAATGCAATGGAATGGAGTGTAGTGTAGTGTAGTGGAGTGCAATGTAATGGAGAGGAATTGAATCGAATAGAATGTAACGGAATGGAATCGAATGGAATGGAAAGGAATGGAGTGGAATGGAATGGAATGGCGGGGGAAGGAGTGTTGCAGAGTGGAGTTTAATGGAGTGGAATGGAATGGGATGGAATGGAATGGAATGAAGTGGAGTGGAGTGAAGTGGAGTGGAATGGAGTGGAGAGGAATGGAGTGGAATGGAATGGGATGGAGTGGAATGGACTGGATTGGAGTGATGTGGAATGGAGTGGAATGGAGCGGAGAGGAGTGGACTAGAGTGGAGTGGAGTGGAATGGAATGGAATTTAATGGAATTTAATGGAATTGTGAAATGAAATGTGTGCTGAGATTGTGCCACTGCACTCCAGTCTGGGTTTCAGAGTGGGATACTTTCAAAAGAAAGGAATCAAATGGAATGAAGTGGAATGGAATTGAATGGAGTGGAGTGGAATGGAGTTCAATAGAATGGGATGGAATGGAATGGAATGGAATGGAATGGAATGGAATGGAATGGAATGGAATGGAATGGAATGGAATGTAATGGAATGGAGTGGAGTGGAGTAGAATGGAGTGGAGTTTAATGGTGTGGAAAGGAATTTGATTTAATGGAATAAAATGGAGTGGAGTGGAGTTGAGTAGAGTGGAATGGAGTGGAACTCAATGAGATGGAATGGAGTGGAGTTGAGTGGAATGCAATGGAATGGAATGGTGAAATGAAATGTGAGATGAGATTGTTCCACTGCACTCCAACCTGGGTGACAGAGTGAGATCCTGTCGAAGGAAAAGAATTGAATGGAATGGAGTTGAATGGAAGGAATTGAGTGTAATGGAGTGGAGTGGAGTAGAGTGGAGTGGACTGGAGTGTAGTAGAGCAGATTGGAGTTGAGGGGGTTGCAGCCGAATAGAATGGGATGCATAGGAATGGAATGATGTAGAGTGTAGTGGAGTGGAGTGGAGTCGAATGGAGACCAGTGCACTGCAAATGCCGTGGAATGGAATGGAATGGAATAGAATGGAATGGAATGGAATGGAATGGAATGGAATGGAATGGAATGGAATAGAATGGTTTGGAGTGGAGTGGAGTGGAATGGAATGGAATGGAGAAATGAAATATGAGCTGAGATTCACCACTGCACTCCAGCCTGGGTGAGAGAGTGAGATCCTGCCTAAAGAAAGGAATGTAATGGAGTGGAGTAGAATGTAATGAAGTGGATAGGAGGGGAATGGAGTGGAGTGGAGTAGAATGTAATGGAGTGGAATGGGTTGGAATGGAATGGAAAGGAATGGAATGGAAAGGAGTGGAATGGAATGGATTCCAATTGAATGAAATGAAATGGAATGGAATGGAATGGATTCCAATTGAATGAAATGAAATGGAATGGAATGGAATGGACTGGAATGAAAAGGGTTGGAATGGAATGGAATGGAGTGGAGTGGAGTGGTTTTGAAAGTAGTGGAATGGAATGGGATGGAATAAAATGGAATGGAGTGGAGTGGACTGCAGTGGAGTGGATGGAGTGGAAAGGATTGAGATGGAGTGTAACGAAGTGGAGTGGATGGCAGTGGGGTTGAGGGGAGTGGATTGGAGTTTAGTTGAGTGGAATTGAGTGGAGTGGAATGCAACAGAACAGAACGCAATGGAATGGAATTGTGAAATGAAATGTAAGCTGAGATTGTGCCACTGCATTTCGGCCTGGGTGACAGCGTCAGATTCTGTCAAAAGAAAGGGATATAATGTAATGGAGTGTATTGGAATGAAATGGAATGGAATGGAGTGGAGTCGATTGGCGTGGAATGGAGCGGAGTGGAATATGATGTAATGGAAAGGAACGGAGTGTAGTGTAGTGGATTGGATTGGAGTGGAATGGAATGGGATTAAATAGAGAGGAGAGGAGTGGAGTGGAGTGGAATTGAATGGAATGGCGTGAAGTGGAATTGAGTGGATTGGAGTGGAATGGAGTGGAATATAATGGAATAGAAAGGAATGGTGAAATGAAATGTGATCTGAGATTGTGACACTGCTCTCCAGCCTGTGTGACAGAGTGAGATCCTATTTAAAGAAAGGTATGGAATACAATGAAGTGGAGGGGAATGGAAAGGAATTGAATGGAGTTGAGTGGAGTGGAATGGAATGGAATGGAATGGAATGGAATGGAATGGAATGGAATGGAATGGAGTGGAGTGGAGTGGCATGGAGTGGAGTGGAGTGGAGTGGAGTCGAGTGGAATGGAATGGAGTGGAATGGAATGCAATGAAATGGAGTGGAGACTAGTGTAGTGCATGTAGTGGAATGGAATGGAATGGAATGAAATGGGATGGAATGGAGGGGAGTGGAGTGGAATGGAGTGGAATTGAAGGGAATGTAATGGAGTAGAATGGAATGGAGTGCAATGAAATGGAGTGTAGTGGAGTAGAGTGGATTGGAGTGGAGTGGAGGGGAGTGGAATGGAGTGAAGTGGAATGGGATGGAATGGAGTGTAGTAGAGTGGACTGGTATTAATGGAATGTACTGGAGTGGAATGGATTGGAGTTGAGTGGAATGGAGTGGAATGCAATGGAATGGAATAGAATGGAATGGAATGGAATGGAATGGTGAAATTAAATGTGAGCTGAGGTTGTGCCACTGCACTATAGAATGTGGAGCAGAGTGAGACCCTGTCGAAAGAAAGGGATGGAGTGAAGTGGAATCGATTGAAGTGGAATAGAATGCAATGGAGTTGAGTTGAGTTTACTGGAGTGGAGTGGAGTGGAATGCTGTGGAATGGAATGGAATGGAATGGTGAAATGAAATCTGAGCTGATATTGTGCCACTGCACTTCAGCTTGTGTGACTGATTGAGATCATGTCGAAAGAAAGGAATGGAATGGATTGGAGTGGAATGGAATGGAACAGAATGCAACGGAATGGAATGGAATGGAATGGAACAAAACAGAATGGAATGGAATGGAATGGAATGGAATGGAATGGAATGGAATGGAATGGAATTGAACAGGATGGAATGGCATGGAATAGAGTGGAGTGGAGTGGAATGAAATGGGATAGAGTGGATTGGAATGGAGTGGAGTAGCATAGAGTGGAGTGGAGTGGAGAGGAGTGTAGTGGAATGGAATGGAATGGAGTGGAGTGAAATGGAATGGAATGCAATGGTGAAATCTAATGTGAGCTGTGAATGTGCCCCTGCACACCATCCTGCGTGACAGAGTGAGATCCTGTCAAAAGAAAGTATTGGAAAGGGAAGGAGTGGAATGCAGTGGAAAGGAATGCAATGGAATGGAGTGTAGTGTAGTGTAGTGGAGTGCAATGTAATGGAGAGGAATTGAATCGAATAGAATGTAACGGAATGGAATCGAATGGAATGGAAAGGAATGGAGTGGAATGGAATGGAATGGCGGGGGAAGGAGTGTTGCAGAGTGGAGTTTAATGGAGTGGAATGGAATGGGATGGAATGGAATGGAATGAAGTGGAGTGGAGTGAAGTGGAGTGGAATGGAGTGGAGAGGAATGGAGTGGAATGGAATGGGATGGAGTGGAATGGACTGGATTGGAGTGATGTGGAATGGAGTGGAATGGAGCGGAGAGGAGTGGACTAGAGTGGAGTGGAGTGGAATGGAATGGAATTTAATGGAATTTAATGGAATTGTGAAATGAAATGTGTGCTGAGATTGTGCCACTGCACTCCAGTCTGGGTTTCAGAGTGGGATACTTTCAAAAGAAAGGAATCAAATGGAATGAAGTGGAATGGAATTGAATGGAGTGGAGTGGAATGGAGTTCAATAGAATGGGATGGAATGGAATGGAATGGAATGGAATGGAATGGAATGGAATGGAATGGAATGGAATGGAATGGAATGGAGTGGAGTGGAGTAGAGTGGAGTGGAGTTTAATGGTGTGGAAAGGAATTTGATTTAATGGAATAAAATGGAGTGGAGTGGAGTTGAGTAGAGTGGAATGGAGTGGAACTCAATGAGATGGAATGGAGTGGAGTTGAGTGGAATGCAATGGAATGGAATGGTGAAATGAAATGTGAGATGAGATTGTTCCACTGCACTCCAACCTGGGTGACAGAGTGAGATCCTGTCGAAGGAAAAGAATTGAATGGAATGGAGTTGAATGGAAGGAATTGAGTGTAATGGAGTGGAGTGGAGTAGAGTGGAGTGGACTGGAGTGTAGTAGAGCAGATTGGAGTTGAGGGGGTTGCAGCCGAATAGAATGGGATGCATAGGAATGGAATGATGTAGAGTGTAGTGGAGTGGAGTGGAGTCGAATGGAGACCAGTGCACTGCAAATGCCGTGGAATGGAATGGAATGGAATAGAATGGAATGGAATGGAATGGAATGGAATGGAATGGAATGGAATGGAATGGAATAGAATGGTTTGGAGTGGAGTGGAGTGGAATGGAATGGAATGGAATGGAATGGAGAAATGAAATATGAGCTGAGATTCACCACTGCACTCCAGCCTGGGTGAGAGAGTGAGATCCTGCCTAAAGAAAGGAATGTAATGGAGTGGAGTAGAATGTAATGAAGTGGATAGGAGGGGAATGGAGTGGAGTGGAGTAGAATGTAATGGAGTGGAATGGGTTGGAATGGAATGGAAAGGAATGGAATGGAAAGGAGTGGAATGGAATGGATTCCAATTGAATGAAATGAAATGGAATGGAATGGAATGGATTCCAATTGAATGAAATGAAATGGAATGGAATGGAATGGACTGGAATGAAAAGGGTTGGAATGGAATGGAATGGAGTGGAGTGGAGTGGTTTTGAAAGTAGTGGAATGGAATGGGATGGAATAAAATGGAATGGAGTGGAGTGGACTGCAGTGGAGTGGATGGAGTGGAAAGGATTGAGATGGAGTGTAACGAAGTGGAGTGGATGGCAGTGGGGTTGAGGGGAGTGGATTGGAGTTTAGTTGAGTGGAATTGAGTGGAGTGGAATGCAACAGAACAGAACGCAAAGGAATGGAATTGTGAAATGAAATGTAAGCTGAGATTGTGCCACTGCATTTCGGCCTGGGTGACAGCGTCAGATTCTGTCAAAAGAAAGGGATATAATGTAATGGAGTGTATTGGAATGAAATGGAATGGAATGGAGTGGAGTCGATTGGCGTGGAATGGAGCGGAGTGGAATATGATGTAATGGAAAGGAACGGAGTGTAGTGTAGTGGATTGGATTGGAGTGGAATGGAATGGGATTAAATAGAGAGGAGAGGAGTGGAGTGGAGTGGAATTGAATGGAATGGCGTGAAGTGGAATTGAGTGGATTGGAGTGGAATGGAGTGGAATATAATGGAATAGAAAGGAATGGTGAAATGAAATGTGATCTGAGATTGTGACACTGCTCTCCAGCCTGTGTGACAGAGTGAGATCCTATTTAAAGAAAGGTATGGAATACAATGAAGTGGAGGGGAATGGAAAGGAATTGAATGGAGTTGAGTGGAGTGGAATGGAATGGAATGGAATGGAATGGAATGGAATGGAATGGAATGGAATGGAGTGGAGTGGAGTGGCATGGAGTGGAGTGGAGTGGAGTCGAGTGGAATGGAATGGAGTGGAAAGGAATGCAATGAAATGGAGTGGAGACTAGTGTAGTGCATGTAGTGGAATGGAATGGAATGGAATGAAATGGGATGGAATGGAGGGGAGTGGAGTGGAATGGAGTGGAATTGAAGGGAATGTAATGGAGTAGAATGGAATGGAGTGCAATGAAATGGAGTGTAGTGGAGTAGAGTGGATTGGAGTGGAGTGGAGGGGAGTGGAATGGAGTGAAGTGGAATGGGATGGAATGGAGTGTAGTAGAGTGGACTGGTATTAATGGAATGTACTGGAGTGGAATGGATTGGAGTTGAGTGGAATGGAATGGAATGCAATGGAATGGAATAGAATGGAATGGAATGGAATGGAATGGTGAAATTAAATGTGAGCTGAGGTTGTGCCACTGCACTATAGAATGTGGAGCAGAGTGAGACCCTGTCGAAAGAAAGGGATGGAGTGAAGTGGAATCGATTGAAGTGGAATAGAATGCAATGGAGTGGAGTTGAGTTTACTGGAGTGGAGTGGAGTGGAATGCTGTGGAATGGAATGGAATGGAATGGTGAAATGAAATCTGAGCTGATATTGTGCCACTGCACTTCAGCTTGTGTGACTGATTGAGATCATGTCGAAAGAAAGGAATGGAATGGATTGGAGTGGAATGGAATGGAACAGAATGCAACGGAATGGAATGGAATGGAATGGAACAAAACAGAATGGAATGGAATGGAATGGAATGGAATGGAATGGAATGGAATGGAATGGAATTGAACAGGATGGAATGGCATGGAATAGAGTGGAGTGGAGTGGAATGAAATGGGATAGAGTGGATTGGAATGGAGTGGAGTAGCATAGAGTGGAGTGGAGTGGAGAGGAGTGTAGTGGAATGGAATGGAATGGAGTGGAGTGAAATGGAATGGAATGCAATGGTGAAATCTAATGTGAGCTGTGAATGTGCCCCTGCACACCATCCTGCGTGACAGAGTGAGATCCTGTCAAAAGAAAGTATTGGAAAGGGAAGGAGTGGAATGCAGTGGAAAGGAATGCAATGGAATGGAGTGTAGTGTAGTGGAGTGCAATGTAATGGAGAGGAATTGAATCGAATAGAATGTAACGGAATGGAATCGAATGGAATGGAAAGGAATGGAGTGGAATGGAATGGAATGGCGGGGGAAGGAGTGTTGCAGAGTGGAGTTTAATGGAGTGGAATGGAATGGGATGGAATGGAATGGAATGAAGTGGAGTGGAGTGAAGTGGAGTGGAATGGAGTGGAGAGGAATGGAGTGGAATGGAATGGGATGGAGTGGAATGGACTGGATTGGAGTGATGTGGAATGGAGTGGAATGGAGCGGAGAGGAGTGGACTAGAGTGGAGTGGAGTGGAATGGAATGGAATTTAATGGAATTTAATGGAATTGTGAAATGAAATGTGTGCTGAGATTGTGCCACTGCACTCCAGTCTGGGTTTCAGAGTGGGATACTTTCAAAAGAAAGGAATCAAATGGAATGAAGTGGAATGGAATTGAATGGAGTGGAGTGGAATGGAGTTCAATAGAATGGGATGGAATGGAATGGAATGGAATGGAATGCAATGGAATGGAATGGAGTGGAGTGGAGTAGAGTGGAGTTTAATGGTGTGGAAAGGAATTTGATTTAATGGAATAAAATGGAGTGGAGTGGAGTTGAGTAGAGTGGAATGGAGTGGAACTCAATGAGATGGAATGGAGTGGAGTTGAGTGGAATGCAATGGAATGGAATGGTGAAATGAAATGTGAGATGAGATTGTTCCACTGCACTCCAACCTGGGTGACAGAGTGAGATCCTGTCGAAGGAAAAGAATTGAATGGAATGGAGTTGAATGGAAGGAATTGAGTGTAATGGAGTGGAGTGGAGTAGAGTGGAGTGGACTGGAGTGTAGTAGAGCAGATTGGAGTTGAGGGGGTTGCAGCCGAATAGAATGGGATGCATAGGAATGGAATGATGTAGAGTGTAGTGGAGTGGAGTGGAGTCGAATGGAGACCAGTGCACTGCAAATGCCATGGAATGGAATGGAATGGAATAGAATGGAATGGAATGGAATGGAATGGAATGGAATGGAATGGAATGGAATAGAATGGTTTGGAGTGGAGTGGAGTGGAATGGAATGGAATGGAATGGAATGGAGAAATGAAATATGAGCTGAGATTCACCACTGCACTCCAGCCTGGGTGAGAGAGTGAGATCCTGCCTAAAGAAAGGAATGTAATGGAGTGGAGTAGAATGTAATGAAGTGGATAGGAGGGGAATGGAGTGGAGTGGAGTAGAATGTAATGGAGTGGAATGGGTTGGAATGGAATGGAAAGGAATGGAATGGAAAGGAGTGGAATGGAATGGATTCCAATTGAATGAAATGAAATGGAATGGAATGGAATGGATTCCAATTGAATGAAATGAAATGGAATGGAATGGAATGGACTGGAATGAAAAGGGTTGGAATGGAATGGAATGGAGTGGAGTGGAGTGGTTTTGAAAGTAGTGGAATGGAATGGGATGGAATAAAATGGAATGGAGTGGAGTGGACTGCAGTGGAGTGGATGGAGTGGAAAGGATTGAGATGGAGTGTAACGAAGTGGAGTGGATGGCAGTGGGGTTGAGGGGAGTGGATTGGAGTTTAGTTGAGTGGAATTGAGTGGAGTGGAATGCAACAGAACAGAACGCAATGGAATGGAATTGTGAAATGAAATGTAAGCTGAGATTGTGCCACTGCATTTCGGCCTGGGTGACAGCGTCAGATTCTGTCAAAAGAAAGGGATATAATGTAATGGAGTGTATTGGAATGAAATGGAATGGAATGGAGTGGAGTCGATTGGCGTGGAATGGAGCGGAGTGGAATATGATGTAATGGAAAGGAACGGAGTGTAGTGTAGTGGATTGGATTGGAGTGGAATGGAATGGGATTAAATAGAGAGGAGAGGAGTGGAGTGGAGTGGAATTGAATGGAATGGCGTGAAGTGGAATTGAGTGGATTGGAGTGGAATGGAGTGGAATATAATGGAATAGAAAGGAATGGTGAAATGAAATGTGATCTGAGATTGTGACACTGCTCTCCAGCCTGTGTGACAGAGTGAGATCCTATTTAAAGAAAGGTATGGAATACAATGAAGTGGAGGGGAATGGAAAGGAATTGAATGGAGTTGAGTGGAGTGGAATGGAATGGAATGGAATGGAATGGAATGGAATGGAATGGAATGGAATGGAATGGAGTGGAGTGGAGTGGCATGGAGTGGAGTGGAGTGGAGTCGAGTGGAATGGAATGGAGTGGAATGGAATGCAATGAAATGGAGTGGAGACTAGTGTAGTGCATGTAGTGGAATGGAATGGAATGGAATGAAATGGGATGGAATGGAGGGGAGTGGAGTGGAATGGAGTGGAATTGAAGGGAATGTAATGGAGTAGAATGGAATGGAGTGCAATGAAATGGAGTGTAGTGGAGTAGAGTGGATTGGAGTGGAGTGGAGGGGAGTGGAATGGAGTGAAGTGGAATGGGATGGAATGGAGTGTAGTAGAGTGGACTGGTATTAATGGAATGTACTGGAGTGGAATGGATTGGAGTTGAGTGGAATGGAGTGGAATGCAATGGAATGGAATAGAATGGAATGGAATGGAATGGAATGGTGAAATTAAATGTGAGCTGAGGTTGTGCCACTGCACTATAGAATGTGGAGCAGAGTGAGACCCTGTCGAAAGAAAGGGATGGAGTGAAGTGGAATCGATTGAAGTGGAATAGAATGCAATGGAGTGGAGTTGAGTTTACTGGAGTGGAGTGGAGTGGAATGCTGTGGAATGGAATGGAATGGAATGGTGAAATGAAATCTGAGCTGATATTGTGCCACTGCACTTCAGCTTGTGTGACTGATTGAGATCATGTCGAAAGAAAGGAATGGAATGGATTGGAGTGGAATGGAATGGAACAGAATGCAACGGAATGGAATGGAATGGAATGGAACAAAACAGAATGGAATGGAATGGAATGGAATGGAATGGAATGGAATGGAATTGAACAGGATGGAATGGCATGGAATAGAGTGGAGTGGAGTGGAATGAAATGGGATAGAGTGGATTGGAATGGAGTGGAGTAGCATAGAGTGGAGTGGAGTGGAGAGGAGTGTAGTGGAATGGAATGGAATGGAGTGGAGTGAAATGGAATGGAATGCAATGGTGAAATCTAATGTGAGCTGTGAATGTGCCCCTGCACACCATCCTGCGTGACAGAGTGAGATCCTGTCAAAAGAAAGTATTGGAAAGGGAAGGAGTGGAATGCAGTGGAAAGGAATGCAATGGAATGGAGTGTAGTGTAGTGGAGTGCAATGTAATGGAGAGGAATTGAATCGAATAGAATGTAACGGAATGGAATCGAATGGAATGGAAAGGAATGGAGTGGAATGGAATGGAATGGCGGGGGAAGGAGTGTTGCAGAGTGGAGTTTAATGGAGTGGAATGGAATGGGATGGAATGGAATGGAATGAAGTGGAGTGGAGTGAAGTGGAGTGGAATGGAGTGGAGAGGAATGGAGTGGAATGGAATGGGATGGAGTGGAATGGACTGGATTGGAGTGATGTGGAATGGAGTGGAATGGAGCGGAGAGGAGTGGACTAGAGTGGAGTGGAGTGGAATGGAATGGAATTTAATGGAATTTAATGGAATTGTGAAATGAAATGTGTGCTGAGATTGTGCCACTGCACTCCAGTCTGGGTTTCAGAGTGGGATACTTTCAAAAGAAAGGAATCAAATGGAATGAAGTGGAATGGAATTGAATGGAGTGGAGTGGAATGGAGTTCAATAGAATGGGATGGAATGGAATGGAATGGAATGGAATGGAATGGAATGGAATGGAATGGAGTGGAGTGGAGTAGAGTGGAGTTTAATGGTGTGGAAAGGAATTTGATTTAATGGAATAAAATGGAGTGGAGTGGAGTTGAGTAGAGTGGAATGGAGTGGAACTCAATGAGATGGAATGGAGTGGAGTTGAGTGGAATGCAATGGAATGGAATGGTGAAATGAAATGTGAGATGAGATTGTTCCACTGCACTCCAACCTGGGTGACAGAGTGAGATCCTGTCGAAGGAAAAGAATTGAATGGAATGGAGTTGAATGGAAGGAATTGAGTGTAATGGAGTGGAGTGGAGTAGAGTGGAGTGGACTGGAGTGTAGTAGAGCAGATTGGAGTTGAGGGGGTTGCAGCCGAATAGAATGGGATGCATAGGAATGGAATGATGTAGAGTGTAGTGGAGTGGAGTGGAGTCGAATGGAGACCAGTGCACTGCAAATGCCATGGAATGGAATGGAATGGAATAGAATGGAATGGAATGGAATGGAATGGAATGGAATGGAATGGAATAGAATGGTTTGGAGTGGAGTGGAGTGGAATGGAATGGAATGGAATGGAATGGAGAAATGAAATATGAGCTGAGATTCACCACTGCACTCCAGCCTGGGTGAGAGAGTGAGATCCTGCCTAAAGAAAGGAATGTAATGGAGTGGAGTAGAATGTAATGAAGTGGATAGGAGGGGAATGGAGTGGAGTGGAGTAGAATGTAATGGAGTGGAATGGGTTGGAATGGAATGGAAAGGAATGGAATGGAAAGGAGTGGAATGGAATGGATTCCAATTGAATGAAATGAAATGGAATGGAATGGAATGGATTCCAATTGAATGAAATGAAATGGAATGGAATGGAATGGACTGGAATGAAAAGGGTTGGAATGGAATGGAATGGAGTGGAGTGGAGTGGTTTTGAAAGTAGTGGAATGGAATGGGATGGAATAAAATGGAATGGAGTGGAGTGGACTGCAGTGGAGTGGATGGAGTGGAAAGGATTGAGATGGAGTGTAACGAAGTGGAGTGGATGGCAGTGGGGTTGAGGGGAGTGGATTGGAGTTTAGTTGAGTGGAATTGAGTGGAGTGGAATGCAACAGAACAGAACGCAATGGAATGGAATTGTGAAATGAAATGTAAGCTGAGATTGTGCCACTGCATTTCGGCCTGGGTGACAGCGTCAGATTCTGTCAAAAGAAAGGGATATAATGTAATGGAGTGTATTGGAATGAAATGGAATGGAATGGAGTGGAGTCGATTGGCGTGGAATGGAGCGGAGTGGAATATGATGTAATGGAAAGGAACGGAGTGTAGTGTAGTGGATTGGATTGGAGTGGAATGGAATGGGATTAAATAGAGAGGAGAGGAGTGGAGTGGAGTGGAATTGAATGGAATGGCGTGAAGTGGAATTGAGTGGATTGGAGTGGAATGGAGTGGAATATAATGGAATAGAAAGGAATGGTGAAATGAAATGTGATCTGAGATTGTGACACTGCTCTCCAGCCTGTGTGACAGAGTGAGATCCTATTTAAAGAAAGGTATGGAATACAATGAAGTGGAGGGGAATGGAAAGGAATTGAATGGAGTTGAGTGGAGTGGAATGGAATGGAATGGAATGGAATGGAATGGAATGGAATGGAATGGAATGGAATGGAATGGAGTGGAGTGGAGTGGCATGGAGTGGAGTGGAGTGGAGTCGAGTGGAATGGAATGGAGTGGAATGGAATGCAATGAAATGGAGTGGAGACTAGTGTAGTGCATGTAGTGGAATGGAATGGAATGGAATGAAATGGGATGGAATGGAGGGGAGTGGAGTGGAATGGAGTGGAATTGAAGGGAATGTAATGGAGTAGAATGGAATGGAGTGCAATGAAATGGAGTGTAGTGGAGTAGAGTGGATTGGAGTGGAGTGGAGGGGAGTGGAATGGAGTGAAGTGGAATGGGATGGAATGGAGTGTAGTAGAGTGGACTGGTATTAATGGAATGTACTGGAGTGGAATGGATTGGAGTTGAGTGGAATGGAGTGGAATGCAATGGAATGGAATAGAATGGAATGGAATGGAATGGAATGGTGAAATTAAATGTGAGCTGAGGTTGTGCCACTGCACTATAGAATGTGGAGCAGAGTGAGACCCTGTCGAAAGAAAGGGATGGAGTGAAGTGGAATCGATTGAAGTGGAATAGAATGCAATGGAGTGGAGTTGAGTTTACTGGAGTGGAGTGGAGTGGAATGCTGTGGAATGGAATGGAATGGAATGGTGAAATGAAATCTGAGCTGATATTGTGCCACTGCACTTCAGCTTGTGTGACTGATTGAGATCATGTCGAAAGAAAGGAATGGAATGGATTGGAGTGGAATGGAATGGAACAGAATGCAACGGAATGGAATGGAATGGAATGGAACAAAACAGAATGGAATGGAATGGAATGGAATGGAATGGAATTGAACAGGATGGAATGGCATGGAATAGAGTGGAGTGGAGTGGAATGAAATGGGATAGAGTGGATTGGAATGGAGTGGAGTAGCATAGAGTGGAGTGGAGTGGAGAGGAGTGTAGTGGAATGGAATGGAATGGAGTGGAGTGAAATGGAATGGAATGCAATGGTGAAATCTAATGTGAGCTGTGAATGTGCCCCTGCACACCATCCTGCGTGACAGAGTGAGATCCTGTCAAAAGAAAGTATTGGAAAGGGAAGGAGTGGAATGCAGTGGAAAGGAATGCAATGGAATGGAGTGTAGTGTAGTGTAGTGGAGTGCAATGTAATGGAGAGGAATTGAATCGAATAGAATGTAACGGAATGGAATCGAATGGAATGGAAAGGAATGGAGTGGAATGGAATGGAATGGCGGGGGAAGGAGTGTTGCAGAGTGGAGTTTAATGGAGTGGAATGGAATGGGATGGAATGGAATGGAATGAAGTGGAGTGGAGTGAAGTGGAGTGGAATGGAGTGGAGAGGAATGGAGTGGAATGGAATGGGATGGAGTGGAATGGACTGGATTGGAGTGATGTGGAATGGAGTGGAATGGAGCGGAGAGGAGTGGACTAGAGTGGAGTGGAGTGGAATGGAATGGAATTTAATGGAATTTAATGGAATTGTGAAATGAAATGTGTGCTGAGATTGTGCCACTGCACTCCAGTCTGGGTTTCAGAGTGGGATACTTTCAAAAGAAAGGAATCAAATGGAATGAAGTGGAATGGAATTGAATGGAGTGGAGTGGAATGGAGTTCAATAGAATGGGATGGAATGGAATGGAATGGAATGGAATGGAATGGAGTGGAGTGGAGTAGAGTGGAGTGGAGTTTAATGGTGTGGAAAGGAATTTGATTTAATGCAATAAAATGGAGTGGAGTGGAGTTGAGTAGAGTGGAATGGAGTGGAACTCAATGAGATGGAATGGAGTGGAGTTGAGTGGAATGCAATGGAATGGAATGGTGAAATGAAATGTGAGATGAGATTGTTCCACTGCACTCCAACCTGGGTGACAGAGTGAGATCCTGTCGAAGGAAAAGAATTGAATGGAATGGAGTTGAATGGAAGGAATTGAGTGTAATGGAGTGGAGTGGAGTAGAGTGGAGTGGACTGGAGTGTAGTAGAGCAGATTGGAGTTGAGGGGGTTGCAGCCGAATAGAATGGGATGCATAGGAATGGAATGATGTAGAGTGTAGTGGAGTGGAGTGGAGTCGAATGGAGACCAGTGCACTGCAAATGCCGTGGAATGGAATGGAATGGAATAGAATGGAATGGAATGGAATGGAATGGAATGGAATGGAATGGAATGGAATGGAATGGAATAGAATGGTTTGGAGTGGAGTGGAGTGGAATGGAATGGAATGGAATGGAATGGAGAAATGAAATATGAGCTGAGATTCACCACTGCACTCCAGCCTGGGTGAGAGAGTGAGATCCTGCCTAAAGAAAGGAATGTAATGGAGTGGAGTAGAATGTAATGAAGTGGATAGGAGGGGAATGGAGTGGAGTGGAGTAGAATGTAATGGAGTGGAATGGGTTGGAATGGAATGGAAAGGAATGGAATGGAAAGGAGTGGAATGGAATGGATTCCAATTGAATGAAATGAAATGGAATGGAATGGAATGGATTCCAATTGAATGAAATGAAATGGAATGGAATGGAATGGACTGGAATGAAAAGGGTTGGAATGGAATGGAATGGAGTGGAGTGGAGTGGTTTTGAAAGTAGTGGAATGGAATGGGATGGAATAAAATGGAATGGAGTGGAGTGGACTGCAGTGGAGTGGATGGAGTGGAAAGGATTGAGATGGAGTGTAACGAAGTGGAGTGGATGGCAGTGGGGTTGAGGGGAGTGGATTGGAGTTTAGTTGAGTGGAATTGAGTGGAGTGGAATGCAACAGAACAGAACGCAATGGAATGGAATTGTGAAATGAAATGTAAGCTGAGATTGTGCCACTGCATTTCGGCCTGGGTGACAGCGTCAGATTCTGTCAAAAGAAAGGGATATAATGTAATGGAGTGTATTGGAATGAAATGGAATGGAATGGAGTGGAGTCGATTGGCGTGGAATGGAGCGGAGTGGAATATGATGTAATGGAAAGGAACGGAGTGTAGTGTAGTGGATTGGATTGGAGTGGAATGGAATGGGATTAAATAGAGAGGAGAGGAGTGGAGTGGAGTGGAATTGAATGGAATGGCGTGAAGTGGAATTGAGTGGATTGGAGTGGAATGGAGTGGAATATAATGGAATAGAAAGGAATGGTGAAATGAAATGTGATCTGAGATTGTGACACTGCTCTCCAGCCTGTGTGACAGAGTGAGATCCTATTTAAAGAAAGGTATGGAATACAATGAAGTGGAGGGGAATGGAAAGGAATTGAATGGAGTTGAGTGGAGTGGAATGGAATGGAATGGAATGGAATGGAATGGAATGGAATGGAATGGAATGGAATGGAGTGGAGTGGAGTGGCATGGAGTGGAGTGGAGTGGAGTCGAGTGGAATGGAATGGAGTGGAATGGAATGCAATGAAATGGAGTGGAGACTAGTGTAGTGCATGTAGTGGAATGGAATGGAATGGAATGAAATGGGATGGAATGGAGGGGAGTGGAGTGGAATGGAGTGGAATTGAAGGGAATGTAATGGAGTAGAATGGAATGGAGTGCAATGAAATGGAGTGTAGTGGAGTAGAGTGGATTGGAGTGGAGTGGAGGGGAGTGGAATGGAGTGAAGTGGAATGGGATGGAATGGAGTGTAGTAGAGTGGACTGGTATTAATGGAATGTACTGGAGTGGAATGGATTGGAGTTGAGTGGAATGGAGTGGAATGCAATGGAATGGAATAGAATGGAATGGAATGGAATGGAATGGTGAAATTAAATGTGAGCTGAGGTTGTGCCACTGCACTATAGAATGTGGAGCAGAGTGAGACCCTGTCGAAAGAAAGGGATGGAGTGAAGTGGAATCGATTGAAGTGGAATAGAATGCAATGGAGTGGAGTTGAGTTTACTGGAGTGGAGTGGAGTGGAATGCTGTGGAATGGAATGGAATGGAATGGTGAAATGAAATCTGAGCTGATATTGTGCCACTGCACTTCAGCTTGTGTGACTGATTGAGATCATGTCGAAAGAAAGGAATGGAATGGATTGGAGTGGAATGGAATGGAACAGAATGCAACGGAATGGAATGGAATGGAATGGAACAAAACAGAATGGAATGGAATGGAATGGAATGGAATGGAATGGAATGGAATGGAATGGAATGGAATTGAACAGGATGGAATGGCATGGAATAGAGTGGAGTGGAGTGGAATGAAATGGGATAGAGTGGATTGGAATGGAGTGGAGTAGCATAGAGTGGAGTGGAGTGGAGAGGAGTGTAGTGGAATGGAATGGAATGGAGTGGAGTGAAATGGAATGGAATGCAATGGTGAAATCTAATGTGAGCTGTGAATGTGCCCCTGCACACCATCCTGCGTGACAGAGTGAGATCCTGTCAAAAGAAAGTATTGGAAAGGGAAGGAGTGGAATGCAGTGGAAAGGAATGCAATGGAATGGAGTGTAGTGTAGTGGAGTGCAATGTAATGGAGAGGAATTGAATCGAATAGAATGTAACGGAATGGAATCGAATGGAATGGAAAGGAATGGAGTGGAATGGAATGGAATGGCGGGGGAAGGAGTGTTGCAGAGTGGAGTTTAATGGAGTGGAATGGAATGGGATGGAATGGAATGGAATGAAGTGGAGTGGAGTGAAGTGGAGTGGAATGGAGTGGAGAGGAATGGAGTGGAATGGAATGGGATGGAGTGGAATGGACTGGATTGGAGTGATGTGGAATGGAGTGGAATGGAGCGGAGAGGAGTGGACTAGAGTGGAGTGGAGTGGAATGGAATGGAATTTAATGGAATTTAATGGAATTGTGAAATGAAATGTGTGCTGAGATTGTGCCACTGCACTCCAGTCTGGGTTTCAGAGTGGGATACTTTCAAAAGAAAGGAATCAAATGGAATGAAGTGGAATGGAATTGAATGGAGTGGAGTGGAATGGAGTTCAATAGAATGGGATGGAATGGAATGGAATGGAATGGAATGGAATGGAATGGAGTGGAGTGGAGTAGAGTGGAGTTTAATGGTGTGGAAAGGAATTTGATTTAATGGAATAAAATGGAGTGGAGTGGAGTTGAGTAGAGTGGAATGGAGTGGAACTCAATGAGATGGAATGGAGTGGAGTTGAGTGGAATGCAATGGAATGGAATGGTGAAATGAAATGTGAGATGAGATTGTTCCACTGCACTCCAACCTGGGTGACAGAGTGAGATCCTGTCGAAGGAAAAGAATTGAATGGAATGGAGTTGAATGGAAGGAATTGAGTGTAATGGAGTGGAGTGGAGTAGAGTGGAGTGGACTGGAGTGTAGTAGAGCAGATTGGAGTTGAGGGGGTTGCAGCCGAATAGAATGGGATGCATAGGAATGGAATGATGTAGAGTGTAGTGGAGTGGAGTGGAGTCGAATGGAGACCAGTGCACTGCAAATGCCATGGAATGGAATGGAATGGAATAGAATGGAATGGAATGGAATGGAATGGAATGGAATGGAATGGAATAGAATGGTTTGGAGTGGAGTGGAGTGGAATGGAATGGAATGGAATGGAATGGAGAAATGAAATATGAGCTGAGATTCACCACTGCACTCCAGCCTGGGTGAGAGAGTGAGATCCTGCCTAAAGAAAGGAATGTAATGGAGTGGAGTAGAATGTAATGAAGTGGATAGGAGGGGAATGGAGTGGAGTGGAGTAGAATGTAATGGAGTGGAATGGGTTGGAATGGAATGGAAAGGAATGGAATGGAAAGGAGTGGAATGGAATGGATTCCAATTGAATGAAATGAAATGGAATGGAATGGAATGGATTCCAATTGAATGAAATGAAATGGAATGGAATGGAATGGACTGGAATGAAAAGGGTTGGAATGGAATGGAATGGAGTGGAGTGGAGTGGTTTTGAAAGTAGTGGAATGGAATGGGATGGAATAAAATGGAATGGAGTGGAGTGGACTGCAGTGGAGTGGATGGAGTGGAAAGGATTGAGATGGAGTGTAACGAAGTGGAGTGGATGGCAGTGGGGTTGAGGGGAGTGGATTGGAGTTTAGTTGAGTGGAATTGAGTGGAGTGGAATGCAACAGAACAGAACGCAATGGAATGGAATTGTGAAATGAAATGTAAGCTGAGATTGTGCCACTGCATTTCGGCCTGGGTGACAGCGTCAGATTCTGTCAAAAGAAAGGGATATAATGTAATGGAGTGTATTGGAATGAAATGGAATGGAATGGAGTGGAGTCGATTGGCGTGGAATGGAGCGGAGTGGAATATGATGTAATGGAAAGGAACGGAGTGTAGTGTAGTGGATTGGATTGGAGTGGAATGGAATGGGATTAAATAGAGAGGAGAGGAGTGGAGTGGAGTGGAATTGAATGGAATGGCGTGAAGTGGAATTGAGTGGATTGGAGTGGAATGGAGTGGAATATAATGGAATAGAAAGGAATGGTGAAATGAAATGTGATCTGAGATTGTGACACTGCTCTCCAGCCTGTGTGACAGAGTGAGATCCTATTTAAAGAAAGGTATGGAATACAATGAAGTGGAGGGGAATGGAAAGGAATTGAATGGAGTTGAGTGGAGTGGAATGGAATGGAATGGAATGGAATGGAATGGAATGGAATGGAATGGAATGGAATGGAATGGAGTGGAGTGGAGTGGCATGGAGTGGAGTGGAGTGGAGTCGAGTGGAATGGAATGGAGTGGAATGGAATGCAATGAAATGGAGTGGAGACTAGTGTAGTGCATGTAGTGGAATGGAATGGAATGGAATGAAATGGGATGGAATGGAGGGGAGTGGAGTGGAATGGAGTGGAATTGAAGGGAATGTAATGGAGTAGAATGGAATGGAGTGCAATGAAATGGAGTGTAGTGGAGTAGAGTGGATTGGAGTGGAGTGGAGGGGAGTGGAATGGAGTGAAGTGGAATGGGATGGAATGGAGTGTAGTAGAGTGGACTGGTATTAATGGAATGTACTGGAGTGGAATGGATTGGAGTTGAGTGGAATGGAGTGGAATGCAATGGAATGGAATAGAATGGAATGGAATGGAATGGAATGGTGAAATTAAATGTGAGCTGAGGTTGTGCCACTGCACTATAGAATGTGGAGCAGAGTGAGACCCTGTCGAAAGAAAGGGATGGAGTGAAGTGGAATCGATTGAAGTGGAATAGAATGCAATGGAGTGGAGTTGAGTTTACTGGAGTGGAGTGGAGTGGAATGCTGTGGAATGGAATGGAATGGAATGGTGAAATGAAATCTGAGCTGATATTGTGCCACTGCACTTCAGCTTGTGTGACTGATTGAGATCATGTCGAAAGAAAGGAATGGAATGGATTGGAGTGGAATGGAATGGAACAGAATGCAACGGAATGGAATGGAATGGAATGGAACAAAACAGAATGGAATGGAATGGAATGGAATGGAATGGAATTGAACAGGATGGAATGGCATGGAATAGAGTGGAGTGGAGTGGAATGAAATGGGATAGAGTGGATTGGAATGGAGTGGAGTAGCATAGAGTGGAGTGGAGTGGAGAGGAGTGTAGTGGAATGGAATGGAATGGAGTGGAGTGAAATGGAATGGAATGCAATGGTGAAATCTAATGTGAGCTGTGAATGTGCCCCTGCACACCATCCTGCGTGACAGAGTGAGATCCTGTCAAAAGAAAGTATTGGAAAGGGAAGGAGTGGAATGCAGTGGAAAGGAATGCAATGGAATGGAGTGTAGTGTAGTGTAGTGGAGTGCAATGTAATGGAGAGGAATTGAATCGAATAGAATGTAACGGAATGGAATCGAATGGAATGGAAAGGAATGGAGTGGAATGGAATGGAATGGCGGGGGAAGGAGTGTTGCAGAGTGGAGTTTAATGGAGTGGAATGGAATGGGATGGAATGGAATGGAATGAAGTGGAGTGGAGTGAAGTGGAGTGGAATGGAGTGGAGAGGAATGGAGTGGAATGGAATGGGATGGAGTGGAATGGACTGGATTGGAGTGATGTGGAATGGAGTGGAATGGAGCGGAGAGGAGTGGACTAGAGTGGAGTGGAGTGGAATGGAATGGAATTTAATGGAATTTAATGGAATTGTGAAATGAAATGTGTGCTGAGATTGTGCCACTGCACTCCAGTCTGGGTTTCAGAGTGGGATACTTTCAAAAGAAAGGAATCAAATGGAATGAAGTGGAATGGAATTGAATGGAGTGGAGTGGAATGGAGTTCAATAGAATGGGATGGAATGGAATGGAATGGAATGGAATGGAATGGAGTGGAGTGGAGTAGAGTGGAGTGGAGTTTAATGGTGTGGAAAGGAATTTGATTTAATGCAATAAAATGGAGTGGAGTGGAGTTGAGTAGAGTGGAATGGAGTGGAACTCAATGAGATGGAATGGAGTGGAGTTGAGTGGAATGCAATGGAATGGAATGGTGAAATGAAATGTGAGATGAGATTGTTCCACTGCACTCCAACCTGGGTGACAGAGTGAGATCCTGTCGAAGGAAAAGAATTGAATGGAATGGAGTTGAATGGAAGGAATTGAGTGTAATGGAGTGGAGTGGAGTAGAGTGGAGTGGACTGGAGTGTAGTAGAGCAGATTGGAGTTGAGGGGGTTGCAGCCGAATAGAATGGGATGCATAGGAATGGAATGATGTAGAGTGTAGTGGAGTGGAGTGGAGTCGAATGGAGACCAGTGCACTGCAAATGCCGTGGAATGGAATGGAATGGAATAGAATGGAATGGAATGGAATGGAATGGAATGGAATGGAATGGAATGGAATGGAATGGAATGGAATAGAATGGTTTGGAGTGGAGTGGAGTGGAATGGAATGGAATGGAATGGAATGGAGAAATGAAATATGAGCTGAGATTCACCACTGCACTCCAGCCTGGGTGAGAGAGTGAGATCCTGCCTAAAGAAAGGAATGTAATGGAGTGGAGTAGAATGTAATGAAGTGGATAGGAGGGGAATGGAGTGGAGTGGAGTAGAATGTAATGGAGTGGAATGGGTTGGAATGGAATGGAAAGGAATGGAATGGAAAGGAGTGGAATGGAATGGATTCCAATTGAATGAAATGAAATGGAATGGAATGGAATGGATTCCAATTGAATGAAATGAAATGGAATGGAATGGAATGGACTGGAATGAAAAGGGTTGGAATGGAATGGAATGGAGTGGAGTGGAGTGGTTTTGAAAGTAGTGGAATGGAATGGGATGGAATAAAATGGAATGGAGTGGAGTGGACTGCAGTGGAGTGGATGGAGTGGAAAGGATTGAGATGGAGTGTAACGAAGTGGAGTGGATGGCAGTGGGGTTGAGGGGAGTGGATTGGAGTTTAGTTGAGTGGAATTGAGTGGAGTGGAATGCAACAGAACAGAACGCAATGGAATGGAATTGTGAAATGAAATGTAAGCTGAGATTGTGCCACTGCATTTCGGCCTGGGTGACAGCGTCAGATTCTGTCAAAAGAAAGGGATATAATGTAATGGAGTGTATTGGAATGAAATGGAATGGAATGGAGTGGAGTCGATTGGCGTGGAATGGAGCGGAGTGGAATATGATGTAATGGAAAGGAACGGAGTGTAGTGTAGTGGATTGGATTGGAGTGGAATGGAATGGGATTAAATAGAGAGGAGAGGAGTGGAGTGGAGTGGAATTGAATGGAATGGCGTGAAGTGGAATTGAGTGGATTGGAGTGGAATGGAGTGGAATATAATGGAATAGAAAGGAATGGTGAAATGAAATGTGATCTGAGATTGTGACACTGCTCTCCAGCCTGTGTGACAGAGTGAGATCCTATTTAAAGAAAGGTATGGAATACAATGAAGTGGAGGGGAATGGAAAGGAATTGAATGGAGTTGAGTGGAGTGGAATGGAATGGAATGGAATGGAATGGAATGGAATGGAATGGAATGGAATGGAATGGAATGGAGTGGAGTGGAGTGGCATGGAGTGGAGTGGAGTGGAGTCGAGTGGAATGGAATGGAGTGGAATGGAATGCAATGAAATGGAGTGGAGACTAGTGTAGTGCATGTAGTGGAATGGAATGGAATGGAATGAAATGGGATGGAATGGAGGGGAGTGGAGTGGAATGGAGTGGAATTGAAGGGAATGTAATGGAGTAGAATGGAATGGAGTGCAATGAAATGGAGTGTAGTGGAGTAGAGTGGATTGGAGTGGAGTGGAGGGGAGTGGAATGGAGTGAAGTGGAATGGGATGGAATGGAGTGTAGTAGAGTGGACTGGTATTAATGGAATGTACTGGAGTGGAATGGATTGGAGTTGAGTGGAATGGAGTGGAATGCAATGGAATGGAATAGAATGGAATGGAATGGAATGGAATGGTGAAATTAAATGTGAGCTGAGGTTGTGCCACTGCACTATAGAATGTGGAGCAGAGTGAGACCCTGTCGAAAGAAAGGGATGGAGTGAAGTGGAATCGATTGAAGTGGAATAGAATGCAATGGAGTGGAGTTGAGTTTACTGGAGTGGAGTGGAGTGGAATGCTGTGGAATGGAATGGAATGGAATGGTGAAATGAAATCTGAGCTGATATTGTGCCACTGCACTTCAGCTTGTGTGACTGATTGAGATCATGTCGAAAGAAAGGAATGGAATGGATTGGAGTGGAATGGAATGGAACAGAATGCAACGGAATGGAATGGAATGGAATGGAACAAAACAGAATGGAATGGAATGGAATGGAATGGAATGGAATGGAATGGAATGGAATGGAATGGAATGGAATTGAACAGGATGGAATGGCATGGAATAGAGTGGAGTGGAGTGGAATGAAATGGGATAGAGTGGATTGGAATGGAGTGGAGTAGCATAGAGTGGAGTGGAGTGGAGAGGAGTGTAGTGGAATGGAATGGAATGGAGTGGAGTGAAATGGAATGGAATGCAATGGTGAAATCTAATGTGAGCTGTGAATGTGCCCCTGCACACCATCCTGCGTGACAGAGTGAGATCCTGTCAAAAGAAAGTATTGGAAAGGGAAGGAGTGGAATGCAGTGGAAAGGAATGCAATGGAATGGAGTGTAGTGTAGTGTAGTGGAGTGCAATGTAATGGAGAGGAATTGAATCGAATAGAATGTAACGGAATGGAATCGAATGGAATGGAAAGGAATGGAGTGGAATGGAATGGAATGGCGGGGGAAGGAGTGTTGCAGAGTGGAGTTTAATGGAGTGGAATGGAATGGGATGGAATGGAATGGAATGAAGTGGAGTGGAGTGAAGTGGAGTGGAATGGAGTGGAGAGGAATGGAGTGGAATGGAATGGGATGGAGTGGAATGGACTGGATTGGAGTGATGTGGAATGGAGTGGAATGGAGCGGAGAGGAGTGGACTAGAGTGGAGTGGAGTGGAATGGAATGGAATTTAATGGAATTTAATGGAATTGTGAAATGAAATGTGTGCTGAGATTGTGCCACTGCACTCCAGTCTGGGTTTCAGAGTGGGATACTTTCAAAAGAAAGGAATCAAATGGAATGAAGTGGAATGGAATTGAATGGAGTGGAGTGGAATGGAGTTCAATAGAATGGGATGGAATGGAATGGAATGGAATGGAATGGAATGGAATGGAATGGAATGGAGTGGAGTGGAGTAGAGTGGAGTGGAGTTTAATGGTGTGGAAAGGAATTTGATTTAATGGAATAAAATGGAGTGGAGTGGAGTTGAGTAGAGTGGAATGGAGTGGAACTCAATGAGATGGAATGGAGTGGAGTTGAGTGGAATGCAATGGAATGGAATGGTGAAATGAAATGTGAGATGAGATTGTTCCACTGCACTCCAACCTGGGTGACAGAGTGAGATCCTGTCGAAGGAAAAGAATTGAATGGAATGGAGTTGAATGGAAGGAATTGAGTGTAATGGAGTGGAGTGGAGTAGAGTGGAGTGGACTGGAGTGTAGTAGAGCAGATTGGAGTTGAGGGGGTTGCAGCCGAATAGAATGGGATGCATAGGAATGGAATGATGTAGAGTGGAGTGGAGTGGAGTGGAGTCGAATGGAGACCAGTGCACTGCAAATGCCGTGGAATGGAATGGAATGGAATAGAATGGAATGGAATGGAATGGAATGGAATGGAATGGAATGGAATGGAATGGAATGGAATAGAATGGTTTGGAGTGGAGTGGAGTGGAATGGAATGGAATGGAATGGAATGGAGAAATGAAATATGAGCTGAGATTCACCACTGCACTCCAGCCTGGGTGAGAGAGTGAGATCCTGCCTAAAGAAAGGAATGTAATGGAGTGGAGTAGAATGTAATGAAGTGGATAGGAGGGGAATGGAGTGGAGTGGAGTAGAATGTAATGGAGTGGAATGGGTTGGAATGGAATGGAAAGGAATGGAATGGAAAGGAGTGGAATGGAATGGATTCCAATTGAATGAAATGAAATAGAATGGAATGGAATGGATTCCAATTGAATGAAATGAAATGGAATGGAATGGAATGGACTGGAATGAAAAGGGTTGGAATGGAATGGAATGGAGTGGAGTGGAGTGGTTTTGAAAGTAGTGGAATGGAATGGGATGGAATAAAATGGAATGGAGTGGAGTGGACTGCAGTGGAGTGGATGGAGTGGAAAGGATTGAGATGGAGTGTAACGAAGTGGAGTGGATGGCAGTGGGGTTGAGGGGAGTGGATTGGAGTTTAGTTGAGTGGAATTGAGTGGAGTGGAATGCAACAGAACAGAACGCAAAGGAATGGAATTGTGAAATGAAATGTAAGCTGAGATTGTGCCACTGCATTTCGGCCTGGGTGACAGCGTCAGATTCTGTCAAAAGAAAGGGATATAATGTAATGGAGTGTATTGGAATGAAATGGAATGGAATGGAGTGGAGTCGATTGGCATGGAATGGAGCGGAGTGGAATATGATGTAATGGAAAGGAATGGAGTGTAGTGTAGTGGATTGGATTGGAGTGGAATGGAATGGGATTAAATAGAGAGGAGAGGAGTGGAGTGGAGTGGAATTGAATGGAATGGCGTGAAGTGGAATTGAGTGGATTGGAGTGGAATGGAGTGGAATATAATGGAATAGAAAGGAATGGTGAAATGAAATGTGATCTGAGATTGTGACACTGCTCTCCAGCCTGTGTGACAGAGTGAGATCCTATTTAAAGAAAGGTATGGAATACAATGAAGTGGAGGGGAATGGAAAGGAATTGAATGGAGTTGAGTGGAGTGGAATGGAATGGAATGGAATGGAATGGAATGGAATGGAATGGAATGGAATGGAATGGAATGGAGTGGAGTGGAGTGGCATGGAGTGGAGTGGAGTGGAGTCGAGTGGAATGGAATGGAGTGGAATGGAATGCAATGAAATGGAGTGGAGACTAGTGTAGTGCATGTAGTGGAATGGAATGGAATGGAATGAAATGGGATGGAATGGAGGGGAGTGGAGTGGAATGGAGTGGAATTGAAGGGAATGTAATGGAGTAGAATGGAATGGAGTGCAATGAAATGGAGTGTAGTGGAGTAGAGTGGATTGGAGTGGAGTGGAGGGGAGTGGAATGGAGTGAAGTGGAATGGGATGGAATGGAGTGTAGTAGAGTGGACTGGTATTAATGGAATGTACTGGAGTGGAATGGATTGGAGTTGAGTGGAATGGAATGGAATGCAATGGAATGGAATAGAATGGAATGGAATGGAATGGAATGGTGAAATTAAATGTGAGCTGAGGTTGTGCCACTGCACTATAGAATGTGGAGCAGAGTGAGACCCTGTCGAAAGAAAGGGATGGAGTGAAGTGGAATCGATTGAAGTGGAATAGAATGCAATGGAGTGGAGTTGAGTTTACTGGAGTGGAGTGGAGTGGAATGCTGTGGAATGGAATGGAATGGAATGGTGAAATGAAATCTGAGCTGATATTGTGCCACTGCACTTCAGCTTGTGTGACTGATTGAGATCATGTCGAAAGAAAGGAATGGAATGGATTGGAGTGGAATGGAATGGAACAGAATGCAACGGAATGGAATGGAATGGAATGGAACAAAACAGAATGGAATGGAATGGAATGGAATGGAATGGAATGGAATGGAATGGAATTGAACAGGATGGAATGGCATGGAATAGAGTGGAGTGGAGTGGAATGAAATGGGATAGAGTGGATTGGAATGGAGTGGAGTAGCATAGAGTGGAGTGGAGTGGAGAGGAGTGTAGTGGAATGGAATGGAATGGAGTGGAGTGAAATGGAATGGAATGCAATGGTGAAATCTAATGTGAGCTGTGAATGTGCCCCTGCACACCATCCTGCGTGACAGAGTGAGATCCTGTCAAAAGAAAGTATTGGAAAGGGAAGGAGTGGAATGCAGTGGAAAGGAATGCAATGGAATGGAGTGTAGTGTAGTGTAGTGGAGTGCAATGTAATGGAGAGGAATTTAATCGAATAGAATGTAACGGAATGGAATCGAATGGAATGGAAAGGAATGGAGTGGAATGGAATGGAATGGCGGGGGAAGGAGTGTTGCAGAGTGGAGTTTAATGGAGTGGAATGGAATGGGATGGAATGGAATGGAATGAAGTGGAGTGGAGTGAAGTGGAGTGGAATGGAGTGGAGAGGAATGGAGTGGAATGGAATGGGATGGAGTGGAATGGACTGGATTGGAGTGATGTGGAATGGAGTGGAATGGAGCGGAGAGGAGTGGACTAGAGTGGAGTGGAGTGGAATGGAATGGAATTTAATGGAATTTAATGGAATTGTGAAATGAAATGTGTGCTGAGATTGTGCCACTGCACTCCAGTCTGGGTTTCAGAGTGGGATACTTTCAAAAGAAAGGAATCAAATGGAATGAAGTGGAATGGAATTGAATGGAGTGGAGTGGAATGGAGTTCAATAGAATGGGATGGAATGGAATGGAATGGAATGGAATGGAATGGAGTGGAGTGGAGTAGAGTGGAGTGGAGTTTAATGGTGTGGAAAGGAATTTGATTTAATGGAATAAAATGGAGTGGAGTGGAGTTGAGTAGAGTGGAATGGAGTGGAACTCAATGAGATGGAATGGAGTGGAGTTGAGTGGAATGCAATGGAATGGAATGGTGAAATGAAATGTGAGATGAGATTGTTCCACTGCACTCCAACCTGGGTGACAGAGTGAGATCCTGTCGAAGGAAAAGAATTGAATGGAATGGAGTTGAATGGAAGGAATTGAGTGTAATGGAGTGGAGTGGAGTAGAGTGGAGTGGACTGGAGTGTAGTAGAGCAGATTGGAGTTGAGGGGGTTGCAGCCGAATAGAATGGGATGCATAGGAATGGAATGATGTAGAGTGTAGTGGAGTGGAGTGGAGTCGAATGGAGACCAGTGCACTGCAAATGCCGTGGAATGGAATGGAATGGAATAGAATGGAATGGAATGGAATGGAATGGAATGGAATGGAATGGAATGGAATGGAATGGAATAGAATGGTTTGGAGTGGAGTGGAGTGGAATGGAATGGAATGGAATGGAATGGAGAAATGAAATATGAGCTGAGATTCACCACTGCACTCCAGCCTGGGTGAGAGAGTGAGATCCTGCCTAAAGAAAGGAATGTAATGGAGTGGAGTAGAATGTAATGAAGTGGATAGGAGGGGAATGGAGTGGAGTGGAGTAGAATGTAATGGAGTGGAATGGTTTGGAATGGAATGGAAAGGAATGGAATGGAAAGGAGTGGAATGGAATGGATTCCAATTGAATGAAATGAAATGGAATGGAATGGAATGGATTCCAATTGAATGTAATGAAATGGAATGGAATGGAATGGACTGGAATGAAAAGGGTTGGAATGGAATGGAATGGAGTGGAGTGGAGTGGTTTTGAAAGTAGTGGAATGGAATGGGATGGAATAAAATGGAATGGAGTGGAGTGGACTGCAGTGGAGTGGATGGAGTGGAAAGGATTGAGATGGAGTGTAACGAAGTGGAGTGGATGGCAGTGGGGTTGAGGGGAGTGGATTGGAGTTTAGTTGAGTGGAATTGAGTGGAGTGGAATGCAACAGAACAGAACGCAATGGAATGGAATTGTGAAATGAAATGTAAGCTGAGATTGTGCCACTGCATTTCGGCCTGGGTGACAGCGTCAGATTCTGTCAAAAGAAAGGGATATAATGTAATGGAGTGTATTGGAATGAAATGGAATGGAATGGAGTGGAGTCGATTGGCGTGGAATGGAGCGGAGTGGAATATGATGTAATGGAAAGGAACGGAGTGTAGTGTAGTGGATTGGATTGGAGTGGAATGGAATGGGATTAAATAGAGAGGAGAGGAGTGGAGTGGAGTGGAATTGAATGGAATGGCGTGAAGTGGAATTGAGTGGATTGGAGTGGAATGGAGTGGAATATAATGGAATAGAAAGGAATGGTGAAATGAAATGTGATCTGAGATTGTGACACTGCTCTCCAGCCTGTGTGACAGAGTGAGATCCTATTTAAAGAAAGGTATGGAATACAATGAAGTGGAGGGGAATGGAAAGGAATTGAATGGAGTTGAGTGGAGTGGAATGGAATGGAATGGAATGGAATGGAATGGAATGGAATGGAATGGAATGGAATGGAGTGGAATGGAATGGAATGGAGTGGAGTGGAGTGGCATGGAGTGGAGTGGAGTGGAGTCGAGTGGAATGGAATGGAGTGGAATGGAATGCAATGAAATGGAGTGGAGACTAGTGTAGTGCATGTAGTGGAATGGAATGGAATGGAATGAAATGGGATGGAATGGAGGGGAGTGGAGTGGAATGGAGTGGAATTGAAGGGAATGTAATGGAGAAGAATGGAATGGAGTGCAATGAAATGGAGTGTAGTGGAGTAGAGTGGATTGGAGTGGAGTGGAGGGGAGTGGAATGGAGTGAAGTGGAATGGGATGGAATGGAGTGTAGTAGAGTGGACTGGTATTAATGGAATGTACTGGAGTGGAATGGATTGGAGTTGAGTGGAATGGAATGGAATGCAATGGAATGGAATAGAATGGAATGGAATGGAATGGAATGGTGAAATTAAATGTGAGCTGAGGTTGTGCCACTGCACTATAGAATGTGGAGCAGAGTGAGACCCTGTCGAAAGAAAGGGATGGAGTGAAGTGGAATCGATTGAAGTGGAATAGAATGCAATGGAGTGGAGTTGAGTTTACTGGAGTGGAGTGGAGTGGAATGCTGTGGAATGGAATGGAATGGAATGGTGAAATGAAATCTGAGCTGATATTGTGCCACTGCACTTCAGCTTGTGTGACTGATTGAGATCATGTCGAAAGAAAGGAATGGAATGGATTGGAGTGGAATGGAATGGAACAGAATGCAACGGAATGGAATGGAATGGAATGGAACAAAACAGAATGGAATGGAATGGAATGGAATGGAATGGAATGGAATGGAATGGAATGGAATGGAATGGAATGGAATTGAACAGGATGGAATGGCATGGAATAGAGTGGAGTGGAGTGGAATGAAATGGGATAGAGTGGATTGGAATGGAGTGGAGTAGCATAGAGTGGAGTGGAGTGGAGAGGAGTGTAGTGGAATGGAATGGAATGGAGTGGAGTGAAATGGAATGGAATGCAATGGTGAAATCTAATGTGAGCTGTGAATGTGCCCCTGCACACCATCCTGCGTGACAGAGTGAGATCCTGTCAAAAGAAAGTATTGGAAAGGGAAGGAGTGGAATGCAGTGGAAAGGAATGCAATGGAATGGAGTGTAGTGTAGTGTAGTGGAGTGCAATGTAATGGAGAGGAATTGAATCGAATAGAATGTAACGGAATGGAATCGAATGGAATGGAAAGGAATGGAGTGGAATGGAATGGAATGGCGGGGGAAGGAGTGTTGCAGAGTGGAGTTTAATGGAGTGGAATGGAATGGGATGGAATGGAATGGAATGAAGTGGAGTGGAGTGAAGTGGAGTGGAATGGAGTGGAGAGGAATGGAGTGGAATGGAATGGGATGGAGTGGAATGGACTGGATTGGAGTGATGTGGAATGGAGTGGAATGGAGCGGAGAGGAGTGGACTAGAGTGGAGTGGAGTGGAATGGAATGGAATTTAATGGAATTTAATGGAATTGTGAAATGAAATGTGTGCTGAGATTGTGCCACTGCACTCCAGTCTGGGTTTCAGAGTGGGATACTTTCAAAAGAAAGGAATCAAATGGAATGAAGTGGAATGGAATTGAATGGAGTGGAGTGGAATGGAGTTCAATAGAATGGGATGGAATGGAATGGAATGGAATGGAATGGAATGGAATGGAGTGGAGTGGAGTAGAGTGGAGTGGAGTTTAATGGTGTGGAAAGGAATTTGATTTAATGGAATAAAATGGAGTGGAGTGGAGTTGAGTAGAGTGGAATGGAGTGGAACTCAATGAGATGGAATGGAGTGGAGTTGAGTGGAATGCAATGGAATGGAATGGTGAAATGAAATGTGAGATGAGATTGTTCCACTGCACTCCAACCTGGGTGACAGAGTGAGATCCTGTCGAAGGAAAAGAATTGAATGGAATGGAGTTGAATGGAAGGAATTGAGGGTAATGGAGTGGAGTGGAGTAGAGTGGAGTGGACTGGAGTGTAGTAGAGCAGATTGGAGTTGAGGGGGTTGCAGCCGAATAGAATGGGATGCATAGGAATGGAATGATGTAGAGTGGAGTGGAGTGGAGTGGAGTCGAATGGAGACCAGTGCACTGCAAATGCCGTGGAATGGAATGGAATGGAATAGAATGGAATGGAATGGAATGGAATGGAATGGAATGGAATGGAATGGAATGGAATGGAATAGAATGTTTTGGAGTGGAGTGGAGTGGAATGGAATGGAATGGAATGGAATGGAGAAATGAAATATGAGCTGAGATTCACCACTGCACTCCAGCCTGGGTGAGAGAGTGAGATCCTGCCTAAAGAAAGGAATGTAATGGAGTGGAGTAGAATGTAATGAAGTGGATAGGAGGGGAATGGAGTGGAGTGGAGTAGAATGTAATGGAGTGGAATGGTTTGGAATGGAATGGAAAGGAATGGAATGGAAAGGAGTGGAATGGAATGGATTCCAATTGAATGAAATGAAATGGAATGGAATGGAATGGATTCCAATTGAATGAAATGAAATGGAATGGAATGGAATGGACTGGAATGAAAAGGGTTGGAATGGAATGGAATGGAGTGGAGTGGAGTGGTTTTGAAAGTAGTGGAATGGAATGGGATGGAATAAAATGGAATGGAGTGGAGTGGACTGCAGTGGAGTGGATGGAGTGGAAAGGATTGAGATGGAGTGTAACGAAGTGGAGTGGATGGCAGTGGGGTTGAGGGGAGTGGATTGGAGTTTAGTTGAGTGGAATTGAGTGGAGTGGAATGCAACAGAACAGAACGCAATGGAATGGAATTGTGAAATGAAATGTAAGCTGAGATTGTGCCACTGCATTTCGGCCTGGGTGACAGCGTCAGATTCTGTCAAAAGAAAGGGATATAATGTAATGGAGTGTATTGGAATGAAATGGAATGGAATGGAGTGGAGTCGATTGGCGTGGAATGGAGCGGAGTGGAATATGATGTAATGGAAAGGAATGGAGTGTAGTGTAGTGGATTGGATTGGAGTGGAATGGAATGGGATTAAATAGAGAGGAGAGGAGTGGAGTGGAGTGGAATTGAATGGAATGGCGTGAAGTGGAATTGAGTGGATTGGAGTGGAATGGAGTGGAATATAATGGAATAGAAAGGAATGGTGAAATGAAATGTGATCTGAGATTGTGACACTGCTCTCCAGCCTGTGTGACAGAGTGAGATCCTATTTAAAGAAAGGTATGGAATACAATGAAGTGGAGGGGAATGGAAAGGAATTGAATGGAGTTGAGTGGAGTGGAATGGAATGGAATGGAATGGAATGGAATGGAATGGAATGGAATGGAGTGGAGTGGAGTGGCATGGAGTGGAGTGGAGTGGAGTCGAGTGGAATGGAATGGAGTGGAATGGAATGCAATGAAATGGAGTGGAGACTAGTGTAGTGCATGTAGTGGAATGGAATGGAATGGAATGAAATGGGATGGAATGGAGGGGAGTGGAGTGGAATGGAGTGGAATTGAAGGGAATGTAATGGAGTAGAATGGAATGGAGTGCAATGAAATGGAGTGTAGTGGAGTAGAGTGGATTGGAGTGGAGTGGAGGGGAGTGGAATGGAGTGAAGTGGAATGGGATGGAATGGAGTGTAGTAGAGTGGACTGGTATTAATGGAATGTACTGGAGTGGAATGGATTGGAGTTGAGTGGAATGGAGTGGAATGCAATGGAATGGAATAGAATGGAATGGAATGGAATGGAATGGTGAAATTAAATGTGAGCTGAGGTTGTGCCACTGCACTATAGAATGTGGAGCAGAGTGAGACCCTGTCGAAAGAAAGGGATGGAGTGAAGTGGAATCGATTGAAGTGGAATAGAATGCAATGGAGTGGAGTTGAGTTTACTGGAGTGGAGTGGAGTGGAATGCTGTGGAATGGAATGGAATGGAATGGTGAAATGAAATCTGAGCTGATATTGTGCCACTGCACTTCAGCTTGTGTGACTGATTGAGATCATGTCGAAAGAAAGGAATGGAATGGATTGGAGTGGAATGGAATGGAACAGAATGCAACGGAATGGAATGGAATGGAATGGAACAAAACAGAATGGAATGGAATGGAATGGAATGGAATGGAATGGAATGGAATGGAATTGAACAGGATGGAATGGCATGGAATAGAGTGGAGTGGAGTGGAATGAAATGGGATAGAGTGGATTGGAATGGAGTGGAGTAGCATAGAGTGGAGTGGAGTGGAGAGGAGTGTAGTGGAATGGAATGGAATGGAGTGGAGTGAAATGGAATGGAATGCAATGGTGAAATCTAATGTGAGCTGTGAATGTGCCCCTGCACACCATCCTGCGTGACAGAGTGAGATCCTGTCAAAAGAAAGTATTGGAAAGGGAAGGAGTGGAATGCAGTGGAAAGGAATGCAATGGAATGGAGTGTAGTGTAGTGTAGTGGAGTGCAATGTAATGGAGAGGAATTGAATCGAATAGAATGTAACGGAATGGAATCGAATGGAATGGAAAGGAATGGAGTGGAATGGAATGGAATGGCGGGGGAAGGAGTGTTGCAGAGTGGAGTTTAATGGAGTGGAATGGAATGGGATGGAATGGAATGGAATGAAGTGGAGTGGAGTGAAGTGGAGTGGAATGGAGTGGAGAGGAATGGAGTGGAATGGAATGGGATGGAGTGGAATGGACTGGATTGGAGTGATGTGGAATGGAGTGGAATGGAGCGGAGAGGAGTGGACTAGAGTGGAGTGGAGTGGAATGGAATGGAATTTAATGGAATTTAATGGAATTGTGAAATGAAATGTGTGCTGAGATTGTGCCACTGCACTCCAGTCTGGGTTTCAGAGTGGGATACTTTCAAAAGAAAGGAATCAAATGGAATGAAGTGGAATGGAATTGAATGGAGTGGAGTGGAATGGAGTTCAATAGAATGGGATGGAATAGAATGGAATGGAATGGAATGGAATGGAATGGAATGGAATGGAATGGAATGGAATGGAATGGAATGGAATGGAATGGAATGGAATGGAATGGAGTGGAGTGGAGTAGAGTGGAGTGGAGTTTAATGGTGTGGAAAGGAATTTGATTTAATGGAATAAAATGGAGTGGAGTGGAGTTGAGTAGAGTGGAATGGAGTGGAACTCAATGAGATGGAATGGAGTGGAGTTGAGTGGAATGCAATGGAATGGAATGGTGAAATGAAATGTGAGATGAGATTGTTCCACTGCACTCCAACCTGGGTGACAGAGTGAGATCCTGTCGAAGGAAAAGAATTGAATGGAATGGAGTTGAATGGAAGGAATTGAGTGTAATGGAGTGGAGTGGAGTAGAGTGGAGTGGACTGGAGTGTAGTAGAGCAGATTGGAGTTGAGGGGGTTGCAGCCGAATAGAATGGGATGCATAGGAATGGAATGATGTAGAGTGTAGTGTAGTGGAGTGGAGTCGAATGGAGACCAGTGCACTGCAAATGCCGTGGAATGGAATGGAATGGAATGGAATGGAATGGAATGGAATGGAATGGAATGGAATAGAATGGTTTGGAGTGGAGTGGAGTGGAATGGAATGGAATGGAATGGAATGGAATGGAATGGAATGGAGAAATGAAATATGAGCTGAGATTCACCACTGCACTCCAGCCTGGGTGAGAGAGTGAGATCCTGCCTAAAGAAAGGAATGTAATGGAGTGGAGTAGAATGTAATGAAGTGGATAGGAGGGGAATGGAGTGGAGTGGAGTAGAATGTAATGGAGTGGAATGGGTTGGAATGGAATGGAAAGGAATGGAATGGAAAGGAGTGGAATGGAATGGATTCCAATTGAATGAAATGAAATGGAATGGAATGGAATGGATTCCAATTGAATGAAATGAAATGGAATGGAATGGAATGGACTGGAATGAAAAGGGTTGGAATGGAATGGAATGGAGTGGAGTGGAGTGGTTTTGAAAGTAGTGGAATGGAATGGGATGGAATAAAATGGAATGGAGTGGAGTGGACTGCAGTGGAGTGGATGGAGTGGAAAGGATTGAGATGGAGTGTAACGAAGTGGAGTGGATGGCAGTGGGGTTGAGGGGAGTGGATTGGAGTTTAGTTGAGTGGAATTGAGTGGAGTGGAATGCAACAGAACAGAACGCAATGGAATGGAATTGTGAAATGAAATGTAAGCTGAGATTGTGCCACTGCATTTCGGCCTGGGTGACAGCGTCAGATTCTGTCAAAAGAAAGGGATATAATGTAATGGAGTGTATTGGAATGAAATGGAATGGAATGGAGTGGAGTCGATTGGCGTGGAATGGAGCGGAGTGGAATATGATGTAATGGAAAGGAACGGAGTGTAGTGTAGTGGATTGGATTGGAGTGGAATGGAATGGGATTAAATAGAGAGGAGAGGAGTGGAGTGGAGTGGAATTGAATGGAATGGCGTGAAGTGGAATTGAGTGGATTGGAGTGGAATGGAGTGGAATATAATGGAATAGAAAGGAATGGTGAAATGAAATGTGATCTGAGATTGTGACACTGCTCTCCAGCCTGTGTGACAGAGTGAGATCCTATTTAAAGAAAGGTATGGAATACAATGAAGTGGAGGGGAATGGAAAGGAATTGAATGGAGTTGAGTGGAGTGGAATGGAATGGAATGGAATGGAATGGAATGGAATGGAATGGAATGGAATGGAATGGAATGGAATGGAATGGAATGGAGTGGAGTGGAGTGGCATGGAGTGGAGTGGAGTGGAGTCGAGTGGAATGGAATGGAGTGGAATGGAATGCAATGAAATGGAGTGGAGACTAGTGTAGTGCATGTAGTGGAATGGAATGGAATGGAATGAAATGGGATGGAATGGAGGGGAGTGGAGTGGAATGGAGTGGAATTGAAGGGAATGTAATGGAGTAGAATGGAATGGAGTGCAATGAAATGGAGTGTAGTGGAGTAGAGTGGATTGGAGTGGAGTGGAGGGGAGTGGAATGGAGTGAAGTGGAATGGGATGGAATGGAGTGTAGTAGAGTGGACTGGTATTAATGGAATGTACTGGAGTGGAATGGATTGGAGTTGAGTGGAATGGAGTGGAATGCAATGGAATGGAATAGAATGGAATGGAATGGAATGGAATGGTGAAATTAAATGTGAGCTGAGGTTGTGCCACTGCACTATAGAATGTGGAGCAGAGTGAGACCCTGTCGAAAGAAAGGGATGGAGTGAAGTGGAATCGATTGAAGTGGAATAGAATGCAATGGAGTGGAGTTGAGTTTACTGGAGTGGAGTGGAGTGGAATGCTGTGGAATGGAATGGAATGGAATGGTGAAATGAAATCTGAGCTGATATTGTGCCACTGCACTTCAGCTTGTGTGACTGATTGAGATCATGTCGAAAGAAAGGAATGGAATGGATTGGAGTGGAATGGAATGGAACAGAATGCAACGGAATGGAATGGAATGGAATGGAACAAAACAGAATGGAATGGAATGGAATGGAATGGAATGGAATGGAATTGAACAGGATGGAATGGCATGGAATAGAGTGGAGTGGAGTGGAATGAAATGGGATAGAGTGGATTGGAATGGAGTGGAGTAGCATAGAGTGGAGTGGAGTGGAGAGGAGTGTAGTGGAATGGAATGGAATGGAGTGGAGTGAAATGGAATGGAATGCAATGGTGAAATCTAATGTGAGCTGTGAATGTGCCCCTGCACACCATCCTGCGTGACAGAGTGAGATCCTGTCAAAAGAAAGTATTGGAAAGGGAAGGAGTGGAATGCAGTGGAAAGGAATGCAATGGAATGGAGTGTAGTGTAGTGTAGTGGAGTGCAATGTAATGGAGAGGAATTGAATCGAATAGAATGTAACGGAATGGAATCGAATGGAATGGAAAGGAATGGAGTGGAATGGAATGGAATGGCGGGGGAAGGAGTGTTGCAGAGTGGAGTTTAATGGAGTGGAATGGAATGGGATGGAATGGAATGGAATGAAGTGGAGTGGAGTGAAGTGGAGTGGAATGGAGTGGAGAGGAATGGAGTGGAATGGAATGGGATGGAGTGGAATGGACTGGATTGGAGTGATGTGGAATGGAGTGGAATGGAGCGGAGAGGAGTGGACTAGAGTGGAGTGGAGTGGAATGGAATGGAATTTAATGGAATTTAATGGAATTGTGAAATGAAATGTGTGCTGAGATTGTGCCACTGCACTCCAGTCTGGGTTTCAGAGTGGGATACTTTCAAAAGAAAGGAATCAAATGGAATGAAGTGGAATGGAATTGAATGGAGTGGAGTGGAATGGAGTTCAATAGAATGGGATGGAATGGAATGGAATGGAATGGAATGGAATGGAATGGAATGGAATGGAGTGGAGTGGAGTAGAGTGGAGTGGAGTTTAATGGTGTGGAAAGGAATTTGATTTAATGGAATAAAATGGAGTGGAGTGGAGTTGAGTAGAGTGGAATGGAGTGGAACTCAATGAGATGGAATGGAGTGGAGTTGAGTGGAATGCAATGGAATGGAATGGTGAAATGAAATGTGAGATGAGATTGTTCCACTGCACTCCAACCTGGGTGACAGAGTGAGATCCTGTCGAAGGAAAAGAATTGAATGGAATGGAGTTGAATGGAAGGAATTGAGTGTAATGGAGTGGAGTGGAGTAGAGTGGAGTGGACTGGAGTGTAGTAGAGCAGATTGGAGTTGAGGGGGTTGCAGCCGAATAGAATGGGATGCATAGGAATGGAATGATGTAGAGTGTAGTGTAGTGGAGTGGAGTCGAATGGAGACCAGTGCACTGCAAATGCCGTGGAATGGAATGGAATGGAATGGAATGGAATGGAATGGAATGGAATGGAATGGAATGGAATGGAATGGAATAGA